>NC_136909.1:51230912-51670912 GCF_949606895.1 Notothenia rossii
ACCGTGTGCAAAGCTTGCACATACGTGTGTGTGTCCAATAAAGGTGCAGGCGATCTTAAAGCGCACATGGACAAAGACAAACATAGGAAAGCTGTGCAAGGTGAGAGTTTGTCGGCAAAGTTGACAGACTTCTTTGTTAGACCAGGCAAAACAGGATGCTGTAAATGCAGCGGAGGGTGCGTTTGCATTTCACACTGTGAAACATCACAACAGCTACAGATCTATGGATTGCACAAGTGCCTTGCTAAAAAAGCATTTCCAGACTCTGACACTGCAAAAAAATTCAGTAGTGCGCGCACTAAAACCAAAGCCATTGTCAATGGTGTTATAGCGCCCCACTCGATTGATGTCGCACATGAAGCACTAAAAGAAATCCAGTACTGTGGTGTTTCTACAGACGGGAGTAACCACGGAGCAGTGAAAATATTCCCAATCATAATCCAGTACTTTGACTGGAAGAGGGGTGGCATGCAAACAAAATTAATCGAGTTTAAAGACACACCAAATGAGACAGCAGAAACCATTGCACAATATCTCATTGAAACATTGGCAAAAAACAATTTGTCTGAAAAATGCATTGCATTTACTGGCGACAATTGCAACACAAACTTTGGAGGAATCCGACGTGATGAAGGGGGAAAGAATGTGTTTGCAAATTTGAAGAGGTTGCTGCTGAAGACCACTGTGATCGGTGTGGGTTGCCCAGCACACATATTGAATAATTGTGTTCATCATGGGGCAGACAAAATAGATATTGACCTTGAGAATATCATGTTCAAAATCTACCAGTTCTTCCACATTTACACTGTGCGCACTGAGAGCCTGAAGGAGTACTATGATTTTGTTGACATTGAATACAGAAGGATGCTTTCTCACAGCAAGACAAGGTGGCTGTCATTGTTCCCAGGCATTGAGAGGATGATACAGATGTTTCCAGCCTTAAAGACATTCTTTCTGTCTCAGCAAAAACCACCCACAGTGATCAAGAAGTTTTTTGTAAACGAATTCAGTGAGATCTACCTCTGGCACATGCACTCACTCATGTCTGCGTTCCACACCCACATTCAAGACATGGAAAAGGAGAAGAACTCCACTATGGAGGTAAAGAAAACAATGAACAGCATCCACACCATTCTTCTTGAACGCAAAAGCAACAACTGCATGTCCCTTAAAGTTAAGGGACTACTGGCACAAAAGCGTAGTGATGGACTTGGTAAGGAATATGACCAGTTCTGTGCTGATGTGCAAGGCCTGTACAGTACATGTCTGGAGTATCTGGAGAAGTGGATGACTCCCATGGAAGAGTTCTCCACATTCACGTGGATGGATCTGAGTGAGCCACCAGAGTGGAATGATGTGGAGGCCTGCATCAAGTTCCTAGGAGGGAAGGGGGTGGTAATTGGTGATGTCAAGTGTTTTGACCAGGTCACCAATCTGAAGAGATTCACAGAAAGGTGCAACCGTGATGAGGAGTTCAGTGGCCTGCAGGTGCACCAGAAGTGGACCAAATATTTTGAGAAGGCCAAAAGCATTGCATGTTACTCAGAACTACTGAAGATTGCACAGTTTGTCTTTGCACTTTCCTCTCACAATGCAAATGTTGAGAGGGTTTTCTCACTGACGCAGAGCCAGTGGACCAAGGAGAGGAACCAGCTGTCTGCTGAGTCACTGAAGGGGATTCTATTTGTGCAATACAATTTGAAAGACATGTCTTGCAAAGACTTTCATGCTTATTTGTTGAGCAACCGAAACCTGCTGGGAAAGATCAGCTCCACAGCTAAATATCGATGGGCAGACAAGGAGGATGAAGAAGAAAAGCAGGATGAAGAAGATTGAAGTATGCAGCTATGCAGAGAGAGAAAGCTATGTAGCTGTGGGAGAGAAACTTTAAACTTTTAATTTTAAATTGGGACCCTAGAAAACAGTTTGAAGCTAGAAATATGTGAAAAGTTGTCGTTTCACTGTGGTTGTTTACAATGACAGGGCCTGGAATTGTGTTTACAAACATTTAAAGTAGGCTTATATTTGGTTCATGGTGCCTCAAAATGTGTTTGGTTTGATTTAGGTAATCAAATGTTATGTTAGGTTATGTTCACTAATGGAAATTATGCAAATGTGAAATCCAAAACTGCATAGTGCACTTTTCAAATAATTACATTAGTATCTTTGGGAGGTTACTGTTTTATTGTTTACATTGACAAGATACAAAAAGATTATTTGTTAAAGCTGGATTTTCTATTTTCTACTATTTCATATATTTTGTTATTTATTTTTGTCCAGTAAGACTTGAAAAGAGAGCTATTATTTTGTTACAGATTGATGTTTAAGTTATTCTTGTGCATTTGAGATTTGTCAGAGATGATTTTTGGTACAATAAAGCATGTTGATTGTTGAGTAACCTTGGTTTGGTGTGTCTTTGGTTATAGAGAGATATTATTGTGTTATATACAGTAAAATAATATAAATAATAATTGTATATCCATACAGAGGAGGCATACTTTAAAACAATAAGGCATCTTTGAGTAAACGTTGGGTATCATTAAGTATCTCGAGGCTGGGGGCAGCATGTCCTCTTTTTTGGAAATCAAAATATGGTCACCCTACGTTAACATTAACTTAACGTTGTAAGAAAGCAAAACTAATCTTCGAGAAATCTTTTACTCTCAGACTGGGTGTAATTGTGTAGCGTTGCTTACCTCCAGAAGGACTGTTAGCTGTTTCCCAGTAGAGAATACAGAGAGCTGTCAGAGCGGTTCCTCTCAGAAGAGCAGCATTGGGCGGAGTAACAGAAACGGCTCTCAACCGCTCTCAACTGATCTTCACCATGGATGTATAATAAGAACGATCACTTTGCTCAGCGCTACTGCTTGTTACAACTTTCTTTTTCCGTACTCGCCATAAACTGTTATTATGGCTCAGGTTAATCTAGCCCCCTTCCGACGTGAGCGTGGTTCTTGGTTCTTGCCGGGCAGCCAATTGGGGTCAGCTAAGAACCGGTTTTCGGTGTTTAGAGCCGCTCCACTGCGGCTGAAATCGGAAGAACCAGAGCTAAATCAGGCTGTAGCCCGGAACTGGCTCTGGACTCAGAACCAGAGAATAACCAGTTAAGCACCAGAAAAGCACAAGAATGGTTCTTGAACCGGTTTGGTTTATTGGCAGTTTGCAAACCACTTAAGAGTACTGGAGTGTGAAACAAAAGCTATAGAGCTCCTGCGGATGATGTCACATATGCTGGTCACGTGACGAGAAACGAAGGGGGCAGCCATTTTGGCAGTAATCGCGTCAGTAAATTCATTGGCAGGCACTGGCAGACTGTCGAGGATGGTGGATAACTGCTGTGCACCAGGTTGCACAAATAGGCGTGGGAAGAAGAAAGGTGTATCTTATTATCGCATTCCAAAAGACGCGGAGAGGAGGGAAAAGTGGATCGCAGCGATTAAAAGAGCCAGGAGCCGTCTGAACAAGACTGAAAGATGGGACCCCCCAGCCGTTTGCTTTCGCTTATGCAGTGATCACTTCATATCAGGTGGGTGAAGGAATACAGTACAATGCTACAAAAAGTTTTCAAAAAGCAAAAATACAAACTAGTTTCAGACGCACTGCAGTAGCTATCCAAGCTAATAAACAAACATGCTAACGTGACACTGCCGTAGCTAGACAAGCTAATAAACAAACAATGCTAACGTGACACTGCCTATCAAACTGGAATAATTTAATACTTACCCTTGCAGTGATGATGCCGAAGTTTTTGGATGTAAGACTCCACAGTTGAATGTTGTTTACGAAGCCGGACTGACACCATTTGTAAGCCTCCAAGCTTTTGTAAGCTCTGAGGGAGTCTCCTGAGTACACTGATGGAAAGCTTACAAGATAGCTGTGGATGTCCGCGTAGCGCAAGTCGGGTACATCGTCTTCAGAGCAGGAGGTTATGCTCTTGAAAAGCACACCGGGTGCATTATATGGGTCGCTTATATTTAATCTTTCTAATTTTGTACTATAAAGCCGAATTTCACTTGAATTAAAATGAGATGTATACTCGCACGGTAGGAAAACGCTGGCGCCGGTCGTCATGTTTACTGCCAAAATGGTGGCTGATAACCAAAAGTCACGTGACCGCAGGAGCTCTATAGGCTCTGTGCACAAGATTGCGTCTATCAACTTCCGGCGGCTGGGTGTGCGGCCGAGTACTTCCGGTTTGAGTACAGAGTTTTGACAGCTTGACAGTTTGACAGTTTGTTATGACACACCGAGAGCAAGAATGAGCGGATTTCGGGGTAAAGAAAAGCGATTGGCCTTCCAGAGTGTAAGAAAGTCGGCACTACATTTCTGTGTGCCCCTTTGTACAAATTCGTCCCGTTATCAGAATCAGAATACCTTTATTAGTCCCACAGAGGGGAAATTTGCAGCGTTACAGCAGGAAAGAGCCACAGACAGCTTAGTGTTGAATATCTTACATCCGTTAAAAAGTACTAAGTTATAATATAATAAACAATATGCTAAAAAAGTACTAAGTTATAATATAATAAACAATATGCTAAAAAAAAGATAAAGTTACATCATTTTCAAAAATACAGATCAAAAACAAATCAAATCTACAAATCAAATCCTGAAGCAGTTCTTAGGATTTAGCAGCCCGGTATATATTACAGTTATTAAAGATGGCATATATATATAAAGTATATATTGCACATAAAGCACATATTGCACATAGTTTGACGGTATTTAACAGCAGCAAGTTACACAATGTTATAATCGGGAGATAAGTTTCCATTCATTTCGGCAAGCCTGGGCAACAACGATTAAAAGATTTCTTGCTCCCAAACCAATTGTGTATTTCATTACAAAAAGCAGTTATACCATACTATGTTTAGGTACTAATGAATTATATCCTCAAAACAAACGCACACATAAATAACAAAGTAAAATACATAATTTAATAAATCCACAATATGATAACATTTTACAGATTAATTTAATAAACTTTTACAAAACATAGGTTGATGTTATATCGGGGGGATAAATACATATTTAAACATTTCAATTAGTCTCTGCATATTTAAGTAATGCTAGTTTATATAACAGATGAACAGATGTACAATATCCAGAAAGTAGATACAAAAAATATATATAATGTGTGCATTTCCAACATATCCTCTGAAAGAGCGTTAGTTATTGAGTTGAGTAGTGAGCCATTCGTTTTTTTCGTGGTGCGATGTCTGCTGAGAAGTCCTTGTATGCCTCGCTGACTTTGAGGACATCTGGGTCTGGCAGCTCCCCCCGCACGGCCTTGTAACGTGTACTCCTTTGAACATGTTTATTTGATAATTAGGACTTTAAGAACAATTTTACACTCAGACAACAATCACAAAGTTGTAGCAGGCTACATACAATTACTTAGGACAATATATATTACCTTACACCGTCAGCAACTGTAACCTGCTTTGGCTTAGTGGAAATGAACACCATGTCACTCACTCTGCCTGGTTTCACACCCTATTAATTACACAAAATAATTGTCAAATGAATTGAAAAGGTCGTTGATGCAACATACTAAATCAGCTCTTGGCACAAAGGAAATACTCATTAAACCGTGGATTGGTTGTGAAAACATACTGTAATTACCATGGTTCTTGGCTTGTGCCATCGCTGCTCTGTTTCAGTGCAGCTGAGGACAGGGGGTACAGCAGCCAGGTTGAGTGTGGAGTAGTGTGCAGTCTGGAACAGCAGTGCAACATTGTGGTTGCAGAGTGCTGTTCCAGCTACACAGGAACACTTTGCCACTGCAATCTCCACAGGTGAACAGTTCTTAAAACGAAATGTCAGTCATTTTACATTTAGGACACTGCTTCAATACAACACAGACAAATTAGAAAGCTGAGAGCAGGCTGATCAGGCAAGTAATAGGTGTGGGAAAAGGCTAAACCATGTCAGGTTGTCAGTCAATCAATCAATCAATGTTTATTTATATAGCCCAATATCACAAATGTTACATTTGTCTCAGTGGACTTCACAGTTTGTACAGAATATCAGTATGACAATACGACACCCTCTGTCCTTAGACCCTCACATCGTACAAGGAAAAACTTCCAGAGAGAACCCAAAGTTTAAAGGGAAAAATGGGAGAAAGCTCAGGGAGAGCAACAGAGGAGGGATCCCTCTCCCAGGACGGACAGACGTGCAATAGATGCCGTGTGTAAATTGAAAAGATAATACATTTGCAACATAGGTAGTCCAAATGTTTGGAAATGCATGTGTGTATAATAGGAAGATGAATCCACGAGGATATCCATCCAGGACTTATGATCCAGGACCACAGCCACGACTCAAGATCCAGGACTCGCGATCCATGACACAGGACCACAGGATCATCCATGACTCCGGATCCCGGCGTATATAGACACCAAAAAGAAAGACATTTGGGGAAGCTGGGTTAATCGGAACATGAGAGTACACAGGTATAGACAGAGAAGGAAGAAGTAAGATGTCCCCCGACAAACTAAGCCTATATCAGCAAAACTAGGGGCTGAATCTAATCAGCCCTAACTATAAGCTTTATCAAAAAGGAAGGTCTTAAGCGCACTCTTAAAAACGGATAGGGTGCAGTGTTTCCCCTAGGTTTACTGCCTTGGCAGGGTGCTGCTCGAAAACAAATGTCGGGGCGCCCACATTTTTGTTATCCTCTGGAGCAGAGAGGAGCTGTGAATTATTGTTATCGATATCGTACAGTAACAAATGTATTTGGACATTAAAAAGTAATACAGTACAGTGTTACACTATACTGTATTACTTTAATTTAAACTGTATTCCCTTCTTATCATGTTGTCTACACTTCGTCCTTTCATTGATACATTTAAATCACCTGACTACAGCATATAACATACCTGCTGCAACCCTGTGCTGCTGCTGCTTCTCTCTGCCTCATCCTCTATTGCTGGAGGCAGCTCCACCTCATCTGATCTCTGATATGAAAGCAATCGTGTTATGATCATATTGAGCTATTGGTGTTAGTGTAACATTAAACAAGCAGTCTACTTGTCATACATTGCTGACGATACATTTTAAGTGGCAATTTGTTGAGTCACTGCCGCTAAATGCCGGTAGCATCAAGCTAGCAAGTCCTGCATTAGCCTCACATCAACAGGTGTAGACAGAACATCCAATTATCCTGAGCTAATTTACTGAATAAACCAACTCACATCTCAATACTGTAGTTCAAAACCGGGTTACCTGCTCCATCTGTGAGCTATTTTTAGAATGCGCACGCTACGTTCGTTGTCGCGTTCGCGCGCGTCCACCTGGGCAGGCTGTGTGTGTCCTTCTCCCGTGACGATAACGGCTTGCGGTTAAAAAATAATAATAAACGAATTTGAAACTTGGGGGGTGTTAGAAATTAAAATCAATGTTTTGATGGTATAATGTAGCTTAAACATACCGTCAGTTCAAACGCTCTTTTATACTGAAAAACCAGAAATTCTTGTGCACAAGCAGTTAAGCTTTTATTCTGAAAATCCTTCATCTACGGTTAGCATGTAGCATGTGGCTAATATACGATTTCCTAAAGAGGTGAACTGAGGAGCGAAATGACTTGGTGTGGTGAAAACCGAAACCTACTGATTTAACACTACAACGATAGATGTCGAGATACTACCATGTTGAATATTAAATGAAAGTACAGTTTATTTGAATACATTATTGTTTACAGACGAGAGTAGCATGTGACAACATCCGGAATGACCGGCAACCAAACGAGCCGAGAAGTATTGTTTAGAGTATTGATTACAGCGTTTAGAATGTGTTAAATGAAAAGTGATGAAAGAGAATATGAGGAGAAACGGCGTGTTAAGCATATATTGAATGTGAAAAGAACCTATCCTCTGTTTAAATGCAATAACGGACATTGGAGACGAGGTGAGCCGGCTGGCGGGGAGGAGCCAGCAGAGGATATATATAGCAGCGCCGGAGGAGAGATCCGCTGTCTTCTTCTTGCTCAGGAGAACCGGTGTTACAGTATAAGTTGAGTCATGACAACTGGCGACATTCTATTATTTGCGTCATAGGAATCCGGGGCGTGTACATTGAGGACCCATTGTTGACTTACCAGGAAAGAAACATCGTTTGTCGTTTACGTTCATCTTTTGCTATATCTGCCTCCATAGGATCACTTTGATGCACATTCAGTACTCGTATGTGAGGTTGTGGGGCAGAGGCCGATATCGTGACGCTTACAGGGAGGTATCGAACATTTCAAAGTAGGTGACTGTGTGGATGCCTGTTCAAAACATTGCAAACTTCAATAAATCATTTAAATTATATATTTGTGTCCGACTTTCATTTTTTCATCGTTCTTAATGTGATGTATAGTAGCTTTGATAGCTGTCCATACCTTCAGACAGCCTAAAAGTAAAACACAAGTTGTTTATTCACAGCCTGAACGCTCATCGAGAGGACTGGATCAGTCATGACAACTTGTGATCAGCTCCGATTAAATTGTGATATCAATTCTGTAGCTAACCTCCAGGGATCACGTTTATTTTATGAAATACCTGTATCCCTCTCATCACAACACGACTCTACACTGTGCAGGAAAAACAATTACATACATGAAAATAATCTTGATGCATGGGAATTAAACACACAAACTAACAGATAAATCATCAGAAGAAGGCAGAGAGGAAGTAAATAACAAAAGGAACACGGAAGGCAGACAGAATTGCTTAGACACGGGTGTCACATGAAATTTAAAGGTTCTGGAAAGTTCCTTATACAGATTCCTCATGAGATTTTTCTATCTCATGAAGTCCCTAAGTGACACACACTGAACAGTCTGGGGTCATGGTCCTTGTCATTTGCTTTTGTCTTCCCTTAACAACATGTCCAAGATGTCCATGTGTCAGGCTAAAACATGTGACAGAACTAGCTAGATTTGGAAAGGTTTTTTGTTGCTAAAGTTAATATTCAAGCCATTTAAGAATAAAAATGCTTACATGACATGTCATTTGTTAAACATTAAGCTGTCTTCGGCTCTTTTCTGCTGTAACAAATGTAAATTTCCCCTCTGTGGGACGAATAAAGGTATTCTGATTCTGATTACATTTAACCTGTTGTGGAAACATTTCTTGATGAAATTGATATGAAACAAATGCCATAAATATTGCTGTGACACATGGTGTCACATCGGGACTTTAACCCTAAACATTCACAGTAAACCCGGAGTGACATATATGCACAATTAGAAATATGAGTATGGCCTGGTCAGTTAATTTAGCTGATTCAATTATATTTAGTTAACATATGCTTTATTCTTCAATTCATAGTATGTTCAAACAAATGCAAACCAAAACATCATCCTTGTTAATTAAGTTATAAATAAGAGTTACTTTACCATTAAAGCCCAGATATTTGACACTAGGGGGGGTTACTTGTCAGAAATGTGTCTATTTAGTCTAAATTGACGTTCCCCTTAATTTCCCCAAAAGTAGAAATGGGTCCGGGTTCTTATGGGTTAAAGGTATAGGCTTAAAGGCATAATAGAACTACCGTATTATATGTATTCAACGTTTGCCCCGCTGGACTTATTTTTCTGTGGTTTACCGTTACTGTGACATATCAATATAGCCACGGAAGATAGTTTGTGTGTTTAATTCCCATGCATCAAGGTTATTTTCATGTATGTAATTGTTTTTCCTGCACAGTGTAGAGTCTTGTTGTGATGAGAGGGATACAGGTATTTCATAAAATAAACGTGATCCCTGGAGGTTAGCTACAGAATTGATATCACAATTTAATCGGAGCTGATCACAAGTTGTCATGACTGATCCAGTCATCTCGATGAGCGTTCAGGCTGTGAATAAACAACTTGTGTTTTACTTTTAGGCTGTCTGAAGGTATGGACAGCTATCAAAGCTACTATACATCACATTAAGAACGATGAACAAATGAAAGTCGGACACAAATATATAATTTAAATGATTTATTGAAGTTTGCAATGTTTTGAACAGGCATCCACACAGTCACCTACTTTGAAATGTTCGATACCTCCCTGTAAGCGTCACGATATCGGCCTCTGCCCCACAACCTCACATACGAGTACTGAATGTGCAGCAAATGGATCTTAGGAAGGCAGATATAGCAAAAGATGAACGTAAACGACAAACGATGTTTCTTTCCTGGTAAGTCAACAATGGGTCCTCAATGTACACGCCCCGGATTCCGATGACGAAAATAATAGAATGTCGCCAGTTGTCATGACTCAACTTATACTGTAACACCGGATCACAGCTGTTTGTCTGACGGAACAATATTCTGTCTGTAACACTACCGCGCCTTTTTTAATTAAAGTATCCCATTTGAATCTTTTCAGAGACTCCATTTAGTCTCATTTTAAAGCTTCTCTCCTGGACGCGAGAATAAAGAACATATTTAACAGGGGGACACAAACGGGCAGACAGCAGAGCTCGTGCCAATAAAGCAGATTTGTTTGACTTTTTTACACTTTGTTGTTCTCCTCCTTTCCTCCGCTCTTGTCTCTGATTGTGAGCGCGAGTGTGTGCATTCGTGTGTGTGTGTGTGTGTGTGTGAGCCCCGCCCTTCAGAAACAGAGCGGAGGGAGAATGTGAATACGCAAAGCAGTGTACACTGAAACATGAACACATTGGATAAATAACATGGCGTTTAGTTTATTTAATAAAAGAGCACATGTTCAATGGGAAAAGTGACCGTAGATAGATGACTTCAGTTGAAATTTGGTGCTATATATATATTTTTTTTAAAGAAAAAACAAAATAAAAACAGCTTGAATTTCAGGCAGGGCGCGGGGCTCCGTTGGCAGGGCGCAGCGCCCCGCCAAGACAATGGTAGGGGAAACACTGGGGTGTCTGCCGCCCGAACACAAACTGGAAGCTGATTCCACAGAAGTGGAGCTTGATAAGAAAAGGCTTTGGCTCCCATTTTACTTTTAGAGACTCTAGGAACAACCAACAACCCTGCATTCTTGGAACGCAATGCCCTAGTAGGACAGTAGGGTATAATGAGTTCTTTAAGGTAAGATGGCGCCTGCCCATTAAGGGCTTTGTAGGCGAGAAGAAGAATTTAAATTCTAAAAATTCTATCTATTCTAAATTCTATCCTGTGTCCTATAGGGAGCCAGTGTAAGGCAGCCAGAACAGGAGTAATGTGGTCCCTTTTCCTAACTCTGGTTAGTACACGAGCTGCAGCATTTTGAATCAACTGAAGCGACTTGACTGACTTCTTTGTACACCCTGATAATAGGGAGTTACAATAATCCAGCCTTGACGTAACAAATGCATGGACTAGTTTCTCTGCATCATTTTGAGGCAAGATTTGCCTGATTTTTGCAATGTTACGTAGATGGAAGTAGGCGGTCCTTGAAATTGATTTTATGTGGGTGTTAAAGGATAAATCCTGATCAAATATAACACCAAGATTCCTTACAGTCTCACTGGAGGCCAAATTAATGCCATCCATAGTTAGTATATCTTTAGATAATTTGTTTCGTAGATTCTTCGGGCCAAGTACAATAACTTCAGTTTTGGTCGTGTTTAACATCAACATATTTAAGGTCATCCACGTTTTAGAGTCCTTGAGGCAGTCTTGAATTTTATTTAGATGATTAATTTCATCAGGCTTGATTGATAAATATAGTTGAATATCATCCGCATAACAATGAAAGTTTACAGAATGATTCCTTATAATATTGCCTAACGGAAGCATATATAGTGTGAACAAAATAGGTCCAAGCACTGAGTGGGCGGACGGCCCGGGGGCAAGGCAGAGTTAAAAAAAGGGGAATTCGGGCGGACGGCCCGGGGGCAAGGCAGAGTTCAAAAAAGGGAATTCGGGCGGACGGCCCGGGGGCAAGGCAGAGTCCATGGAGGGAATCTCGGGCGGACGGCCAGGGGGCAAGGTAGAGTCCGAGGAGGGGTGAAGACCAGACAGCTCCGGAGGCCGGTCAGGAGCCGGTGTCCCCCATGGAAGAGGACACAGGGCCGGCAGGACCCCCGGCAGAAGAGCAGTCGGCGGAATCCCCAACGCGACAGGACATGGAGTTGGCAGGACCCCCAGCGGAAGAGTAGTCGGAATATGACTCCTGGACAGGAGCAGGAACTGGGGCAGAAGCATGGGTTGACTGCAGACGGAACCCACCGAGGCGTATGGTGCCAGGTTGGGAATTGGGAGGCTGGGAGCTAGCATGCCTGGGGCTAGCAGGCCGGGAATCACACACAGGGAGGATCTTTGAAATCCAGCCAGGTGAGAACTTCACCATACCTGGTTTCTCTCTAGCCATCTGGCGCGCCTCCGACAACACAGCCTCCCGCTGCTGAACTCCGGGTGCTCTCTTCCATCTATCCGAGCAGTTAGCCAAAGAAAAGGAAAAATGTAATAATTCCAGCTCGAACGGATCTGCTGGGCCCATTTCTTGGTTGGTTCGTACTGTCACGGTTTGTGAAACAAGCAGGATCCAAATGCAGATATAAACTGAAAATTCCTTTATTTCAAGGCTATGATATATATATATATATATATATATATATATATATATATATATATATATATATATATATATATATATATATATATATACAATGAGAAAACAGAACACTCACCGCAGAACTAGTCATGGAACAAGACGAACCGACCAAGACAGACAGAAAACCCAGAACTTAAATACACACAAGACTAATCACACAAGAAGACACAGGTGAGGAGGGAGGAGAAAACACAGGGGCCCAGGTGAACATAATCAGACAATTAGACACACCAGGGAAACTAATGACAAGAGGAAAACACAGGGGAAAGGACCAGACAAAAACACCCAAACCTACAAAACTATAAACGTGACATAACATGGGAATAGTGACATTGTCTGAGGCTATTAGAATGTCATTTGTAACTTTAACCAGAGCTGTCTCTGTGATATGTTGTGTTCTAAAGCCAGACTGAAAATCTTCAAATAAATCATAGTCACATCACATACACAGAAGTTCTGCTGTTTGGAATACTTTAATTTAAGGACATTCAAACAGATACGCTTGTAGCCTGTCTCAGCACTCTCAATGTATTATCTTATATTATAACTACATAAAATAGTGTTAGTAGAACGTTGAACAGCTTAACATAGATGTAGGGTACAAAACCAGCACTTACCTAACACTGGCCAATACAAATAATTGGACCCTACATGCAGTGTTGCCAACTTGGCAACTTTGTCGTTAAATTTGGCGGCTTTCCAAACCCTCCGGCTACTTATTTTTGTCAAAAGCGACTAACGACTAATCTAACAACTTATAATGGTTTTATTAAGGACTTTTCTGGTGTTTGGAGACTCACTTATTGTTCAGCAGTTAACGAGCCACAGGTGCTGCCCTCCCATAGTACTCACATGCGCTAGTTGCCTCCCGCAGCTCAGCTGCAGTCAGAGCAGAGAGGAGACACCCTCCCGCGTCGAGACTGTAAATGAATTGCGCATGCGCCAAGCCATCCTGGTTTTGAGTGGGATTTAAATGTAAAATGTAAATGTTTCTTCACTGTCACACTATAATAAATAACTGCCTTTGCTTTGCATTGACTCACAGAGCCTCAGTCACTTAATCACCTCGTCCACTGTGTGTGTGTCTCTCTGTGACAAGCTAAACATTCACGTAGGTCATCATGTCACAGTCTAAACTGTAATCACAAAAGTACAGAAAGGAGTGGGAATCAAACCGTGAGTTTAAAGGATGGTTGAAGCCATTTATTGGAGATGACACATGGGCATACTGCCTTTATTGTAAGGGAGATTTCTAATAAAAACTATTAAAACTATTTTCTACTTTTTCTAATAGAGACATTTCTGATCTACTGTCGTCCGGATTTACTCTGGTTTCAAGTTTTGATCCTCCTTGAAAGGGGTGGAACGTTTTTTTACCGCCATTACAAGATATGCAAATTAGGCAATGACGTCATTTAGGGACTTCTGGCGACTTTTCGGACAGCCAATAGAGCTCCTGCGGTCACGTGACTTTTGGTTATCAGCCACCATTTTGGCAGTAAACATGACGACCGGCGCCAGCGTTTTCCTACCGTGCGAGTATACATCTCATTTTAATTCAAGTGAAATTCGGCTTTATAGTACAAAATTAGAAAGATTAAATATAAGCAACCCATATAATGCACCCGGTGTGCTTTTCAAGAGCATAACCTCCTGCTCTGAAGACGATGTACCCGACTTGCGCTACGCGGACATCCACAGCTATCTTGTAAGCTTTCCATCAGTGTACTCAGGAGACTCCCTCAGAGCTTACAAAAGCTTGGAGGCTTACAAATGGTGTCAGTCCGGCTTCGTAAACAACATTCAACTGTGGAGTCTTACATCCAAAAACTTCGGCATCATCACTGCAAGGGTAAGTATTAAATTATTCCAGTTTGATAGGCAGTGTCACGTTAGCATTGTTTGTTTATTAGCTTGTCTAGCTACGGCAGTGTCACGTTAGCATGTTTGTTTATTAGCTTGGATAGCTACTGCAGTGCGTCTGAAACTAGTTTGTATTTTTGAACGTACTCAACCAAAGTGGCTGGCGTTTTTAACCTTTATTTATCTATTTTTGAATTTCATATATAGGTTAATCACTCCCAAAGGCTTAATGAAAGTCAACTAAAGCCATGGGTGGTGGTCAGGAACGACGGTGTTGTGCTGGGAGCCCACTGCAACTGCACAGCGGGACTCGGGGAGAGCTGCTCTCCCCGAGTCCCGAGGAATATTTTCAACACGGGTTTGTTTACCACTAGCTTGCTACAAGCTAACTGGCTAGGCTGCACCAGAGCCACACTTGTTGAGTTAAAAAGGGACATCACAGAGTCCGTTAGCTATAATAACTGGGTGCTAGATTCTACTTCGGTAAAAATTAAACTGACCAGAAACTTTTTGTAGCATTGTACTGTATTCCTTCACCCACCTGATATGAAGTGATCACTGCATAAGCGAAAGCAAACGGCCGGGGGTTCCCATCTTTCAGTCTTGTTCAGACGGCTCCTGGCTCTTTTAATCGCTGCGATCCACTTTTCCCTCCTCTCCGCGTCTTTTGGAATGCGATAATAAGATACACCTTTCTTCTTCCCACGCCTATTTGTGCAACCTGGTGCACAGCAGTTATCCACCATCCTCGACAGTCTGCCAGTGCCTGCCAATGAATTTACTGACGCGATTACTGCCAAAATGGCTGCCCCCTTCGTTTCTCGTCACGTGACCAGCATATGTGACATCATCCGCAGGAGCTCTATAGCTACTTTCCCTACTATGTATGGAATGCCATTTAAGCCAAAATTAAATAAATAAATAAATACATCAATAATTAAATAAATACATATATATATAAATATGCCTATGAAATAAATTATGAAATAAATAAATGAGGCAATAAATATGTATACATGTACATTTAAATACACATTTATTTATTTCATGGGACTTTTATTTCATAATGAGACATTTATTTCAAGAGACTTTTATTTCATAATGACACATTTATTTATTTCAAGAGACTTGTATATCATAATGACACATTTATTTATTTCAAGAGAATCGTATTTCATAATGACATATTTATTTATTTCAGATGACTTGTATTTCATAATGACGCATTTATTTATTTCAGGTGACTTGTATTTCATGATGAGACATTTCCATTCCTTATATGCAAATGAACGGGGCGTGGTTAGCTCACAGATCCAGAGACCCAGACCAAAGCAACAGTACCACAACACTGACACTAACTCGTTCTTATCTGGTCCGCCCAATGCTGCTCTTCTGAGAGCAACCGCTCTGACAGCTCTCTATAGTCTCTACTGGGAAACAGCTAAAAGTCCTTCTGGAGGTAAGCAATGCAACACAATTACACCCAGTCTGAGAGTAAAATATTTCTCAAAGGTTCGTTTTGCTTTCTTACAACGTTAAGTTAATGTTAACGTAACCTTAAGTTTGCTAGGAGGCTATTGTTACGAGCTAGCTGTCTTAGCTAACAACAGTTAGCAGCTAACGTTTTCTGCAGTTTGTCTTGTTCTGAAAAACGTGATGTAGTTATTTAAGGGTATGTTAAATTAACGTTATTTTACTAGTTGAAAGAGTTAAGTTGTGTTTAAAATCGTCAATGTAATGCACGTTAGAGGTTTTTAGTTTGACATGAAGTTAGCTAACGTTAGCTAACTCTACCAGGTTAGCATATTAAGCTGTACTTTCTGTGGCAGCTAGCTTAATACAAAGAGGGGTTTTGTGCTTCATTGCAAACTTTTCTTTGTTAATCTACCTGAAACTCTAGGGACAGTTTGTTTCTACTCAACTATACAGACCATTGTTGAGGAGATGCAAAACATACTGTACATGAGTTGGGTCCAACATATACCTTGAGTCATGTTACTTTGCTGCTAAAAATGAAACATCATTATCAGATGAGGACATCACCAAAGTGTGTGAGTCTGTCAGGGGATTTGATCTGTTCTCTGCATGTCGTACACACTGCTCTGGTATTACTTATCTTGTAAAATGTAAGTCTCGCTCTTGTCATCGTTCAGGCTTTGCATTTGAACTCCTATGACTTGAAGGGAATGCCTTCCTGACATCCAGGAAAAAGGTGAGATTCTAATACATTTGAATGCCAAAAGCAAGTTATTGTTTTAACTTTTTAAATATGATTGTTTTGGGGCATTTCAGTTTTATTGGACAGAGGCAGTAGAGATCTACTGGAAACAGTGGAGAGGGAGGAGATGATATGCAGCAAAAGGCCCAGCCGGATGGTTGCTGCTCCGTGTGGAACGTGTTCTATCAGGTAAAGCACTTTGGTAGGCCTACCCAGTTATTTATGGTATTGAGTTTGAATTTAGCATTTGGAATGTCATTTCCAACAGTGCATTATAAAGACTGAAAGATGTAAAGCTTGACATGATTTCGTCTTTTACTTAAGAGGATGTTTGTCCTCCTGTGTTGTCTTATTTCCTTATCTTTCTTTCAGGTGTAACATCTACCAATGGTACATGACAGAGACCTCCTCCGCCTCTTTGCTGTCTTACTAGTCAAACCTTCTGATCAGGTCCTTTCCTAAATAGTGGTAAGTTTTACAGTTCAGTGTACGTTAATTTAGCAACTTAATACTTTACCGCTGTTGAATAAACCCTATATTGCTAGTCATTTTATTAAAACTACGATTTTAAGCTTTTTGATTCCAATTACAATAAGTTATAATTGTAAAACATATCTTAACATCCATCAGCAATCAATACAACAAATCATCCAACACTAAATAGAAGAAATCTGGACCTATTTCTTTTTATACAGCAGCATGTTTTGGGACTGCTCATTGATGTCATCAAGAGCCATTGAGTCTACCTTTTTGTAGTCGGCCTCTCAGAATGTTTATCATTTCTTTGTCTCTTAACATTCCTATAATTTTTTTTTTTTTTATTGTTGACATTGTTTTGTTCTTTATTTTTGTTGTGAGAATCACTTTGCAATTATTGTGTAAGTGCTATATAAGTAGTTATACTAATATTATTGTTGTTACCATCATTACTATTATTAATAAGGTCTTCTTTGTTTTCTTTATTTATCGCTGCAGAAAGGATCATGCCAGCCCACATCAAACACCTGATCAAGAGCTTGTGAACCTCACTGCTGCGGACACCTGTGTGATATTCCACTCTGACTGGAACCCTCAAAATGACCTGCAGGTACGATATATATATCTGCTCTGTCTGTCCTAAAGATAGTTCAATAGGGCTACAACAACAACAGTCTTTCCGTTTATTCCCTCGGTTCTTTAAGTGTATATTTTCCCATTTAATGCTTAAAAACGTTGCTCTTTTGACCCCTCTTTTAATTTTTTATTTCAGGCTCAAGCTTGGTTTCATCGTTTTGGCCAGTCTAAGGCGGTGAAGGTGTACCGTCTGATCACTAGAAACTATGAGAGGGAAAAGCTGGATAAAGCTAGTCTGAAGCTCGGGCTGGACCGTGCCGTCCTGCAGAGCACAAGTGGGAACAAAGAAGGCAACAACAACGGGGTGAGAAAAAAAAAATCGGTCATATTTCTAGATGCCAAGTCATTTTTGGGTCAGTCGCTGTTGCAGTACGCTTAGTTTAATTTCAAAAAGAGTTTTCTAAATCCACTTGTGTAAATGTCTCTCTGTGTCGCCTTTAGCCGGTCCAGCAGTTCTCCAAGAAGGAGATCGAGGACCTCCTGAGGAAAGGAGCCTACGCCGCCATCATGGACGAGAACGACGAAGGCAATCACTTCTGCTAGGAGGACATCGACCAGATCCTGCAGCGAAGAGCCACCATCACCAGGTATGTTCTTAGCAGCACTAGCCACTTGCGCTTTGTGAGATACCAAGTACTTGGTTATTTGAA
Source organism: Notothenia rossii (assembly GCF_949606895.1). Taxonomy (NCBI): domain Eukaryota; kingdom Metazoa; phylum Chordata; class Actinopteri; order Perciformes; family Nototheniidae; genus Notothenia; species Notothenia rossii. Next base: position 51,249,304 of record NC_136909.1, read on the forward strand.
ATGTAATATTGATGATGTAATAATTAAAACTAGGGATGGGTACCGAGCCCCAGTATTAACGGGGCCCGGGGCTGAATTATTAAAGACCGTGGTACCGTTAACGTCCAACGTTATCGATCTTTTTATCGGTACTGGAGACATTTAAAAAATAGATGTCATATGTATTATATCTACACAAACATTATATCGCAGTCTTACTGTCGCCAACTCCGTTTCTAATATACAAAAAGACTACGAAGTGCGTCTATGATTTATTTTCGATCTTTCCAATCCAGACGAGAGATCTCTCTCCCCTGTCGGTGTGCGAGGGGGTGGGGCAGTTTACACACAGAACCTGCTACATGCACGCAACACACACACACACACACACACACACACACACACACACACACACACACACACACACACACACACACAGAGACACACACACACACACACACACACACACACACACACACACACACACACACACACACACACACACACACACACACACACACACACACACGTGTGCGCACTCAAACACATGGCGGAGAGAACTAAGCGCCCCGAGGGTAGTTATGTTACCCGTCTTAAGCATGGATGTATAATAAGAACTGGATACAGCTTGGGAGGCGGGGTCTCGTTCTTTCCTATGAGAGCTGCTCATTGGCGCATGAAGTCAAAATGGCCCAACTTTTGAGAGAGCGAAACGTCACAGATTACCCAGCATGCCTGGCTGTCAGAGCAGAAGAACCCGTTTGTGCGCTCACAGAGCATGCGCTCCTTAAGCCCCGCCCCCCCGAGCACACACTCTCGGCTCACTAGATGGAGAGAGAATAAATCTAGATTCGGCTTTTATTGCATTTTACAACTTTAAGGACTTAATGATTCTAGGGCTATACAATAGTTCATACTGGGTAGTTTATTTAGTTTCAAAAAAATTATCCACCGATTTACAGACGTCTCTTTCCCAATGTTAGTCAAGGGGAAAAAGTATTTCTGGGCCGGTGGACGTCACAGACTGATAAGGAAATTGTAGTACCTCCATTTGGACACAACAAATATTTTCCTCAGTCCGGCGCACTTCCTGGGGGCTTGGTCTTGAGGTGGAAAATGCTCGTTGCCAAAAGTGCAATAAGAGTTTAGCATGTATGTATGTATGTATGTATGTTAACTCAATGATACAAACATGGGTTAATGATTAGAGGTAACTGAGTTATTTATTTAGTTAAAGTTACAGCTATTCTGTTTGCAGTTCTATCATCACATAATTTAATACGATTTGTTAAAACATTGTTGTTTCTTATTTTCAGTTTGCTTCAAGCAGTGGCTGTACGAGAAAGACGTGGAGGACCAAGAAATGCTGGCCAGATTGGCAAAGACCGGAAGATACATAACAGAGAAGATAATGGATATTAACAAGAAAAATAATGTTTATAATTTCTTTGTTGCTGTTTACATTTTGAATTATATTTGTTATTTTTAAATCAAACGCATCTATTTTAGATGATATATTTATTTAGATATAAGTTTTTTTTGTAATATTATTGTATTAGGTATAATTTATTAAATAAAAATACTGTTATGAACACTATACAATGTCTTTATTTTGATAGTTACCAGAGTACATTGTATATTTAATACTAACATAAGCTGGTGATAGATAAATGCTGGTCTGCTGGTCTACCAGCAGACACATATTTATAAAGAAAGAAACAGAAGGGAGGAAATGATGATAGCTAGACTCAGAATAAATCACACAGCATTGAATGGTACGCTGCATGTCATGGGGAAAAGTGACAGTGACAAGTGTAGGAACTGTGGAGTTAAAGAAAATGTGGAACATCTATAAAGCTGAAAGAGAAAAACTAAAGGATAACGTTTTAGAGGCAGAGAGGGAATGGAGTGTGGTTGGTATTTTGGGAACAAAAGGTTTGCTGCTAAAGATCTGTACAACAAAAGATCTATAGGACTGAAGGATTAATGGTCATCCACCTTTATGATTTCCCTTCAACGTCACCACACAACCATCTCTCTGTTCCCTGCTCTCGGCTTCCTTCCATCGTGTCGCTCTTCAATCCTTCATTTTCATATCCTTCAGTATGTGCATGCAAGTGTGCTTTTGCATGTAAAAGAAGGAGTAGAGAGGAATACACAGCTAAAGGAATGAGAGCAGCTCCAACAGTAACATGCTGCATCAGAATTTATTATTATTTACATTTTATTGCACAACATGTACTTTTACTGCTGATACTTAAAGTACATTTTTGTTGATAGTATGGTTATGGTTTTAAGTACTTCTTCCACCACTGCTGAAATCGTGCGAAGAAAATGTTGCCTGACCTAAGGTTCTGGGTTCAACATAACTGAGGGTTTGAACAGTTTCAAGATAAACTGCCAATGCCTGACTGAAAGGAACATGGGGGTTTGGTAGGGCCACAAGATCTTGTTCACTCAATGGGCGCAGGAGCTGGATCTCAGGAACAAAGACATTAGATGCACAGGGGGTATGTGGTCCTTCCCAGTCCACACCATAATCCTCACCAACCTGACATACGAAAGGAATAAAGCCGTTCAGAATGTGTAATCAATTACAATGTGGGTCATTTTGCATGTATTTTAAATAAATAATTGAGCCAGGGAATAAGATGGCATACATTACATCATCTAAAAAACGTTGTTTACCTGTGAGAAATCTTGTCCCTCTCTGTTGTTTAGTAACCACAACTGTAAAGGTGAACGGTGGCTTGCAGTCCTCAGCCCATGGTGATTCCAGGCCTCCTTGAAACACTGAAGATGATGCTGAATATGTGGCATGAAGCACCTGTGTAGTGCATACAGGTCAATCTCTTGGTCAGGATTGAGTAATCCTTGGGCCTCCAGCTGGATGAATATTGTGTAGAACAGATCAAGAACATTTTCATACACATCTCTCCAAAAGCGCTCAATTCTGTAAAAGAAAGAATGAAATACAGCCTTTATATTGTATTTTTGGCAGGTCACATTATTCAACAGTTAGCAGGATGGAAAAGTTGTACAAGGTTCTACTAGTAATGGCTGATTGACACTTATGTTCAGACTGGAGTGTGAACACAATGATGAGCGAAGTGAGAGCTGGATTTTAGGTAGTGACCAATGAACTTGTTATGAACTGCCAGTAAAACGCCCCGCTATCACCCCCTGCCCCGCCTGAATGTAAGTATTGTTTTGTGAGGGTGGACAGACATGCTTATTCTCTCGGTTTCATTGTACTTTAATCATTTATATTTTTTAAATCCTCCATACCTTTGGTTATGAACACTCCGTCCAGTAATATGAGAGCTCCTGTTCTCCCCTTGTGTTTGGACCATGAAATGAGCAACCCTAACATTCTCACCCCCCTTGTCAGATCTGTAAGGGGAAAAAAGTACATTTATCTGAAGATGACTATCCAACATAATTGTACCTTCAAAAGAAAGGTCTTCTCTCGGAAAGCCTTCTTCAGGGTCTAAGCATACCCTGAAGAAGGCTGTTTGTGCCGTTCTGCGTGGGTTGTAACCCAGCTCTGTTTTAAGATTACCGAAGAGCACCTTCATTATACTTGTTTGAAATTCCGAACACTCATTTTCTTTTTGATAATTGTACCTGTGTTACAAATGCTATTAAAATACATTTTAGTCAAATAAGTCTCATTGTACTTCATTTATTAGAAATTTGTAGGACATTACATACCGAATTCGAGATGGCACGCCATATTGGCCAACAGCAGACAAGAAGCCTTCAAGAACAGTTGTAGCTCTGTTGTTGGTGGCACTACTTAAGTACACAATTAGCCTTGAGAATCCATCAATGCCACCATGAACAACAATCCTCCATCTGTGTGAAATATAACAGGATTCATTGGTTATTGAATTGGGGCCTCATGTCCAAATCACAGTTGATAAAGGCACATCTTGTTCATTAAGCTATGTTAGGAATAGGGTTGGAGGGGTATGGTTGTGGCAGGTTGGGTGATAACGTTGGATATTACAATAGCAACATGTCCTGCAATATCACAAAACATTATTGCCATTGCAATATCCAACATTATCGTACATTGCATGTTAACCTTCTTTAAGTTAAAAAAAGTTGTACATAAATAAGCAAATTCAATGGCTTGATTTACTTTACCAAGGCAAGCAGATTTGTCAGCTGGGTGAACAACATTTATATTTTAAAGTACCTTTTTCCAACATCTAACCTCTCATCTCTACTAAAGATGGAATCACACAAGGTGCTAAAATGTTGGTTTCCGGTAGGCTAATCTCCGTAAAAGGACTTTGCCAATGGGTCCTGAGATTGTTAGTAGGCTAAAACTGATTTGACCACCTCAGGTGCTAATACAGTGCCCTAACAGAGTAAATATGAAGAGGAAACATGTGATTTCATGTGAACATGTGAACATATGATTTCATGGTACTGTTTGGAATTGAGACATATTCTGGATCATGTTCATACCTTTGAAAATGCTTATAAATAATTTTGTATGTCAAAGCTTACACACACTTGTTAAAATACATCATGGATGTCCCAACTAAGGGTCAGTGTGGGTGCATTTCAACCAAGCAGAGAAACACCCGATTCCAGTGCACCAACTAGTTGTGAGTTCATGTGTCACTGCTTTGTTGGAACACATTCACACCAACCCTTTGCGGATAAAATTGGACACCACTGACATTATGGTACTATCAGAAGAGCTCATATTTAGCTAGGATGTATGTGGTAGAGGGCTTGCCCCCATGCAAGGACTGTACCTTTAGTAGCATCTAATTGTGTTTTTGTTTGAAATTCAAACTCAATTATTATCTAATGAGTAGACAAGGAGTTAAATTCATATCCTCAACTAACTAACATACAGAACCCTCATTGTTATATTTTGTATTAAAAAAGGATAAAGGCATCTTTAAGTATTAATGACCTGGCCGTATATCTTTTAATGTTACTTTTTCCTCAGCCTTCAAATTGGTCTCACACTCAATACTTCCAAGGGTGCAATGTCTGTAGATAGGCCTACTTATTTCAGCAATCACACCTTCACCTCTGTTTTCTCACATGATGTTACTATTTAGTGATTTCAGGTGGTGTGGTACAGGCTTGGAACAAAGAACTGCAGGACTGCAGCACTTGAGGACAGGAGTTCAAGAGCAGTGGCCTACTAGATTATGATGGACACAGCTCAAAAAGCAGCAGGAAAAACTGACCTGATCAGCTTGTGATTACCGTCTATATGCCATAGACTATTTGGTGCAGGAACATTGTACTGACGACGCCTTTTAGTCTGGAGGGTTAACCTTCGCATCAAGATTGCTCCTGGATCCACTCTCTGCATTGACGCCCTTACTCGATGCCCTGATTGAAAAAGGAGATTTATTTGTTTATTCAAATTGGCGACTGGCTAAACCCACGTCATTTGGAATTGGGTTGAACATTGAGGTTAAACAAAAACTGTTAATTTTTACTTTGAATGTGTATGCCTCTGGACCGTAGATGTCCCAGCATCATTTTATATCCAGCATTCGGATTAGTGCGCTGAATCTCCATCACCAAGGCATCTACATCGTCATCGTTAATTGAAGAGTATAGGTCTGATTTTCTACAGTAGAAAAACATAAAACATATATATGTGTAATGTCACTTCAATTATATATTTATTACATAAGCGACAGCAACGTTAGTTAGGTGTAACAGTTAGCATGAACACAACTCCAGTTATCTTAACATTAATTTATACAGTGGCTGCAACTTCACGTGTATCAGGAAACATCTCTGACTTTAGTCATTTTTGATGAATAAACAAAAACTGCAATTTCACGATACAAACAGATTTCGGTGTAACAATAGTCATATCTGACAGAGCAGCTGTTAATAATAACTGACCTAACTTGTGTGCAACGTCAACATAAACGTTTTGGCTAACGTTGACGAACATCCACCAGTCTAACATATATACTCCATTTCAACCATCTCTTCGTATCATATTGCTACACAATACTAAATAATTGTTTGTCAATCATGTTTTAATTTTGTTAACTGTATTATACACGTTTTTGCCCACCAGTGTCGTCCATAGAAATAAAATAGGAGTAGAACGGACATTCCCATTCAAATCAACGTAGCAGGATAATGGATTTATTATATTTTAAGATAATGCAGGATGGTCAGAGCGGCGGCCATTTGTATGTGTACCGTTGCCATAGTGACAGTTGTAGCGGGCTGACCATATAAATAGAATATGAGTATAGTAGTATACTCGTATTCTATTTCTATGGGCTCGTTATTTGTATGACGTTAGCTAGATAGAGCAATAATTTGATTTTACGTTAGCTCAAGTAATTCACCTTAGGCCTTCTTCGACCGATCTCCTCTGAATTGTGCGGGATGACACACCAAACAGATCCGCGATTTCTCGGGTTGATAGACCGGACAGCACATAGGTAGCGAGCATATCGCATGGAATATCCAGAGGCGGGCGTCCTGCACCTGTGCTTGAACCAACTTCTTGGACATCTTCCACACGAACACGGTGCTCAATCAGTGTCAAAGTATTTAGAACTTCGTCATCCGTGTCGATATCTCGAAGAGCGCTTATCCGCCCGAGTACTTCGATAAAGTCTTCAATATGGGCCAACACAGTATCTGTTGGTAAACCGTGTTGATCAATTTGATCTGCTAAGGATAGCATAGCATCTTGGAGCCCACCGACGTCTTCCATGTTGTCTGCCCCGCCTTATTTTCATTTAGTAGTTATTATATAGTTTATAAAAAATGTTTTAAGTCCTTCTCCTCCATTTTCTTCCTCTTCTCGGTCAGTCAGTGTTGTGGTGCTGTTGCTTTGGTCTGGGTCTCTGGATCTGTGAGCTAACCACGCCCCGTTCATTTGCATATAAGGAATGGAAATGTCTCATCATGAAATGTCTCATCATGAAATACAAGTCACCTGAAATAAATAAATGCGTCATTATGAAATACAAGTCATCTGAAATAAATAAATATGTCATTATGAAATACGATTCTCTTGAAATAAATAAATGTGTCATTATGATATACAAGTCTCTTGAAATAAATAAATAAATAAATGTGTCATTATGAAATAAAAGTCTCTTGAAATAAATGTCTCATTATGAAATAAAAGTCCCATGAAATAAATAAATGTGTATTTAAATGTAAATCTAAACATATTTATTGCCTCATTTATTTATTTCATAATTTATTTCATAGGCATATTTTTATATATATGTATTTATTTAATTATTGATGTATTTATTTATTTATTTAATTTTGGCTTAAATGGCATTCCATAACTATGGAGTTGGCAACACTGCCTACATGGATTGTACTAACCATTCAGTAAAGAACAGCAGCCGTCACAACCAGTTTCTGGGGTTTCCATGAAAGCAGAGACGGTTTTCAACCTCTCATTAAGAATCTTTGATGAAAGCTAAGTTTGGGTTTAGCTAATGTATTTATCATTTTACACGAGAGGGTTACAAAACGAAAATAAATCTGTAGCCCCTTCATGCTACACACACATAGCTAGCTACCAGTTGATGTGAGCAAATGTATTGTCACTATTTAATCTGTTGCAACACGTCAGCTAGCTGGGCTTATTTGAATCCTAAATCACAGGTTACCTACTCTAGCCACATCAAAACCCCAGAACATGAACCTGATTGAGGCTTTGAACCGATGAACACTTTTTATTTTCCTCCCTACTCTGAGATCGTGAGGCTTTTCATGCTTTCTCATGGACCTGTAACATCTAGCCCTGATGCTCACTCTCCCTGAAGGTAGATCTTTGTTTGAAACTGTGGGGAATTGGATATCATTCATGTTATCCAAAAAAACGTAATAGTACATCATTAAAACGCTTTACACTGTATCAAGACTGTAAATTTGTCAAAGTTAGCCAGTAACTACAGCTTTGTTTGTCACTTACCTTCATAATTGTCGACGTAGCTTGAACCCCTTTTCTCTTTTGCTCCTCGGGGCTGAGCCTGCTGCTTGTACCAGCAGATGTACATCACTGATGTTAACCTTCGGTAGGTCTTGGAGACATCGAGTGTAAAATAGTGCCTACATAATATCTATACGCTATCTCTCTCGCTATCTATTGCTATCTATACGCTATCTATCGCTCTTCCCTCTACCGCTCTACTGTAGACCGGAAGTTTACAACCGCACACTCAATTAACCGGAAGTTGATAGACGCCATCTTGTGCAACTAGCCTATTGAGTCAGTGTTGTGGTGCTGTTGCTTTGGTCTGGATCTGTGCGCTAACCACGCCTCGTTCATTTTTCATATAAGAAATTGAAATGTGGTATTAAGAAATACAAGTCCCCTGAAATAAATAAATGTGTCATTATGAAATACAAGTGCCCTGAAATAAATAAATGTGTCATTATGAAATACAAGTCTCTTGAAATAAATAAATGTGTCATTATGAAATAAAAGTCTCTTGACATAAATATATGTGTCATTATGAAATAAAAGTCCCATGAAATAAATAAATGTGTATTCAAATGTACATGTATACATATTTATTCCCTCATTTATTTATTTCAGAATTTATTTCATAGGCATATTTATATATATATATTTATTTAATTATTTAGGTATTTAATTTTGGCTTAAATGGCATTCCATACTGACGACCCTCTGGTAAGTTCCATGAAAGGAGAGCCCCTTGCACTATTATCTCGCCTGTGTGATCCTCCGGGAAAAAGGACGTTTGGAGGCATGCACTCTTCAACTCCCAGTTGTCGACGTAATGAACGGTCAAGCTGAGATATGGCTCACAGGTTGTAATGTTTGTGTGCAAGTTGGGTGGGGCCTGCGTGTGTGACTGTGTCTGAGGGAGAAAGGAAAGCTCATTCTGGCCGTGGCGGGAAACTGATTTGACAACATAATACTCGATGTTCACGATGTGGTCATTTACGATATCGCATGTAGTGCAATCCACGATGTGTCGTGTAAACTCGCTATATCGCCCAGCCCTAGTTCAGATATGATGCCCTTCCCAAAGGGGTTTTCAATTAAAACTTTCTCCAATATGGAAAGAGGAGGGGCTAGCATGAGTCGATCCTGGTTCACTCCTACAAAGCTCCTGAGTTGCAGATATTTAAAAAAATGTTTACGAGGGATATCGTATTTACTGACAAGTTCCTCCAATTATAAAAACTTCCCACTATAACTTCCAAACATGTCTTTTAACTGTCCGACCTCCTTTTCAGCCCATAGTCTAAAACCTCCATCGGCATTCCGGGCGCAAAAAGAGTATTTTCCCAAATCGGGCTAAACCAGGAGAGAGAGTGACGTATGGTTTTAGTTGAAAAGTTTGCAATCAAAATATTCTGCTGCTTTCCCAAGCCTTTTTACTTTCTTTTCTCTTCTTAATACAAATTCATTCACTACTACTTACATCTGATATTTAACTCCTTCAGCCTATTTTTAGCTTCAGAAACCATTCAACTATTACATTATTTCAGGACATCAAGGCTATACATGTTGTTGTTTATACCTTTTTTAAAGTTTTCTTTTAAATATTAAGCTTTTACTGCGTTTTTGTAGCTAACAGCAGCTACCATTCAGCTAATAACATAACACATAGCTAAGGACATTCTGGGAACCAAAATAAAACGTCCCGCTGAAAACTTTTTAAGAACAGTAGGGCATAATGTTCTAACAAAGTTACTAAAAACATCTTAAGAAGGTTATCACGAAAAATTTCAAGAATGTTTTTAAAGAACGTTATCCTACCTTTCAGGAGAACATTCTGGGAACCAAAATAAAACGTCCCGCTGAAAAGATTCCAAGAACAATGAATGGTAACATTCTCAGAATTTTTTGAGAACCAAAAATGTCTAGCTGGGAACTCACACATACCACCGCAAACATGCAATATCTGCTTACAGCTTATCATGAATTACGTGCTCGTTTGTTTTTTTCAAAAGGAAAATATGTTGAGATCAGATTTGATAAAACATCCTTTTCAAACAAATGCAACAAGTTTGTTTTTTAAAGCGCTCTACAAATAAATCTGACGTTGACCATGACCATGTTAATATTTGCCATCACAGGAATGTTTTATAAAAAAATAATAACCTCTTGAAAACATCATCCGAATGTTGCTTTGAAAATGTTCTTCATTTGTTATCATGTAACATTGACGGAACGTTTTATAAAGAACATCTTTAATGTGTTACTCCAACAACGCCCAAAACACATCCTTAGAATGTTGCAGGCAAAACGTTCCACCTTTGTTAACCTGTTACATTAAAGGAACATATTATAAAAAACTTTCTGTGATCTCAAGCCTCTTAAAGAACATCTTTAATGTGTTACCTGTTACGAACTCAGAAACTCAGGGTATAGGACCCAATTGCACGACCCATGAGACAGGTAAAGTATTTGTATAGATGAACATAAATAAACACTATCTAATCTCTAGATGAGATGAGAAAAGGTGAACAAAAGAAAATCGAGGGTGGCACGGGGTGGCAGCTGCCACCTCAGAAAAATGCCTTGCCACCCCAGCTGCCACCCCATTTGGCAGCTTTGTTTTGAAAGAAAAGTTGTTGCTCATCGGGCATTTATGAGAGAAAATCTCTAATGTCCGAGTGCAATTGAATGCAACACAAGACGCGCCTTGTAACCCCTCCCCCGGCCCTGGCGCGAGCCTGGAAATATGATTGGCGGCGATTTCCTTTGAACGGGGGGACAGCGCAAAAAGAGAAGCATTTCGGATCCAAGTAGTAGACGGAAGGAATGAGGTATTTGCGGTCTACAATGACAGAGAAGAGACTGTCAAGTTTGGCTGTAAGGCAAGGCAAGGCAAGTTTATTTATTTTGCACTTTTCTGTACCCGACAATTCAAAGTGCTTTACAAAACAAATTAAAATACTTTTTAGTAATACATACAGTAAAAACACATATATAATGGTATTTTACAACAGGCATTACAAAGCAAATATAATAAAATAACTAAAATAAACACCACAGGTATACAATACATGTTTAAAAGGCATACTGTAGTGCGAATATGAGCAGCTCAATTAAAAGCAGCGGCAAAGAGCTATGTTTTTAGTCTCGATTTAAAAATAGTAAGCGTTTCTGCGGACGTGCATGATTTGGGTAGTTTGTTCCAGATTGTCGGGGCATAATAGCTTAATGCTGCCTCTCCATGTTTTGTTTTTACTCTCGGAACCCATAGCAGACCCGTCCCAGAAGACCTGAGGCACGTCATTGATGGCTCGTAATTATGTAGGAGTTCAACAATATACTTTGGTCCTAAACCATGTAATGATTTAAAAACTAGCAATAGTACTTTAAAATCAATTATTTGGCCGACTGGAAGCCAATGTAAAGAACCGGACTGATGTGATCCACTCTTTTAATGTTAGTGAGGACACGTGCAGCAGCGTTCTGAATCAGCTGCAGTTTTCTGATGGATTTTTTGTCAGCCCTGTGAATACACTATTGCAGTAGTCGAGTCTACTAAAGATAAAAGCATGGACAAGCTTTTTCTAAGTCCTGTTGTGACATTAGTTTTTTAATCCTCGATATGTTCTTCAGGCTGTACTCAGCATTGAATCAAAATGCACCATAGCTTTAAATCTTAATAAGTTTGTGAGGCGTTTTGCTGAGCAAGATGGTAATCGCCACATTCAGCTGTTATAGGCATGCCAACTTGATGCTCTGCTCACGGATGACTCGACGAGCATAATACACTGTTAAGATGATGACCTTACATGTGTACATATATATTTTTTCTGTTTTAAGTCCTGAGAAAGTCAAATAAGACGATGTGTAAAACTTCACTGCCCAGCCAAAAAAAGTAACCACTTTGATTTAACTAGGCCAGTAGGTACGGACTTTCCACTGGATAATAACTGCAGCGATGTTTATGTTTGAGCTGAATACATGTTTTTTAACCCTAACTGATGAAGTAAGTCACTTCTTTAATGTTTGTTCTTTCTGATATAAAGTCAAGGTTGTAACTGTTTGCAATGAAGTTGTGCGGCGCTGAACTGTTCTTTTGATTATTTTGATATATGATAGTAATTACTTGTCTTTCAAATTTGAAGGAGGGTGAGCAAGCATCTTGTGAAAAATTCATCATTAACTCCTCCAAAAAATATAGTTTTTTTAATAATAACACTGAATATGTGAATCATAACAGTGATTGACAGCTAATATCATATTAATTTAGACAAACATCGACGAGACAGTTAATTAATATACTTATTGCAGCAGTCTGCATAGATTTGGTACCTCTGCTGGTCTAAGAGTGAGACAAACTCATTCAGTTATTGTTCAGTTAAAGTTCATTAAAACCCTCTATGGTACGCACTATGATGCCATTTGGGAAAAAAATGTTTGGAGTATTTTTTTTGTAATATAATAAACCAAATAAACATAATCTAAAGAAATTTTAAATAAATAATTATTTGGGGGTACTTTTTGGGGTGTGTTGCCTCGAGGCAACACTGTACCATAATGGTAAGTTATGAATGTGAGTTATTGTTTCAAATTTGAACAAAATGTATTTAAAAACACATGGAAAATACTAAATAGCCTCAACAGGTTAAATTGCATGCCAATTAAAATGTGAAAATCGTTATTTTTTATATTTGAACAAGATTACATGTCTGAATGTTGCCTGCAGGCAACATTGCACCATTGTGAAACAACCTTTAGGAATAAATACGCAAAGAGCCTAGGCATCTTTCATCAAACTTTATTGAGCCATTTGACAAAATAGACTCACTATTGTGGAAGTTCATGAAGCAGTTATTGTCAGCAGTGAAGCACAGGTACGTGACACACTTTGATCACTGCATTTTCACCCTTACAGCCAGGGTATTTGCACCGGCCCTTTTTCTCCACCCACACAGGCCAATGGTCAGTGTGGTCTTGATGCACATGTGTTGATGGCACTGATGAGGAAGAACCTCTGTGCTTCTTCTGGGCCAGGTCTCTGTCAACATTATGAGATGGTCTCCCCCTCTTCTTCCAAACTTTCCTCTCGTTGCAAAGGCAACTTGCAACTTCAGCTTTGAATTTAAGCAGGCTGTACACTTCTTTCTTGGGGATGCCGCAGTCCTTGCAATCCCTGGGGTACAAGAGCCACGCATTCACTAGAGTGAAATCCATCATGTGCAACACGATCTTGTGATGCCACTTCCTTGACCTGATCTTTGTTCTGTAGAGAGCAATCAGCGATTCTAGAAGATCCACTCCTCCCATACTTTTATTGTATGCATGCACGACACTTGGGCAGGTAACCTGCAATGTTTCTTTCTTTTTCTTATCCCATCTTTGCACAGATCGTTGGGTTGGCTTTAAAATCAAATGTATCTTGGATAAATTGTAGAGATCTATGATGAATGGTATGCTTTTGAACAGTTTATATCTAAACACACAATACCACAATATCATGGTGAATCCATAATGGTACGGTGTTGCCTCCAGGCAACATTTGCATTTTAACAAGTTTCCATTACCTAATTAGCAAATTAAGTATATTAAACTATTAGAAGTTAAGGTTTACTCACCTATTATTTTGAATACATTTTTTTCCAGACAAGAAATGCGCAGGAAATTACGCTTTTAGACACATTTCTTTGAGAAAAATGGCTGAGCTGATCCTTGAGGGAAAGGCAGCAAACAGGGTCTTCAAATTGGCCGCCAGAGAGTCATGGGACAAATTCAAACACTACTATTGGTTCCTTATGGTCCTGCCTCTTTTTTAAAGTATTGCATCATAATTTGAGATGTATTGTGTGAATGCAAAAGGCAAAAAATGGGTATGTTGCCTGGAGGCAACATCATACCATAGAGGGTTAAATTAATTCTGACACCTTATATACAGTATTTATATTTAAGGCTTTACTGATGTGCCACAATAATGTCACCAAATGTTATTGAGTTAAAATAAATATTGTGGCTTTCCAAGTTAACATTACAGTAATTGATATGACTGTGATTAAATCAGCATATACTTCTGCCAGGGGATGCCACCCCTGAAATTCTCCTACCACCCTCTTGCCACCCCATGAATATTTGTCTAGATCCGCCCCTGCTCACGTAGTGAGGAACAAAAACATCTTGGTATCAAGGAGAGCATAGATCTGACCGAGGCATGAGACAAGACGAACTGACGAAGAACACATGGGAGACTGGGGAATTTAAACACAGGATAATAAGACACAGGTGGGGACAATCAGGGGCAGGGCTGGTGCTGATGAAGATGGGTGACACACAAGAGCTAAATAATCAGGAAGCCTGGAATGACAGGTGGCAGGTGGGTGACAAAACAACACAGAAAGTGGAAAACTTCTTTAAAACATTATTATAACCTGTACGTAACGTTAGCCAAAGGTGTGAGAACGTTTCCCCGCTAGTTGGGGTTTCACTATACATTGATAAATGTCAGATGCAGTTGTTACAGCTTTCTATGGGTTATGGCTTTCTACCTTCTATGATAGGTAGTATATTCCCATCAAAGCCGCGTTGCTGGGGGGGCGGGGTTCGGCACTGGTCACTTCCAGGCCTACACATATCAGTCTCTCTAGGTAGTATATTCCCCTCAAAGCCGTGGTGCTTAAAGGGGACCTATCATGCAAAATGCACTTTTTGATGTCTTTTATACATAAATGTGTGTCCCCGGTGTCAGGGAACTCACGCAGCGTCAGAAAATAAAACCCTCTCTTTTTTCCTCCGTACCCAAATCGCTAAAAACGGGGCTACAACGGAGCTGATCCAGATTTGCGTCCAATATGTTAATATTGCTATCAGAAACAATGCCCGACTGTTTTGGACGTAATATGGTCGGTGCATGTTTACATTAGCATCACTAACACTCAGAGCTAACCTGTATTGCACAAGGCATGAAGAAGCTGGATATAAAAAGGAACTCACCTTGTGGTATAACCGGCAAGAGAGAAAGCCTTTCATACTGTTTCAGAAATAATCCTTGATAATCCATGATATGGCATTTCATCACTGCAGAATCTGCCGGGCCCCTCCTTTTTTTGTTATCACATACCCCAAATCAGCACTTTTGAAACAGGAAGTGAAATAGAGGGATATGAGGCATGGCTAAAATGGGGGATCTGTTTGGTATTTTGAGCAAAACACTTCATAGACATGTTCTTTATATATCTGAGACCTACGTATGCTATTGCCTAAAAATAGCATGATAGGTCCACTTTAAGGGGGATGGCTTTTCGGGCTGTTCCCTGGCCTTCACATAGCAGTTTCACTTGGTAGTGTATATACATTAATGAATGAAGCGCGATCTCATGGTTAAATCCTGTAATTGAACAAATGGAGAACTTTGGCAACGCCCTCTAGCAATTTGGCAACACCCCCAGCCACTGGCATCCGCTGGGTTTTTGACGGGGACACACCCATGTGAGTCCTATCTGGAGTGCTACATCTGTAGGTAGTATATTCCACTCAAAGCCGCTGTGCTTGGGGAAGAACTGGTTCTGGGCTATTCCTCAGGCCTACACATAGCAGTCTCACTAAGTAGTATATTCCCCTTAAAGTTGCTGTGCTTAGGCGGAATGGACACGTTCCAGGCCTTCTACTTATCAGACTTACATCACCAGCGTCAGGCTCACACAGTTTTGGGGGATAGTATCTAATCTCCACGCAGTTTTGGGGGTTAGTTATTTAATCATCACTCATCGTGCTATGTATATCTGTGGAGTGATGAGACCCGAGCCTAGATGCCAAACACAACTATATGCTGCTTCTAATAAACATTTTAAAGAAACACGTGAATTTTCTGACTGAACTGTGAATATGTCCAAGAAAGCACTTACCTTTATGCTCTGTGTACTGTTAGCTTCTGTGAAACATGGACAGGTAAAAACAGTGAGGTGATCATCTAAAAAGAACATGTTGTCATGTTCCTTTTTGGCTGATATCTGAGTAAGGGTTTAGGTGACATCCCTTTCTGTGATTGGATGAGCCTGTTTTACTGTACGTGAAATATCTACACCTTTAGGCCAATAAAATAATGTACATCTCAGGAGAAGAAAATGAGAACTATTTAAGAAAAACCCTCCTCTTTGTGTGTGAGTGTTAAATTATTGGTGCACTAACCTGTAGGCTTTATATAATGTTGTAGCTATTCCTAACTAACTCATATTACTGTTGATAGGGGAAAGTGATTTTGGGACTTGTTATTTGCTCAGTGTTGCTGATGCTGCTGAGGACAGGTTGACCTGGCAGAGGAATGCCTTTCAGCACCTCAGCTTTGCCTTATTTGAGTTTCTGTGCCTCCAGCTGAAGCATGAACTGCATGTGACCCCTCCTGTCTTGTTGGCCTTCAGTGTGGCAGAGTCTGACTCAGCCGAGAGCCCCCTGAAGATATTGCAGTCTGTGGGAGACCAGGCGGTTGCTTTGTTAGCTCTGAATTGTACGATCTGACAAGCTGCAGCTACTGCAGACAAAAAGCATCTGCGTCATTTTAACATTCAAATATTTGCTCTTTTATTAACAATGCTCCAAACAGAACAACAGTAATCACAGGGGGCCCAGCTGGAGTCTGAACTGGAGAAGTTGAATGTGGGAGGTGTCTTCACTCACCCTGGTTATAAGGAGGTTGAACCAATTCCGAACCAACAGGCCCTGGTATCAGTCAGCTGTGTGTGTGTGTGTGTGTGTGTGTGTGTGTGTGTGTGTGTGTGTGTGTGTGTGTGTGTGTGTGTGTGTGTGTGTGTGTGTGTGTGTGTGTGTGTGTGTGTGTGTGTGTGTGTGTGTGTGTGTGTGTGTGTGTGTGTGTGGGTGTTTCTTTGTGTGGCTTCATGGTTCCCTGGCTTTTAGAACTGCATAATGAATGGAGAACGGAGTCTGGAGAAAGCAACATCTGGTATAGTGTGAAGAGGGAAAGGTGTGTGTGTGTGTGTGTGTGTGTGTGTGTGTGTGTGTGTGTGTGTGTGTGTGTGTGTGTGTGTGTGTGTGTGTGTGTGTGTGTGTGTGTGTGTGTGTGTGTTTGTGTGGGTGTTTCTTTGTGTGGCTTCATGGTTCCCTGGCTTTTAGAACTGAATAATGAATGGAGAACGGAGTCTGGAGAAAGCAACAGCTGGTATAGTGTGAAGAGGGAAAGGTGTGTGTGTGTGTGTGTGTGTGTGTGTGTGTGTGTGTGTATGTGTGTGTGTGTGTGTGTGTGTGTGTGTGTGTGTGTGTGTGTGTGTGTGTGTGTGTGTGTGTGTGTGTGTGTGTGTGTGTGTGTGTGTGTTTGTGTGGGTGTTTCTTTGTGTGGCTTCATGGTTCCCTGGCTTTTAGAACTGAATAATGAATGGAGAACGGAGTCTGGAGAAAGCAGTGTGTGTGTGTGTGTGTGTGCGTGCAGGGAGTCACCTCACCCTTCCTCAGTTAAGTGCCGGTCCAGCACCACAGAAAAAAGTGATCATAATGTTATGTGAAATGTCTTTTTTCTTTTCTTTTTGTCTTATCTATTCCTGTTGAAATAAATCTGCTGTGAGGAAAGAAAATCTTCAAACATGATCCTTGTCTAGGTTTAACAGGATGTGTGTTGGCAGGACAGATGGATGAAGTTGAACACACAATATTCCCATATGTTTTTCATCACTGACTCTGCATTTGGGGTGCAAGAAGAAAAACAAGCAGGCAAGGGGCTTAATGGAGCCAGCGTTTTGAGGGAGTGAGTTGGAGCCACTTGAAGGTTAAGAGCAGCATGATGGGAAAGTTTTAGACTGTCTGTGGCCATCTGGCAGACCGAAATGATTACCTCGTCAGGACCATTAGCTGATGAACCACATGTGTCTGGAGCAGTGTTGGGACTAACGCGTTACAAAGTATTGTTACACAGTAACGCGTTACTGTAACGTAACTACGTTTTGTGGTGACTAATATCGTTATTAGTTTCCTATTCCCATTAACTAACGCCGTTATAGTTACTGTGATTTAAATGGGTGTGTTACTGCGTTACATTTTGTGATGGAACTGAACCGAATCTCTCTGCGGATGTAACTTACAGGCGAATACAGCGATGTCCTCTCACAGCACCTTGGAAAAGTGAAAGTAACCAGAGAGGAGTGATGATTGGTTAACGTGGGGTAACATTTCAGGGTAAGCCAATCAGAGACAGAGTTGGGCGGGTCTTGCCTTATGGGGAAAATACTCACACAAACACTTGCTAATGCTAACACACACACACGGCAACGCTCACCACCAGCACACACACACACAATGGCAGATGCAAGTATCAGCGAGAGCAGCAGCGCATTTACAACTTGGAAATATAACCACTATTTTCTATTTGTGGGGATAAAGGACGCAAAAAAGCTTACGGTAAAATGTAAACTGTGTGCAGGACAGAAAGCATTGTCCAAATCGAAAAGCAGCAAAGCCAATCTCCTGAAGCACCTAAGTAATGTACATTGGGCCATGAGACTAGTCGCCAAAGACCCCACCGTCTCAACCACCGGTAGTGACCCAGATGGAGCAACACCATCTAACAACCAAAAAACGATTTTTTTTAAATCGCCACATGTCACCGAGTCAACTAAACAGATTGATTGCCAGGTATGTTGTCGCAACGGTCGAGTCTGTTGCATGCCTTCAGAGAACTAGTCAGCAAAAAACAACACAAAAACTTGCATTTGTATTGTTATTATTTGTAAAGTAAAGTAACTTGTTACTAGTTACTTTTATAATTTGGTAACCAATAAAGTAACTAGTTACTTTTTTGAGAGCAGTAACTATAACTATTACTAGTTACTTTTAAAAAGTAACTTGCCCAACACTGGTCTGGAGAATACCAGCGTTTCCTCTGAGAAGTGACCCTGTTCCCTCCTCACACACCACCGAGCTGCTGTATCTCTGAAGTGTTTTACAGGAGCCTCATCAGCCATCCATATTTGTGTGCACATACATTAAGCCCCTGTCACACTGTCCCGAAATTGACACCCGATGGACACACGAATATGGTATTGTGAATTTCGCACAAAGATGGCCCCGAACCACACACGAAGGCAACATTTACATTACATTTAAGACATACAACTGCAACGAAAGCAACACAAACAATTATGTTAAAGTATTATGATACTGTACTGATATTTTCCGACTTTGTTCTTTACTTTCTCCGTCTTTATATGTAGAAGATATTAAGTTTTCTCCGTCATGTTGTTTCCATAGCAACAACAACTTCCTCACCTTCAAAATAATATATTATATCCTTTTTAGTTTCACAGAACACAAATTGGGTTATTTACATAATATGTTTACATGATTTTGTTGTGCAATAAAACAACCAGATTGACACACGATAAAGGAAATGTTCAAATTTGGCTCTGATCGTAGCAACATCGGGCCATTCGTGAGGGCATCTTAAGCCATCTTTGATTGCCGAAGGACCTTCACAAGGTCCTTCGGCAATGCTTTGTGATGCTAAAGATGTTGCCACTGCTCCCGAAGTTGCTGCCGGAGCCTGAGAAACTCCACCGGCGGTCATACGATGGCTTAAGATGCCCTCACGAACGGCCCGATGTTGTTACGATAAGAGCCGAATTTGAACATTTCCTTAATCATGTGTCCATCGGGTGTCAATTTCGGGACAGTGTGACAGGGGCTTTATTCGCAGCCATGAGGGAACACACTTACTTCTCAGACACATGGAGTGGTCCTGCATACAATCTAAAATGTTCCTCTAATGTCTGTCTAGATGTCCAGTTAATTAATATTTCTGATGATTTTATTATTAATTGCATTTTATTTACCAACAGGCCACTCTGTTGCTTTCCAGTCATGTGCACATTCCTGCTCCCAAGAGGGGGATTTTGATGACTATTTGGCATTCTTTCTTTACCCCTATTTTACTCTCTGTCATGTGGGGTGTATGCAATAACCTGCATGTCACTCCTCCTTAGAGAGATTCATATCTGGAGTAGAATTGAGACACAGGGGCTTTGATAAAGAGGCACACATGGTCATGGTGGGTCAACTGCTATGGTTGGCTTTTTATTAAGGACATATACTAAAAGAAAGCAGAAGGTGTTACTGAGAGAAAAACATAAAAGTAAGCCCATTAAAAGTGTGGATGACTACATCTGTGACTGGAAACTGACAGACAGAATAAATACCTATGTTATACCAAATCAAACCTGAAGTAAACAACACTGAAACCAACACGATACACATGACCTGCAGCTCTCTTCTTAAATCTCCACAACTCCAGATAGTTTTTCATTTGATCTCAGTTCAGGACACTTATCAGACTCCTCCCAGCTCCCTTTGGAGACAATAAAGCCTTTATGATACTTTTCCAGGCAGTTGAACTCCCACCACCTGGAAACACACATTAATGTGTAAAACTAGTGGATATCCCCATTAGAATGTCTTCTCATTGCATTACACTGACTTAATCAAACCTTTTAGTCCAATGGCTAATTCCCACTAAATAGATCCTAAATCCTGAGATTACTCAACCTAGAATGGAAAGTGTGTGCTGATGTGTGTGTAAGCACTTAAGGAACCTGAGCCAAATTAGATTGTCTGCTAAAGTAATTTCATTAGACAGAGGCAGTTGTTGTCATGAAGTATCCAACTCTTAATATTCAAATACCAATCCCACTTTTACCAGCCCACTGCCCGGCTACTGTGCTGCTGAAATGCATCAATGCTCATTTGAGCTGTTTAGAAAGGATCTATATTTTGTAGTTTAGTGATGGTGACAGAGGGCAACTGCTGCTATAACATGCCACACAGTGGTGGAGGAAGAATTCTGATCCTTTACTTTTCATAAGTAAATCATACTAACACAAAATATAACACAAATATAATAGCATGGGCTGTATCACTATATGATTATTTTATATGATCTATACATACATATCATGAACTCAAGACAGGGTCCACTTCATTAAACCCTAACCAATACCCTAACTATATGTCCTTACACTGCTCTCCGACCCTCCTTCTGTAACATGTTAGGCCAAGACATATAGGCAGGGCCGTGGGAAGTAGGGGTGCTGAGGGTGCTGCAGCACCCCCTGGTGGAGGACAGAGGATCTGCACTTCCACAAGATGTACCGGCGGGGATTGTTGTTAGCTTCTGCTGCGCTAACGGATATAAGAAGCTGTTTCTACAATAATGTGGAGAGAGAGTTCTGTCCTGTCAGACTGAGAGGCTCAGTGAGGTAAAGGACTCTGAGGGTTTAGACAGTTCACTTTAGTCTAAGTTATCTCAGTGGGTCTCAAACGTTTTGATCACAATTTATGTAAGCAAATACTTCAAAGGGACACCTTTATAATTATTAGGATAAATAAAAACAGGTTTGAAATCATTCCAATGTATACTATAGGACAGTAAACCAAAAATATTGTTTAAAACCAGAGAGATTTAAAAATATGCATAAATAAATGTTAACTGGTAAAATAAGATATAAATGAACCACAAAAATAAAACAAGTTAGCCTACATTTATTTGTTATTGGCTATGGTAGGTTATTGGTTATGTTCACATACAAACCGATCTTTTTCATATGGGTGTTTAGAGTTGTATCCCCTAGATCAGTCTCTAGTAATTGGGCGCTCAAAGTGCACCAGATTGAAGTATTTTACTTTAAAATGTTAAAAAAATCTTCCCGGGGGGACACCCCCGGACCCCCTTAGAGGATCTGAAGTCCACCCCCCAATTCAACATGTTCATGCAATACTAAATACATTTGAAGCCTTTTTATATAAGCTGTCCACCATATCAATACGTTTCTCTTTTTGTAGTGTATTAGTCTTTTGTAGAGGTTTTTCATTGCCAGCTAAAATCTTGCCTAGGGCAGCAAATTGGTCAAAACCGGCCCTGGTGTCATCCCCACAGCACCCCCCATTTGAAACATGTTCCCACGGCTATGCATATAGGTATTAAAAAATAAAATAGACAGCAACCGTGTGGTGTCTCTTCAATTGTGTTAGTTGTTTTATGTCTGTCATTTCATGTTTAGTCAGGTATGTAATTCCAAGTCTAGTCAGGTCTCTATGTAGAGTCAGGTTTTCTTGTTACTTCACGTCTTGTCTGTCTATTTTATGTCTGTCATCTCTAGTCAAGTCCCTGTGTTTCATGTCATGTCTCGTTTTCAAATGTCCTGTTTTATATTGTATTTACCTCTTGTCTTTCCTTTCAGGTCCTGTTACTTCCTCACTTTGGTTGTTTTTCCGCCATCGTCAGCGTCTGCCCCGCCCCTGATTGTTTCCACCTGTTCCCAATTCCCTCATTTTTAAATAGTCCTTGTCTCCCTTCGTCTTGTTTCAGTGTGCTTCTATGTCCAGAGACCCAGCGTTAAACCAGAGAGGAGAGTTTTGTTTTGTTTGAAATCAAGAAGTTCTGTTTTGTCCTCGCAAGAGTGAATTTGTTTTATTTTTCTCATTAAAATATGAGTCGTCGCATTTGAGTCCAGTATTTTTGTACCCCGTTCTAACAAACCGTACATTCAATTCAGCTTCTCTTCAATTTTGTGTTGTTCTTCTAATGGCCTTTTCTTTTTCCCTTTTCTTCCATGTAAAGCTGTTTCCACATCAGTCTTTTAGAATAATAAGTTCACAGCGATGTCAAATATTGCATACAGGGGAATTGCTTCATGTGACTGCACCTGCTAACCTGTTGAAGCATCACCTCATCTGAAGCTTTCTCTGCTCATCTAAAAGGACCCAAAGAGTGACATCATGCTTTGGTATCATTCTGATCTCCACATAATGAAACTCAATGTAAGCCCAGTGCTGGTTGGTGGTGGGGGGGGGGGGTGGATGGTGGACATGAAGAAACAGTCCTGTCAAATGCCTCAGTCAGTGGATTAAGGTACAAGCACTCCCCCTTCTGTATGGAGAGCAGCAGCTGCTTTCAAACGACCCAGCATCGTCTCCACATTTACATTTTTGAATGGGTCATTTTGATAAATGATTAACAGATTCAAGAGGATGGATGTGATACAATTCATTATTCAGATAACATATCCAGATGCATACTGCATTAGAAGTAACAAAAGGAATGAGTCAGCATGTCAGATAATGTTTTCCTCTACTCCCAACGGGCTAAAAAGCATTGATGTGTCAGGGATCAGTGGTATGCAAAAGTGTGGTGTTGGTGTTTTTCAAACAAGTTACAAAAGTTACTGGAACCTTCCAATGGAGGCTCAGAACATTTGCGGCCATGGGGTATGCAGCTAACTCAGCTATCAGGCTGTGACTCATGTCTCAACTGCCAGGGATATTTTTGAGCTACTGTGTGGCCACTATTAGTCTACAGTAGTGTTCATTTATCAAAACAATTTATTGTGTTAATCACATGCATCGTATGTGAATAATCATGATGAATCATGATTGAATAGTAGTATTTACTTCAATTTTGGGGTTAGATTTAACAAATACTACTTTTATTTAAAAGTTTGCATTTAGCTCAATGTACTTCCGGGTCAGTTCGGCAACACAGAAACCACAACAATGGAGCGGTTCATCAATTTTTACTTTGAGCTTGGCCTTAAATATAAAGATATAACATCAGTGCTTGGCAATAGGCACGGGTTTCACATAAGTGAAAGACACCTCAAGAGAATACTCAGAGCGAGGGGACATTCACGTCGCAAAGCATACTCTGAGCTGAGTTATTTACAGATTTGAATATTTCGCGGATCAATAACTCATGAACATAACGTTTTAAAAATACAAACAACGTGACTTAACAATCATAAGGTAGACAACGAGCTACATAGTGTTTTTTATCAGAACAGTTCGATACGCGGTGTCATCCGAGCTAAACATCAATAACTGGTCACAATCTGCGGCTGGAGGAGAGAGAGGAGTGCTTAGGGACCGTCTAAAAACTGCAACGCCGAAAATATACTCATTCATTAATTTCATTTTTTTTAGATGTAGTGCTACCAAAATCTCTTAACACATCAATGGTTATGTTGTTATCAGAGTATAACACTTATTTAGAATAAATGTGCTTTTAAATATTTTTCAGGCTTTTTTATTTCAAACTATTTAAAATTACTTTGACATTTTACAATGTAGTGCAACCAAACCCCTTTCACACATCAAGAGTACATTGCTGCTCATACTTTATCAGGGTTGTCCAGGGGTCCGGTGCCTTGCTCAAGGGCACCACGGCAGGGCAGGAGGTGAACTGGGACCTCTCCAAGTAGCAGTCCACACTCCATATTTAGGTCTGGTCTGGCGGGCTTACGTGTTACTGTAATAAGCCCACATTTTCTAACAAATCAAACTAAGAAAAATACAGGTTAGATCACAGCTCTCCATAGGGTTTCATTGATTTTGTTGGCAGCTCATTATCTTAACCTGTTAATCCCGGCGCCCCCGGGGGCGGGGGCTAAAAACAACAATATTCACAAAACTGTGGCTGCAGTCTAATCGTCAGTTTAGCTTAGGAAACTTCCTAACGGAGTGAAATGACCCAGAACAAAAGAAAGAAAAGTAAAACAATAAATAATAATAATATATATATTTTTTAATAACGTTTTTAGATGTAAGCTCATCCACCACCCCGTTAGCAGGTGCCACTTGATTGACGTATCTTTGAGACATTCCCTGTCGCTCCCGAAAATAATAAACTGAGACTGAATTAAATTGTGATGCTGCATATTTTGGAACTCACTGCAAATATAGTAAAAATCAACTACAACAAAACAAACATATTTTACCGTGATGTAATTGTAATACACGTTTCAAAATGATGCCAGAATAATACATACTGATACCGGTCAGTAAAAAACAGGAATTAATGCTTTGACAAGCCCGCAGACAAGACGACAGGTGAAACACCTTTTAAATGTGTGTTTTCTGAATGGAGATCGGATCGATCAGGCTAAACCAGTGGTTCTCAAACTTTTTCTGTCATTCCCGACTTTGAACAGGTGGGCCTTTTCAAGCCCCACCTGTCCCTCGTCACTCCAATAAAATGGTAGGCCAAGCTTAAAATTGTCAAATGTATCATTCTATAACAATATAACTATATATCTATAACAAATAACATCAGTTCAAAAACAGAAAAAATCAATAACAAATAACAGTTCTTGGGAGTCGGGAGGCCTGATCATTTATTCCGGCAAATTACTCAGACCTATTAATTGACCTAACAGAAGTTATTGAGTCTATGTAAGTTTACTGCTTGGCTCAGATCCACCAACGTCAGCAAGATCTCACCTCTATTAACTCCTGAAGAACCAGGTTCAATTAACTGCTGTTTCAATTCAGACGACCTGCTAAATCTGTTTAAGCGATCCCGAAGGATTTTGATATCAGTAAGGGAGGTGTGGCCTTACCTAAGTGTGAGTGTGGCAGGGTGCAATCTTACCTTTGAAGCAGGAGAGGAGAGCGCAGATGTCTTTTAAGTTGTCCCAGTCCAAAAGGTGGGATCAGTTTATTTGAAGAAAAATGGTCCACACTTGTACTGGGTTTCACCTTTACTTTTACCGTTACAACATGACAATCATACAGAATATTTCCTGCTGTGGTCAATTACTAATATGAAACCGCAATTCACAGTCTTACACTAAATTGTAACTTCAACTGCCCAATTCCGTTTTGATATTAAAATCTCCCGACTTTCATTCAACAAATCAATTCACATCAATTCATATCCACATGTGGCAGAGTGCTAAACTTTCAACAAATCAATTCGAGAGATATTTCCCAAGTTTGAGAGAGCATACCAGGGGAAAACCCACCTCTCTCGCGTTCTCCCTCTTAGCCAGTATTTTTATGCTCAAAACAGGGACAGAAAAATATTTGTGGAAACTGGGCATGGCCTCTGATGTGCAGGTCGGGACATGTCCTATTCTATGGCTATGGCATAAACACATTTTGTGTCTCTTCTTTCTTATCAGTGACACCCATAAACCATAATAGGCCTTACACTCAACTTAACAAACCACTTGTGTTTTGTTTATACTGTAAATATAGAAAACCATAAAATATGAAGCATTTTCATTGTGGGTAATACAAGAATATAATTGATTATATTTGATTATAACTAACTTTCATTTTAAGTTTTCAACCTAATATGGAGATCTCAACACAGTTCAGAAATAGAGAAAATAAAAGTGCAATGGTGTCAATCCTTGCCT
Source organism: Notothenia rossii (assembly GCF_949606895.1). Taxonomy (NCBI): domain Eukaryota; kingdom Metazoa; phylum Chordata; class Actinopteri; order Perciformes; family Nototheniidae; genus Notothenia; species Notothenia rossii. The sequence goes on from NC_136909.1 coordinate 51,275,419, forward strand.
CAAATGGGCTGAGCTCCAAAAATATAGAAAAAGGGCCTACTATGCAATTGTTTTATCAATAGTAGGCCAAGCTTAAAATTGTCAAATTTATTTAAATAACGTAAAGTTTTACACCTTATAACAAATAACATCAGTCAATAATAACAAATAAAATCAATAACAAATAACATCAGTCAATAATAACAAATAAAATCATATAAATAAAAGCATGAGTGTTTCGTGTGTATGTGTGTGAGAGCATTTCATATGTGTAGCCTATATGAGTGCATTTCATGTGTGTGTGAGTGTGTTTCACATGTGTAAATGTGAGCTTTCCACATGTATATGTGAATAACTTTGGATTTAATACGGACGGACAGACGTGCAATAGATGCCGTGTGTAAATTGAAAAGATAATACATTTGCAACATACATGTAGGTAGACCAAATGTTTGGAAATGCATGTGTGTATAATAGGAAGATGAATCCATGAGGATATCCATCCAGGACTTATGATCCAGGACCACAGCCACAACTCAAGATCCAGGGCTCGCAATCCAGGACACAGGACCACAGCAACAGGATCATCCATAACTCCGGATCCCGGCGTATATAGACACCAAAAAGAAAGAAATGTGGGGAAGCTGGGTTAATCGGAACATGAGAGTACACAGGTACAGACAGAGAGAAGGAAGAAGTAAGATGTCCCCCGACAAACTAAGCCTATATCAGCAAAACTAGGGGCTGAATCTAATCAGCCCTAACTATAAGCTTTATCAAAAAGGAAGGTCTTAAGCGCACTCTTAAAAACGGATAGGGTGTCTGCCGCCCGAACGCAAACTGGAAGCTGATTCCACAAAAGTGGAGCTTGATAAGAAAAGGCTCTGGCTCCCATTGTACTTTTAGAGACTCTAGGAACAACCAACAACCCTGCATTCTTGGAACGCAATGCCCTAGTAGGACAGTAGCGTATAATGAGTTCTTTAAGGTAAGATGGCGCCTGCCCATTAAGGGCTTTGTATGTGAGAAGAATCATTTTAAATTCTATCCTGTGTTCTATTGAGCCAGTGTAAGGCAGCCAGAACAGGAGTAATGTGGTCCCTTTTCCTAACTCTGGTTAGTACACAAGCTGCAGTATTTTGAATCAGCTGAAGCGACTTAACTGACCTCTTGGTACACCCTGATAATAAAGAGTTACAATAATCCAGCCTTGAAGTAACAAATGCATGGACTAGTTTCTCTGCATCGTTTTGAGGCAAGATATGCCTGACTTTTGCAATGTTACGTAGATGGAAGTAGGCGGTCCTTGAAATAGATTTTATGTGGCCGTTAAAGGATAAATCCAACCTGATCTCACCAGAATGCGTGACTCCTCCACGACTCCTTAACACCGCATTGCGTGGTGGAGTCACGGAATCTTTTATATTTCCGTGTCGGCACCACGCAAACAACCCCAATGTGAAGTGAATGAGGCTCCTTTATCGCGGTGCACACACGCATTTCTAAACATCCTGCAGTGAGCTTTTTATTCTATAAAACGTTTTAAAAATCTAAATCTAAATCTAAAACTCACGGGAGGCTTCTTTTATTTTATTTGTATTCATAATAATTTTAATTTTTTGTCAGAATGTGTTATGGTGCATTACTTACCAATGTTTGTTCTCAAAAAACAGTGCATTTTTATTAAATTAGTTTTTTTTTTAAAGGAAGGCCAGAGCTTCAGCTGTGTCAAATAGATTGTTTCCTTTAGTTTACGTTATTTAAAAGACAATTAAATTCATATTTGATCATTAATAGTAATAATAATAATAATAATTTATTTTATAACAACGATAAACCAGAAGAAGATGCCCTCGTTACCACGGCAACGTTATGTCGCGCTTGACGGCAGTAACGTAGCCACATGACGCTGCCCACGATCACGTCACTTTCATTCATTTCATCTCACAACGGACTACAGTAAGTATCCAAATCAAGGGGGAGTTTATTTCTTTAAAACACGAAATGATATTGCTTGTATTTATTCCACTGTAGCACAGTCTCTATAGTGTTTCATTCCTGGATATTATGTTGAGTTTTGTAGTGTGTTTAGCTTTTACAATAGGCTAAGCGCAAGCTAGCGGCCACGTTCAGCTAGCCTCCGGCTTTCCGGTCAAAGTTTGTAGCTGGATAGCATTTATAGTTTATACAGCTAAATGACATTAGCTGTCCCCGGCACAGTTGGATAGTGGAGGTGCCGGCTAGAAAAATATGTTTAAATGCTTGTATTTCTCCTATGTGTTGTAAAGACAGCTTTCAACACAGAGTTGTAATAGTGGAATCGGCAATGGAGTGGAACAAAAATGTGAACCTGGAGTTTTTCCAGAGGATTTGACTGGCCAGTGGGGACATTGAGATTGTTACATTGTAGAATTAAAATATATAGTAGAAGATATAAGATATATAAATTATACTAAATTATTATTGCATAATAGAGTAATGCACAGATTAATTATTATTGCACTCTCTTCATTTTGTGTATTGTTTGTATCACTCTCTCTCACTTTCTCTTTTAATCACTCACTATCTCTTTGTATGCCATGTCCCTAAACCGTGAAGTGAGGGTCTTTGAGGATCCCAATGAGGCCAGGATGCACATGGCAGCATTGATTAGCGAGGCTCTTGTCCATGAGGCCAGGGTGAGGCTTTTCATGATAAGCAAATACCCAAGTCTGTAATATAATCATTGCTATTGCTTTTTATTGATGTAAAGGGTCCGTTAAACCTTTTTATGCAACCGTTAAATAATTGCTCAAATATAAGTGCTGCTGTCTTAGGTTGTATTACAACTTTGTTGTTGATCTCAACCTCTGAAAAAATATAGGCTACTGAAACCCCTGCCATCCCTCTGAAAAAGAAAAGAAAAAGCAGGAAGAGACCCCTTTCTAATCCAGTGGTCACACGCAGACGTGAGAGACAACGGGAAACTTGTCACGGTTTGTGAAACAAGCCGGACCCAAATGCAGATATAAACTGAACTTCCTTTATTTCAAGGCTATGAGATATATGTACAATGACAAAAACAGAACACTCACCGCAGAACTAGTCAGGGAACAAGACGAACCGACCAAGACAGACAGACAACCCAGAACTTAAATACACACAAGACTCAATCACACAACAAGACACAGGTGAGGAGGGAGGAGAAAACACAGGGACCCAGGTTAACATAATCAGACACACCAGGGAAACTAATGACAAGACAATAACCCAAAGGGACACATGACATGGAAAACAGCAAAAACACCCAAACCTACAAAACTATAAACGTGACATAAAATGAGAATCGTGACATAACCCCCCCATCAAGGGACGGATTCCAGACGTCCCAAAAAAACAAAAATCCAGCAGGGTGGGTGGAGGGGGTCTGGAGGACGGGTCTCGGGCGAACGGCCCGGGGGCAAGGCAGAGTTCAAAAAAGGGGAATTCGGGTGGACGGCCCGGGAGCAAGGCAGAGTTCAAAAAGGGGAATTCGGGCGGACGGCCCGGGGGCAAGGCAGAGTCCATGGAGGGAATCTCGGGCGGACGGCCCGGGGGCAAGGCAGAGTCCGAGGAGGGGTGAAGACCAGACAGCTCCGGAGGCCGGTCAGGAGCCGGTGTTGGCAAGATCCCCCATGGAAGAGGACACAGGACCGGCAGGACCCTCGGCAGGAGAGCAGTCGGCGGAATCCCCAACGCGACAGGACATGGAGTTGGCAGGACCCCCAGCGGAAGAGTAGTTGGCGGGACCTCCAACGTGGCAAGACATGGAGTTAGCAGGACCCCCGGCAGAAGAGCAGTCTGCGGGACCTCCAACGGCTCAGAACATGGGGTTGGCAGGACCCCCGGCAGAAGAGTAGTCTGCCGGACCTCCAACGGGACACGACATGGAGTTGGCAGGACCCCCGGCAGAAGAGTAGTCTGCGGGACCTCCAACGGCACAGGACATGGGGTTGGCAGGACCCCCGGCAGAAGAGCAGTCTGCGGGACCTCCAACCAGTGGTGTAGTCTACGTGATACGCTGGTATACGCCGTATACCCACTAGAAAATGCCAGTGATTTCCGTATGCCCTCTTAAAAATGAGCGATGATACGTAACAACATCAATTTGTGACTTCGCTTTCACGCTTTCGCCCCCTTCTATGTTAATACTTTTGGACGTCTGGGGCTTCCGTCGCCTTTAGCCTGTTGCTAAGCAACAGCAACACACTTTTTTCGGCTCTGACAAACCCCACGTTTCTCTAACGTTATCAGAATTTGATCCTTCCATCATTCAAGTTCGCGGAGCGCTAAACAGGAAGCAAACATGAAACGAAAACAGACGAAAATATTTTAATGTTTTCCGAAGTTTTCCCCTATTACCACTACAGAAGAAGAGCCAGGTCAGGCAGCTGTCCTAAAGGTGACAGAGAACGAGCCCGGCGCTACCGCAAATTTACCCGGTAAGTGGAATTAGCATGGTTATCATTAACGTAACAGTAGCTGGAATGTAAGAACAGGCATCCTTGGTTAGAGTGGAGGGACAGAAAGTTAGGTAAATGTCAGCACACATGCAAAGGAAAGCTGATCTAAACAACAGAAATTCATAAAGTCAATGACTATGCAAATGAGAGTTAATTCATGGTCATGTTAAAAGTGCATTTAAAACATTTGCACCATTATATTACTATATGTTAGTTATCAGTAGTTGTCAAATAATTAGCTTTTGAAAAAGTGGAACATTTTTCTCCTTTTATCTGCTTTTCATGTATTTGTTAGCCATGATGTAAATATTGTAATCAGTTTATTAAATACTTTTGAGTAAATCTTGGCTCTTTTCTGCAGATATTATTGGTAAAAACGTGTATTATGCTAATTAGTCATGGTTTTGTTTATTTCCAGGTTGTGCTCTTTGCAGCGCTACAAAATCAACAGGTGTCCTCACAGAACAACGAGTGTCTATGTCTGAGGAGTGGGTGCACTTTAAGATCCAGTCCTACGATTCAAGCAGATCAACATCTCTGGCCTCTTTGAGAAACAAGATTAGACGACATGAGACGTCCAGAGCACACAAAATAGCCCAGGAGCTCACGGAGAAGGGTGGACAGGATTTAGTTGGAAATTTGGTGAGAGCTGTGTCAGAGACAGTGTTTGCAGTAGGCCATATTGAGATTTTGATAAAAATGTTGATTAATTGTTCAACCCTAGAAGATAAGTGGGCTTTTTCCATCATTGTTCATTCTTTTATTTTTTTATTGTTAATGTCTCTGGCAGTTAAAAGTCACATAAAAATGCTTATAATACATTGACATGTTGATAACACATAACCAGTCTCAAGACTAGTCTATGCATTTGTAAGTGTGATGGTGTTCATGAGGTGTTGCTTCGAGACAGGATGAATACAATTATTACAGTATACCCACTACAAAAAAGTAGACTACACCACTGCCTCCAACGGTTCAGGACATGGGGTTGGCAGGACCCCCGGCAGAAGAGCAGTCTGCGGGACCTCCAACGTGACAAGACATGGAGTTGGCGTCGGACGGACAGCCATCAGGACACGGGGAGCTGGCGTCGGACGGACAGCCAACCGGAGACGAGGTGCTGGAGTCGGCCGGTATGCTGACAGGACACGGGGAGGTGGCGTCGGACGGACAGCCATCAGGACACGGGGAGCTGGCGTCGGACGGACAGCCAACCTGAGACGAGGTGCTGGAGTCGGCCGGTACGCCGACAGGACTCGGGGAGCTGGCGTCGGACGGACAGCCAACCGGAGACGAGGTGCTGGAGTCGGCCGGTACGCCGACAGGACTCAGGGAGCTGGCGTCGGACAGACAGCCAACCGGAGACGAGGTGCTGGAGTCGGCCGGTACGCCGACAGGACTCGAGGAGCTGGCGTCGGCCGATGAGTCAGCAGGTGACGAGGAGCTGGAGTCGGGACCATGGTTACTGGAGCCGGCACTGAAGCCGTGACCATGGCTGTAAGGTCCGGTTCTAGAGCCGGAAACATGGCTGTAAGGTCCGGTTCTGGAGCCGGAAACATGGCTGTAAGGTACGGTTCTGGGGCCGGAACCATGGCTCTTGGGGCTTGAGCTGCTAGCTTGGCCTTGCGACTCCTCCTCTTAGCAGCCGCCTGAATACTCCGTGGACCTCCATAAGCCAGACGAGTTCCAGAATATGACTCCTGGACAGGAGCAGGAACTGGGGCAGAAGCATGGGTTGACTGCAGACGGAACCCACCGAGGCGTATGGTGCCAGGTTGGGAATTGGGAGGCCGGGAGCTAGCATGCCTGGGGCTAGCAGGCCGGGAATCACACACAGGGAGGATCTTTGAAATCCAGCCAGGAAAGAACTTCACCATACCTGGTTTCTCTCTAGCCATCTGGCGCGCCTCCGACAACACAGCCTCCCGCTGCTGAACTCCGGGTGCTCTCTTCCATCGATCCGAGCAAAAAGCCCAAAAAAAGGAAACATTTAATAATTCCGACTCGAACGGATCTGCTGGGCCCATTTCTTGGTCGGTTCGTACTGCCACGGTTTGTGAAACAAGCAGGACCCAAATGCAGATATAAACTGAACTTCCTTTATTTCAAGGCTATGAGATATATGTACAATGACAAAAACAGAACACTCACCGCAGAACTAGTCAGGGAACAAGACGAACCGACCAAGACAGACAGACAACCCAGAACTTAAATACACACAAGACTCAATAACACAAGAAGACACAGGTGAGGAGGGAGGAGAAAACACAGGGGCCCAGGTGAACATAATCAGACAATTAGACACACCAGGGAAACTAATGACAAGACAATAACCCAAAGGGACACATGACATGGAAAACAGCAAAAACACCCAAACCTACAAAACTATAAATGTGACATAACATGAGAATCGTGACAAAACTCAACGCTCCGCATCAGGTTTGTTCTTTACTATATCATGATTTCTAAATCTAAGAATAAAGATAATTCATAACAAAGTTATTTTGGTGTACACAGAATGGACTCCTGAGGTTAAAGACCTGCTTTTGTATCGGTACTGGCCAGCTAGCACCAGCTAGCTTTACAAATATGATGTGTTCAACTCATTCGAGCACATGAAGGTGACAGCACCAGCCATGTCCAGGCAGGCATTTCTGAAAATGTTGGAGCACAGATCTGTTCAAACTGGACGGGTAAATCTGCCTGAATCACACGGAAACATACAACAAACAATATCATATTACTGTATACCATATCATTAATTGTTGGCATTGCTTTCAAGACAATTACTAATCCACTTTTTTTAAATCAATATACAGACAGGTAGTATCTGTGCTGATACATTTCAGCGAAGCTTCTTCGAGTTTTGCTTCTGTCAGTACAAACAAGAGGATATGTGCCAGGTCCATCACTTTGTTTGTCCAGCATGTTCTCCAGACATGTTGGCTGTCTGCTGTGATGGAAACCGCAAGCATTACCGCTTTTCCAAGTCAAAAGGGTAGGTATAGGTATTAAGAACACACCGCTAATACAAATAGTAGCCCTTAGGGTTGTCTTTGAGTAGCCATAACAGACATTAAAACAAATCATAGTAATGTAGTGCTTTGTGATTTTTATTATTGACTTGTATGTTAACTTATCATGGACAGGACTGAGGAGCCGCCAATCTATGAGGGCTTGTTCCTGGCCAAGGACGAGGAAGTCGCAACATTTGTTGACCTTGTCAGAGGCAACATGAAAAGTGTACGTTTTTTTTCTTATTATGATAGTTGCAGTTACACCTGTGGTGTTCTTTTTTATATATGTCAAAACTTGTGTGTAATAAACTGGCTTTATAGGGAAATGACAGTGCCGTCTGTGGTACTGCCAAATTCACCGCTGGCAGAGAGATGTCAAAAAAGTCTGGTGCCCAGATAGACGAGGAGGGCATTCAAGTGGCAGTTTGCAGGTATGTACTTGTAAGTGTGTCTGTGTGTGTATATTTGTTTGGTTCTTGAGTCTGGTCTCATTATTTCAGTTTTAATAGCAATCAAAGTCTAAGTCTTTGTAAGAATTGGAAGCATTAAACACTTTTGATGGTGAAGTGGAATTTATCCATCATTTGTAGCATCCAAGTGTTATTTTTTGTTCTAGCCACCTAGATGACAGAGATGAGTGCTTAAGCCAGGCCTTGCTGTGTCAGTTTATTATTAACTACTAGATTTTCTTCTGATTAATCAGACATGGGTTTCTCTTACGAGGACTGAACCACTTCCGTGGAGAAATATACGCTTACCCAATGTTTCTCCAAAAAGAGATGTCGAAGAAGGCAAATGTTGACTTCTTCTGTATGGATGTAACATGCAGGTAATCCTCACTGTCATATTGCACATCCACAACAATGTTTAAAATGGCCTATGCCTCAGCAGTCATTTTAGATGATATTGATAATGTCACAAAATGCTGCTCCTGCTTCTTAGGTACTGGCCATATCTTAACAAAATAGCCGGGGGATTACCAGAGCTTCTACCGTTGACCGAAATGAGGCCATTTCTTAGGGTGATGCATGCTAAAGCCCATACAGCAAAATGCGAGGTACATAACACCTTTAATGCAAAGGATTTGTAAATGTTGTGCATGGCATGCCTTATTGGATATCAAAAACTTCTAAAGAAATGCTACATAACACTACTTGCGCTGTGTTGCAGGTGAGATGGGGTGGCAGAAGTCAGGACGGAGCAGGAAACACAGTGGATCAGGAAGTAGAGCAGGTATGTTATTAATGGCATTATTGTAACTGTATGGATACAAGAAGTCTTAATAGAAAGCAGTACAAATATGTATGTGTCATCTCAGTGACAAGCCTGTTGATTAGTTGAAAGCATATCTTTTATGTCTGAGTTAAAATGAAAGATAGGCAGTTCATATGTTCAGCAACACTAAATGCATGCATATTGTAGGAAGTCAGTACACAAGTTTTCTCTTAAACCATCCAGTTCAAGATCTATGATGTGTAGGTGATATTGTTATGTAATGGTGACCAAACATTAATTGTAACATTCCTTATAGGTGAACAGCTTTCTCTCCAGGGCAGCTCTGGTCACAAAATACATGACAAAAGCAGGTTGGCATTAAGACTACACACTGTGATAAGGCAGCCCTGATAAGTATTTTACAGAGAGTTCCCTCCTTAAAAACATTATTGGTGTATTACTTTACTCTAATTACCAGTTCAACAACCTTTCAACGATTGGTCATGTCTATTAGGTTTCTCACTCAGTATTGCCTTTTTGATGTGAATACTTACTTTTTTGTTTGTGGTTTTTTTTTGGTCTTTTTTAGGAAGAGTGAACATGCTCACTCAACAGGCCATGGGTTGGAACAGAAGGAAGAGGGACAACCTTCATCAAGTTTTAGCCCAGAGATATGTCAAAGTAAGGGCAAATTACAATTGTCTTCTCATCTGACATTACATATTTATGAAGGATGTCTGCAATGTAACCTCATAGGTATATACATGATGTTCTCCCTTATCCACACTTCCTCTTGCAAGTCAGATGGTGTCATGTAATGTTTCAACTGTTCTTCTGAAGGTCTTGTACTGAAAACTGTTGTTCTTTGCATTATGGTGTTGCATGGTGCTTTTCGCTGACATTTTCTTTTTTTTGTAAAGATCACAGAGAAGGCAAAGGTGGAACCTGCCAGCTTCAGCGACTTCAAAAAGGAGCACAACCTTGATCAGGAGACCATACAGCAGTGGGTGTATGATTTCAGGCAATGGGCAGTCACAGGTAAGACATACCACAGGTTTTCCATATATACATCTGTTAATTACTGTAAGTTTAGACACACAATATAAGTTGGCCATATGTTGAAACTGAGACTGTCACTGATTGCATCTCTTCTCCAATTGTTTTTTTGCAACTATTTAGAGAGAGTCTACGCCCCAGGGTGTACTGAAGGACTGAGGGTGGATATTCAGAACATCACCGTCACTCTTTTGCGCAGGAAGCAAGATCTGTATCGTCAGCATGGTTTGTTGTCAAACCTAGTTATTGAAGTTACCTTTCAAAAACAACAAAAACATTCTGGCACCATGACACAGTTTTGTTTCCGTTTCCCTTTGCAGACAGCAACCAGGCAAGGCAAAGGAAGAGGAAGAGAATGAGAGAGCTGAAGAAGAAGCTTCGCAAAAAAGTTGTGCAATACAACACCGGAGTGCAGGAAGAACAGATCGACGAGGAGTTGGCTTGCAGTCTGACAGAGGGCTACATCTTACCATGGGAGAGGCATGGAAATGGTAGGATAATTGCTAGTTTGGCTTTTTTTTTTTTTTGTCTATACCAAAATATGTTTGATGTCTATGTCTGGACCGTTGCGGAAAAAGGAGGATTTCTGCCCGTTACTTCTCCGCTGTTTTCTTGTCGCTCTTGTCTTGTCAGCAGTGCTTGAATTGGAATAAAAAAGGTGCCAGTACTCTAAATCAGCAACAAGTATTTGGCACACAGTCATAGTATATCCTATAATGCTGGTGGGTTTGTCTCTTTACTGTATATTTTAGAAAGGCTCACTGTACTTAAACAAAATGACTCAGGGTGCATCTGAGATTAGAGGGGGTGCAGTGGTAAAGTGCTATTTTTATAAGTGGGGAGTGGACCTGACACCCTCTAGTCTAGGGGGGTCCAGGGGCATGCTCCCCCGGGAACATTTTTTTTAAAATATTGAAGTTGCATCAATCTGGTGCACTTTGAGAGCAAAATGAAGATATATATGGATACCTCTCAACATCTATAATGAAACAACTGTAAACAGATTTACTTTTTCTTTATGGATATAAAAGAAAGTAAAGCTTGACTCCTACTGGCTGGTTAAATGACTCCTCGTCCCTGAGGCCACTACCAGTTTTTTGTGCCATTTTGCTGGATTTATTTGTCAATAGCGTTGCTGCACAAAGTGATAGCCCTCTAGTTTAAATCTACTACCCAAAAAGAAACATATGGAGATGGGTTACTATTTAAAAGACAATTGCAAATCTATTTGGGAACAGTGGGGCCGGGCCTTAAATCCTATAGGGGGGTCCGGGGGCATGCTCCCCCGGTAAGATTTTTTTTTAAATGTTGGACTTAAATGCATCAATCTGGTGCATTTTGAGGGGGAAATAAAGAGACTACACCCATATGAAACAAAAATGTATACATTTAAATAATCATAAAATCATAAGTACATGGCCATAACCAATAACATACAATATCCAATATGAAAAAACATTGAAACTTGTTTATTTATTTGTTTTTGGTTCATTTATAGTTGTGAGTGTGTCTGGGCTCCTGCATCAGCCTCTCCTGTCTCCCTCCTCTCCCCCCTGCTCCTCTTTGAGGCAACAGCAAAGACTAGTTTTAGCTCTCAACAAGTTTATCTTACCTTTTTTCACCTAGTTAACATTTTGTTTGTATTATTCATGCATATTTTACTAATCACTACCCCCTCAAATGGAAATATGTGTTTACATAAATGGTGACCGAACCGTTTGAGACCCACTGAGATAACTTAAACTAAGTTAACTATCTAAAGACTCAGAGAGTAATTTACCTCACCAGAGCTGTAGTTATCAGTCTCTCAGTCTGACAGCAAAGGACTCTCCCTCCACCTTGTTGTTGAAACAGCTGCTTACAGAGGCGCGGGAAGGTATTTTGAGTGGGGGTGCTGAGGTGCTGGACTCCAGTGAACACTATTACGGGCACTATAGAGCACGCACAAAAAAACTCCCCACACGCAAACACACAGTAAACCCGCGACTGTTACAATGAAGGCTCGATAATCAGCTCACGGCATATTGGCAGGGGTAAAGTGCTATTTTTTACGAGTGGGGAGCGGAGCTCACCTCCTCTAGGGGGGTCCGGGGGGATGCTCCCCCGGGAAGATTTTTTTTAAATATTGAAGTTAAAAGCATCAATCTGATGCACTTTGAGAGCAACATTAAGAGATCTATGGATACATCTCTCAACACCCAGATGAAACACAACTGTAAGCAGATGTTCTTTTTCTTTATGGATATTTTACAAATCACTCCCCTTTCAAACTGTATTCTTGTTTTACTGCCATATAGTATTTCATAATTGTTTTTCCTTTATTCTCTTATGTTTTTTATAACTATAATGATCATATGAAGGTGTGCCGTGGAAATAATCTTTTGAATAATTTTTGACCAAACCGTTTGAGACCCACTGAGATAACTTTGACTAAAGTTAACTATCTAAACACTCAGAGAGTCCTTTAGCTCACCTGAGCCTCTCAGTCTGAGAGGAGAGCTCTCCTCCAGCTTGTTGTGGAACAAACAGCTCCGTATGTCCGTTAGTGCAGCTAGCTAACCAGATGCTAACAACACGGTCCCTGCTGCTGGCACCGGTCCCTCTCTCTCTCCCCCTCTCTCACACACACTAAATGCGCTATTTCCGCACACACACAGAGCCGCGAGCTTGAATGACACAAGCACACTTTTATTTCCATCCAACTCTCTGATTGGTCTGGTGTCTTGCCTCTGTTGCATTCACTGAACACGGGAAATTACAGTCCTGCCGTCCTTTCTAGTGTCTTGATGAGGTTCACGTAAAGCACGGTTAATGTATTATATTATTGAGGTAGAATTGTCCGGGGCTACAGAAAAAACATTCGGGGCAGGCCAAAATATCATTTTACCAACAACGTGGAATTTATTGGCTACATATTACACAGATTATGCACAGCGGGAGTAGCAATAACCGTCAAATAATAATTCAGACAGGGGAGCTCCGCACCCCCTGCCTGCCGCTAGGGGGTGCTGCAGCGCCCTCAGCACCCCCCTTCCCGCGCCCATGGCTGCTTATATCCGTTAGCGCAGCTAGCTAGCACCAGATGCTAATAACAATACACGTAACCGGTGCGTGCGCTTTCTCGCTCGCTCGCGCCACACATACACCAACACACACCCTCCCGAGCTTGAATGACACACAGAGACCAATCGAGGGCATTAGTATGATCTGTATGAAAGTGGCAATGTCGGCAGGCCACGTCATGTAGACAGCCAGTCACCCTCTGTGAGAGTCAGACCCACATTTGCGCTGCGTTGCGTTTACAATATATACGTATATTGCAGGCGGCTGAGTACCGGCATTTTACTGAGTACCGGCACCTTGCCGGTACTCAGTAAGAAGTGCCGGTACCACATGGGTAAAAATCAGAAGTGCCGGTACTGCGTACCGGTGAGTACCGGCCCAATTCAAGCACTGCTTGTCAGTTAGAAAAGCAAACTGCATGCAGTTTGCTTTTCGGCCAAACTGTATACAGTTAAATCGAACGGACTTGTTTGTGCAGATGTGAGCGTCCTAAACAATGGTCAATAAGTCCTTGAAAGCGGTCTGTCTGTTCGGTATTAACAACGTGTCACGTGTTCTGAATTGACCAATCAGAATCGAGTATTCAACTAAGCCATGTAATAATTAAGCAGGGTTGTTAAGGGGGTTGTCGGCGTCGACGGCTTCGCGTCGGGCCGAACCACGCCCCTTAGCTGTGATATAATGAGCATATACCACGGCCTGTCGTGAGCTATTGCTTTTATAAAACGGTTACCAAGTGTGGCAATATGAAAGAAAAATACTCACTCTAATTTAAATAGTTTGTATTAGTAAATAATGATGTTCAAAATAAAATAGTCCCTCCGTTGCCTTCTGCACAAAACATAGTGCGACGCGGTTGCTATGCAACAACACTAACAGCTGGCGAACATATTAGACAGAGAGCGTTGATCCATTATTTGGCTGTTTATTTACATTAATGTGTGTTGCCGTTTATTTTGCACCCACTGAAAAACTGTCAAGCATCAGTACAGTAGCATGGCTTACGTGGTCACTTGTATAGGTTGAGGTTGTTCTAGGCTGTTGCTTGGCGTGGCGAGAATATTGCTCCACTTTCTCCGGTCCCCGAGATTTGGCTTCCAGTAGCTCTGGAGAGGTTTTTCGCACCTGTGGCCACTAACGGTCATAATTTCCCTGCTTTGTTTCAAGACCCGCATCAGAAAGCTTTTGAATAGTGGTACTTTTCCAGTTGGTCTACCTGCTCTTCACGTAGCTCTGCATGCCGTTGTTTAGGTGCTCTTTTTTTTCTGGAGATAGGCACTGCTAAATCCACTCCTCCATAGTAAGACCCCCCCGGAGGTTGAAGTATTATTTGAATTATTTGAAGTATTAAAGTACCGTGTTATGGCAGGAAAGTTAAATCTAGTATATTAATTTTAAAGTCACCTTATATATCATAGTAGATAGTTTTATTCATGTGTGTTAAATTTGAAGGGACAAAGTATATTTTCCCTCCCCAATATATTGAGGTGAAGTCTTTGTGTTCAGAGAGGGATGTGAGCAGGGGACATCCTTATTTGGGAATAGCTCCAAAACGCTGGAATGTTTCCCTCATAAAAGAAGAGGGTGCGTTACACATGCTTAGGGCAAATGTGTGTGTTTTCATTGCAGTAAATATATGTGCTGCATGATTACTGTTCAACTATACCTCTGTTTTTATTCTTTCTTGTGCGGGTACTAAATGGCTACAAACATTGTGGAGAAATTAGCTTAAACATGTTTTATTACTCTATATGAAATGGAAGCAGCTTTTATGACAGGGAAGAGAGAGCTGGGGGAGGAGACATTCTTCTTAAGATTTTCAGCATGTCAATTATCAGGGAAATCTACTTGTTTTCAATAGATGTGTGTGGTAAATTACTTTGTATTAATAATAACAGTATGTGTAAAGGAAGCTGGAAATATACAATGTGAAACCTTTTATTTGAAGTAAAGATGTGAACAATAGCTCAAATGGCTGGAAGGGCTGTAGGACAAATGAGTGTGTTCTCTATATTGGGCCTGTGTGAAGTTTGACTATTTGAAAAGCATCTCTAATACTGCTTAAGAGCATAGGTAATGTGTTCCTCGTTATTATTGATATGAAAGTAATTTACATGTATTACGTATATTTAGCCAACTATAACAACTATATCTTAAAACATACTTTTAACTTGTGTGTGGTAACCTGAGGGGGGGGAGATGGACACAGGGACAAAGGGCCATAAAGGGGATGTGTGTGTGTTGGCTGCAAGATGTGAAATAAGATAAGGAAACTTGTTGTTTAGAGCAGGTTCGTACCAGACACCAAAAGGTATCTGGTTTTCGTCAAACTGAAAGAGACTTTTTGTTTCCGGGTTTCTTCTGCTGTGTCGCACTGATTGGGTGCAACAGGTCATGTGTTGGTCTCTCCCAATAAGATGACTTCTGGGGGAAAGCACGCATACACCTCCTCCTGTGTTTTAGTATGAAAGCCTGTGTTTTCCTTTGGTTCGATCTCTTTTTCTTCAGGCTGACCAGAGAGTAAGACAGGAGAAAGAGCATGAAGTAATTCCTTTGTATTTGTATTGTTACTTTGTATAATTAAAACAAGATTATTGTTTAACTTGCATTCTGGTGTTTCTTAATCCCTTCCTTTTTACGAATTTACCCAGCTTACCAAACGACACGCGGAGACGAGGTTGGTTTTAAACATCCTCCTAATCTCCAACAAATGGTGACCCGACGTGTCTGAGTGGGGTGTTTCAGGGAAGAGAACACCAACGGCAAGCGGACGGAATAGTCCAGGGCTAAACATCTCGGCCTCTTCTGACAACTAAAAACAGAGCTCTGTACAATACCAGGTGAGCAGACACCAGTTTAATTCGAAATCTGTGATTTGACCATATTACAAATTTTAGGGTTGTCAGACGAAGTTTACAGTGTTTTTATAGTAACAATGCAAATACGTGTTTTAGTTGGAAAGTAGGATATTGAGTTCCTACAGCCGGAAGGGTATTGAAGTCCCTGGCTTAAAAAGTGGAGGTATAGAGTCCCCACAGTTAGACGGTCTGGAGTAGTCAAATGGTAGTATTAAGTCTCCATATAAGACTGACTAAAAATAACTAATCCAAAGCTGATACGTGTTTTAGTTGTAAAGTAGGATATTGAGTTCCTACAGCTGGAAGGGTATTGAAGTCCCTGGCTTAAAAAGTGGAGTTATAGAGTCCCCAGAGTTAAAATCAGCAGCCAGCGGACGAATGGTCCGGAGAAGAGGCCTAGAATAATCTCTGACAACTAAAACGAGGATCCTACAATTGAAAGGTGAGCAGACAAGCCTGTTTCTATCGAAGGTCTGTAATTGGCTAAACTCAATTTTAGAGTTGTCAGAGACATATTCCGGTGTCATAGTTGTTGCGGTGGAATATACAAATACATATTTTAGATAGGTAGGAAAGTTATATAACATAAAGTGAATCAACGAGGTATGTAAGACGAAGGTGAAAGGCCGCGTACTTTTTTCTGAAAGGAGACGGCTGAAGACTCGTTGGGGGATGTCCAGTGCCTGTTTTCAGACGGCATCCAGGGACAAAATCTGAATAACAATTCTTAGGTTCATAGGAATCGAAGTTGAGTTATAAGTAAATCCAAAGGAGAGTAACGCAACCTTCAAAAACCAATTTTGAAGTGACCGGACCTCATTAATCCGTTGTTCTGTGGGGTTGAATCTATAAAGCCAAACGTCACGATAAAGAGTTCTGTAAGCCTGGGTTACGACTCCATGTCAGCGTCACATTGTTGAAAGACGGTGTTGAAGCGCGCTGAGAGGCTTGCTAAACTTGTTGGAATAAACATCGGACAATAAAAGCTGAATAGACTGTACGGGGAATTTTTTATAGATATAAAAGTGAATCAGCAAGTATTTCAGCGTAGGGTATTGAGTCTCTAACGGCTGGAAGGGTATAGAGTCCCTGGCCTAGTGGAGGTATGGGAGTCCTCACAGGCTATACTTGCTGGGGAAGCCAAGTAGAGTATCAAGTCTCTATCCATGGCTAAAGTGAATAACAAATCTGAGGTTCATAGGAACCAAAAGGTGCGTTATAAGTCTGTTGGGTTTAAACTCCCATTCTGTTGAAAGAAATATTGCATCTTAAAAGCTGGACAGACAGTAAGGAGGATATATTTCTGGTGAATAAATAGAATATATTACTGAACATGAAACAGCCTAAGTCAGATGAATAGATACGAAGTCATAATGAAGGGAGAATTTGAACGAGAGGAGCATGAGTTAAGAGCTTATGAGAACACTGGGTTCAAGCAGAAAAATTGAATAAAAGGTTAGCAGAAGTGTTAATTGTTGAAAGAAGCCCCCTTTTCCTAAAGAGGCTGAGAGCTACAGCGGGGGAGAGAGAAGGGGGTGTCAGTATTTGTCTGTGAGAGTTCCCCCCCCCCTTTTTCCTCTTGAGAGCAGCAGCAGCAGCCCGGAGTGTGTCTGCTTGCTTTTTTCTCTAGTGATCTGAAGTTGGAGTGAAATACATAGAAAATTAACAGATCAAGGTGTGATTTGAAGTGGTAGATATATTGAAATAAATAAGAAACAATGATTTGCTGCTATTTAAACATAGTCTTTGAGAACTGATTGATACCGTTGCATTGCGTTGTGAATTTCATGGTAGTTGTCATTGACTGAGACTTGTACTTAATTATATTCCAAGGGGAACATTATATTAAATACAGGAACAAAAGAGTAGAAAGTAAAGAGAAGGTTTTTGTAAGTTTGTCAGAGGGAATCTTTTAACGTTTAAGCATGACAGAGGTCCTGCACGAGGTTTTGCTCCAGCCATCTCCCACGGTTACACAAAGGGGTGATTTATGAGAAACTTGTGGACAGGAGAAATTAGATGTTTTGGAAAGTAGAGAGAGAGAGAGAGAAAAAAGTAAGGTTGTTGGAAAAATATAGAGAGTAAAAGTTATATAAAGTTAACTACTATTCGGGAGAATGTCATATTGTTGAATGAGTAACCTAAAATAAATGAGAATGGTGAAATAGTTTGATTAAGGATACAACCGGTAACTACTGATTAAATACATAGTGATGGTGTACATGAACATTGAGAGTAGATTAAGTTGTTTTGTTCTTCATGCTTTTCACCAGAAGTCATTTGAATTGTTATTATTTTTAGGTAGTGTTGTTTTGTGTCTCAGGCAAGGGGCCAGACTAAGATTGGTTCACAAGACCTCATGAAAGACGACACACGAAGTGAGGATACCCGGCCCGGAGGAAGCCCGGGGTCCCCTTCTGGAGCCAGGCCCAGAAGGAGGACTCGTCGGCGAGCGTCTGGTGGCCGGGCTTGCCACGGAGCCCGGCCGGGCACAGCCCGAAAAGGCGACGTGGGCAACACCTCCGCTTCTCCGTCCCGCGGGCCCACCACCTACGGGAAACAGCGATGGGGTCGGGTGCGCTGCCAGAAGGGTGGCAGTGAAGGCAGAGGGTCTTTACGGACCAGACCCGGGCAACAGAAGCTGGCTTTGGGGACGTGGAACGTCACCTCTCTGGGGGGGAAGGAGTCGGAGCTTGTGCGGGAGGTGGAGCGTTACCAGTTGGATCTGGTTGGGCTCACCTCTACGCACAGCGTCGGCTCTGGAACCTTACTTCTGGATAGGGGTTGGACTCTATTCTTCTCCGGAGTTGCTCAAGGTGTGAGGCGCCGGGCGGGTGTGGGGATACTCACAAGTCCCCGGTTGGGTGCTTCGTTGTTGGAGTCTACCCCAGTGGACGAGAGGGTTGCCTCCCTACGCCTGCGGGTTATGGGGGGGAAAACTCTGACTGTTGTGTGTGCTTATGCACCCAACAGCAGTTCAGAGTATACGGCCTTCTTGGAGACCCTGGAAAAAGTCCTGTATGGGGCTCCTGAAGGGGACTCTTTAATCTTGCTGGGAGACTTCAACGCACATGTGGGCAATGATGGAGACACTTGGAGGGGAGTGATTGGGAGGAACGGCCCCCCTGATCTGAACCGGAATCGTGGTTTGTTACTGGACTTCTGTGCTCGTCATGGATTGGCCATAACAAACACCATGTTCGAACATAAGGATGCTCATAAGTGTACGTGGTACCAGAGAACCCGAGGCAGAAGGTCCATGATCGATTTTGTTATCGTATCATCGGACCTGAGGCCGTATGTTTTGGACACTCGTGTAAAGAGAGGGGCGGAGTTGTCAACTGATCACCATCTGGTGGTGAGTTGGGTCGAGTGGCGGGGGAAGCCTCTGGATAGACCTGGTAAGCCCAAACGTGTAGTTCGGGTGAACTGGGAACGTCTGGAGGAGGCCCAAGTTCAGGAGGCTTTCAACTCACACCTCCGGCGGAGCTTTTCGGGCATTCCTGTGGAGGTTGGGGACATTGAACCAGAGTGGTCGGTGTTCAAAGCCTCTATTGCCGAAGCCGCGGCGGGGAGCTGTGGTCTCAAGGTCCTAGGTGCCTCAAGGGGCGGTAACCCTCGAACCTCCTGGTGGACACCGGTGGTCAGGGAAGCCGTCCGACTGAAGAAGGAGGCCTTCAGGGATTTGTTATCCCGGGGGACTCCCGAGGCAGTTGCAAGGTACCTACAGGCCCGAAGGGCAGCAGCCTCAGCCGTGGCCGAGGCAAAGCAGCGGGTGTGGGAGAAGTTCGGAGAAGACATGGAAAAATTCTTTCGGGCGGCACCAAAGTTGTTCTGGAAAACTGTCCGACACCTCAGGAGGGGGAAGCAGGGAACCATCCAAGCTGTGTACAGTAAGGATGGGACGTTGTTGACCTCAACTGATGGAGTGTTAGGGCGTTGGAAGGAGCACTTTGAGGAACTCCTGAACCCGACAACTCCGCCCTCTATGTTAGAGGCAGAGCTGGAGTATGACGGGGGATCGACACCAATCTCCCGGGGGGAGGTCACAGAGGTCGTCAAACAACTTCACAGAGGCAAAGCCCCGGGGCTGGATGAGATCCGCCCAGAAATGCTGAAGGCTCTGGGTGTTGAGGGACTGTCATGGTTGACACGTCTCATCAACGTTGCGTGGAAGTCGGAAACAGTACCGAAGGAGTGGCAGACCGGGGTGGTGGTTCCCCTTTTCAAAAAGGGGGATCAGAGGGTGTGTGCCAATTACAGAGGCATCACACTACTCAGCCTCCCCGGGAAAGTTTACTCTAAGGTACTCGAAAGGAGGGTCAGGCCGATTGTCGAACCTCAGATTGAGGAGGAACAATGCGGATTCCGTCCTGGTCGTGGAATGACGGATCAGCTTTTTACTCTCGCAAGGATCCTGGAGGGGGCCTGGGAGTACGCTCATCCAGTCTACATGTGTTTTGTAGACTTGGAGAAGGCGTATGACCGGGTTCCCAGGGAGTCACTGTGGGAGGTGCTGCGGGAGTATGGGGTGAGGGGGTCTCTACTCAGGGCCATCCAATCTCTGTACTCCCAAAGCGAGAGCTGTGTCCGGGTCCTCGGCAGTAAGTCGGACCAATTTCAGGTGAGGGTTGGCCTCCGCCAGGGCTGCGCTTTGTCACCAATCCTGTTTGTAATATACATGGATGGGATTTCGAGGCGTAGTCGTGGGGGAGGGGGTCTGCAGTTCGGTGGACTAAGGATTGCACCACTGCTTTTTGCAGATGATGTGGTTCTGATGGCTTCATCGGTCTGCCACCTTCAGCACTCACTGGATCGGTTCGCAACCGAGTGTGAAGCGGCTGGGATGAGGATCAGCACCTCCAAATCTGAGGCCATGGTTCTCAGCAGGAAACCGATGGACTGTTCACTCCAAGTAGGGAATGAGTCCTTACCCCAAGTGAAGGAGTTCAAGTATCTCGGGGTCTTGTTCTCGAGTGAGGGAACAATGGAGCGTGAGATGGGTCGGAGAATCGGAGCAGCGGGAGCGGTACTGCAGTCTCTTTACCGCACCGTTGTGACGAAAAGGGAGCTGAGCCAGAAGGCAAAGCCCTCTGTCTACCGGGCCATTTTCGTTCCTACCCTCACCTATGGTCATGAAGGATGGGTCATGACCGAAAGAACGAGATCGCGGGTACAAGCGGCCGAGATGGGTTTTCTCCGCAGGGTGGCTGGTGTCTCCCTTAGGGATAAGGTGAGAAGTTCGGTCATCCGGGAGGGACTCGGAGTTGAACCGCTCCTCCTTCGCGTCGAAAGGAGCCAGTTGAGGTGGTTCGGGCACCTAGTTAGGATGCCACCTGGGCGCCTCCCTAGGGAGGTGTTCCAGGCACGTCCAGCTGGGAAGAGACCAAGGGGTAGACCTAGAACCAGATGGAGGGATTATATCTCTTCTCTGGCCTGGGAGCGCCTTGGGATCCCCCAGTCAGAGCTGGTTGATGTGGCCAGGGAAAAGAAAGTTTGGGGCTCTCTGCTGGAACTGCTACCTCCGCGACCCGACCACGGAAAAGCGGGAGAAGATGGATGGATGGATGGATGGATGGTTGTTTTGTGTTATATTTCTAAACTATAATGTACCCACATGCATGTGGTTTCTTTGCCCCAGTTCATTTTAAAGTCAGCCGCCTCATGGCTAAATCTATTTGACCCCATGAGGTCAAGAGTCATTCTGTTAGACCACCATCTTGTGAAAGACAAATCATTGTTCTTTTGTCACATTTTGAATTAGAAAAGAGTTCATTTTGCTAGATCAATTTATCTATAAATGTTATAGTGGGAGTTTTGTGTTTGCTAAATTTTTTAGGAACGACAACACCAGGAGATGAGTAAACTCAAGAATCCGTGGAGTGTAAATACATTGAGAAAAACACATTTTTATACTCTAACTGTTTGCACATCATAGACAAGGAATTTAGACAATATAAATAAATATTCACCAAAAGTAATAAGTATAATGGAAAGTAGACATAGGCCTACACTTGAGTCAAATTATATTACTGTGATCTGATCAGTGTGCTCTGCAGGTTTACTATTGTTCTAAGTAACAGTGGGATTTAAAATATTGGAGAAAGTATGGAGATGTTCTTTCGTAGTGTGTGAAATATGTGATGCTTGAAACAGGTATTTCAATTTATAGAAGAAAATGGTTTCCTGAAAGAGTCAGGTTGGGTAGATATGTAACAATGGATGAAACAATTTTTGGAGGGAGTTTTTGTAATATCATTAGTAGACATTAATGGTGTTGTTTCGATGGCATTTAGCAACTAAGACAGATAGTATGAGTAGAAAAAGACAGGGTGGAAAGGGTTGGATTTAGTTAATCTCAGTGTGCTAGATTTCTTATGGATAATGCGTCCCGGGACCTGTACTCCCCCTCTGAGTTAGAAAGGCTATGACCACGTCCCTCCAAGCAGACAAAAGACCTAACCCAACAGGAGGCTCCTCCTTCTCCATCAAACAGACAGAGAACCAGAGCTGAACCGTCTCTACCTGAGGCATCCAGAACCAAACCGCTTGCTGACATACAGAAATACTCTCATCAGTCCCTCAGACAGGGCATGAAGCTGAGCCACGAGATTTGGCACAGGAGCAGAGTGGGGGACATGAGAGCAGAATCCGCCCTCCATAAAGCAGCAGAGAGACTGTAAAGGAGGAGATGAAATGCAAAGCAGTGCAAAGAATAGTGGCATGTTGTGGGCTGCAGATGTGACTGGGCCAAAGGCTGCCTAAAACAGTTACAGCGGATGGATTCAAGAGCTGATGGACTGAAGAGAAGACAGAATCAGAGGATTGGCATGGTCGATTTGAAGTGAGGAGGTCGGGGTCACGGTTTAAGACAACCAGGGGAAGAGAAAAGGAAAACGGGAATGAGTGAGTTTACACATAAACACACTTATTCACAAAACGCACATAGAAGACACCACATTTAAAGGACTTGAATTGACTTGATAAATAAGTAAAGATAAAAAGAGGTATTAACCATGAATTAATATATTGGTAAATTCAAAATAGCAATAAAGAGGAAACTATTAAAGTACAATGAGAAAATCATCCTAAAAACACACTGAGGGTTAAAGGGGGAGACATGAGGGAAATATGCACTACACTTTAAGCAGGGGGTGTTTTGGAGTAGCACAGTGTAGAACCATATTCTTCAATCTTTCCATCATATTAATAAATTATTCTTCAAGAGATCTTTATTCATGTGTGAATAAAGTAGTGATCTCATTTGTTACAATATTGATTTCACCATTGTGGCATAGTTATTACCATAGGAGGGCTTTAGGATGGAAACTGTTTTTAATCCTTGATAAAGTAAAGGGTTATGGTTGCATGTTCGGACACCCAAGGTTCCACACACTGCTAAAGAGTTTAACATTGTTTTTAAGTAGACCAGAATTGAAGATAAATGAGTATAATGAGCTATGAAATGCAGAGAATTAGAATGAGAGTAGAGTAGTTGCAGGAAATGTGGGAAGCAGCCGTCCCGATGACAAGTTAGAGATATCTGACTTAAAGTGGTAATCGTGAATTGATAAATGATGTCGCTCCATATATGACTGATTTTTGTAGACAGAGGATACCGGCCTATGCTGAAATATCAAAGTCTCTGCAGAGCACGACACATGGACAATGAAACTGAGACCAAATGACCTTTGACCCTGACTGACAGTGTGACTTGAGAAAAGCACTATCAATGACTGACGCTGGGGCTGACCGAACTTGACTTTAAAACCTGACAGTGTGAGTGTGAATGAAATGTCTGCATGTGATCAGTGCAACTGCATGATTCTAAAACAATGACTAACCAAGCATGTTTTTAGACTAACAGATTATTTTGGAGCTCCATGGGAAACACAGGTTTCCTACAATTCCACACATTTGGAAAAACGCACATGTGACCCGTTTCTAATTCCCACAGGAGTTGGCGGTTTGCAAATGTAAAACTCAAACTAAAATCTTAAGATTCTGTTTCTTTTAGGACTGCCAGCTGGAAATAAACACTTATTTTCCCTGGAGTGTTTACTGTGAATAATAATGGATGTACTTTTGTGAATGACGTTTGGTATTTTCTTGTACCCACTGGTTACCTGAAGGTTTTCTTCCCATACAGCAGTTTGTTACACATGTGTACATGTGTAAAAAGGGGGAGTGTGGGATTTGTTTCATTTAGGGACTGGAAGAAACCTGCCGCCCCAACTCAGATGTTCAATCTGACCATTGATTGACAGTTTTAGATTGAACCTGCTCCATATCTGGGGATAAGATACTGTTTGATGAATGTTGACATGTTTCTAATATTGATTGAGTTATAACAGGTAACACAGATGCAGAATCAGTGGCCAAGGGGCTACTGTGAGAGGTGTAATTCCAGAAGGGAATACCAGAGAAGTTGACCTGTGATAATGAAACAATTTTGTAATATTTCAACAGGTATTAAAGTAACTGAGGTTTGAAATGTAGAAAGAACATATTACAGTTAAGCTAAAACATAGTAATGTAATGAGATTTAATTTAGACAACATCTTGTAACTAGCCTGGTAAAGAAGTAAAAGCCATAGACTTTATTGAGGTAACATTGTGGGGATACATTTAATTTAAATTCATAATAGAAAGACATTTGATGACAGTATGTTGGATTTCTGTATTCATTTTTCAGCTTGATAATATCTAAGCACTGACAGGTCGACGCAGTATCACCAGGAAATTATTCACTTTGTCAGTATCATGATTTTAGTTGTTTTTAATCCATTACATTGGTGTGTTTCTTTACCAGGGACATTAGCAATTCATAGTATACTTAGATTTTGAATAGGATCTCAAGGATTTCATTTAAAAATAACACAGATGCTTGTCAGAAATTCAGAGCTATTCAAATATTTTATTTAGTTCACCTGAAGATGTTGGGGTTTATTTTGTTGACACAGGCCAAGTGTTAGGATTCTGAAGGGGCACTGGCAGATAGGAGGTCTGCAACTAATTTAGAAAACCTGTTCACAGACAGCTGTTGTTTTAAGACACCCCACCAACAGGCTCTAAGCGGCCTACCAGTGGTGGGTCAAACACCTGAGGGCCCAGAAGCCCTGAGCGTAGACTAGAGGGGTGGGTATCAGATTTCTCCACACAGGTTCCTGACGCCAAAAGGGGGACCCGAGGAGCAGGAGGCCGACACAGCGGAGTTCGTCTGGCTGAAGGTCATCAGGCCTACGTGGCTCAACCCCAGGTTCTCCGGCCTCTACTGAGTGACCCAGAGGACATCTCATGCCGTCCGCCGAGGAGCAAAGGGGGACATCTGGTACTACTGGAGCCAGTGTGCGGCGAGGACATCACCTGGAAGGACCCAGACACATCAGGACGGACCTGGCTATCGTCAACGAGGACATCCCTACAGCAGACGACTCGGAAGCTGTCATCAGCGGACTGGAGGAGAAGGACCTCGAGGACATCCCTACAGCAGACGACTCGGAAGCTGTCATCAGCGGACTGGAGGAGAAGGACCTCGAGGACATCCCTACAGCAGACGACTCGGAAGCTGTCATCAGCGGACTGGAGGACAGATCATGTGTTGGTCTCTCCCAATAAGATGACCTCTGGGGGAAAACATCCACACACCTCCTCCTGTGTTTTTAGTATGAAAGCCTGTGTTTTCCTTTGGTTCGCTCTCTTTCTCTTCAGGCTGACCAGAGAGTAAGACAGGAGAAAGAGCAGGAAGTACTTCCTTTGTATTTGTATTATTACTTTGTGTCATTAAAACAAGATTATTATTTAACTTGCATTCTGGTGTTTCTTAATCCCTTCCTTTTTACGAATTTACCCAGCTTACCAAACGACACGCGGAGACTAGGTTGGTTTTAAACATCCTCCAAATCTCCAACAAAGTCGAAGTTAATCTTAAATGTTTCCATCTTATGCTTTGTCGGTTTGTTTCGTAATGGAAGACATTTAAATATATTTATAAAACTGACAAGTCAAATCAAGCAATCTGATTGGTCGATAGTGTTTTTGCGGACCTCTTTGATTACAGATTTGAAAACATCGTTGCTTGCTTTAAAAGTAGCACAATTCATTATGTCAAACCTTAGAAAGTGTCTAGATATCCCTGCCCTAATGCCAAAGGAACTGCACACTGAATATCTTTTGCCCTTTGATGTATATCTGGACCGCTGCGTAAAACGGAGGGTCTCTGCCCCGTTACTTCTCCGCTGCTTTCTTGTTCCAGTATGAAAAGCAAACTGCCTGCAGGAGGGATACTGACTTGTTGTGAAAAGTAACTTACAATTCTACCCGTGGTATACGATCAGTATATCACGGCTAAGAACTAATCAGATTTCTTGATTTGACTTGTCCGTTTTATAAGAATAAATATACTCCTTGTCCACTACTCCATTTCTTTCCTCAACCTAAAGGCAACACCTTCAGGTTGAAGAGGTCTGTCTTTGACCAGGTAATGCTGGTTAGACGTTTGGAGGAGGAGCAGAGCATCCTGGTGAAAGAGATGTCGCAGCACATCATGTTCCTTCTGAAGGAAGTGCAAGAAGTGGAAGCACTCAGAGGACAGACTTTGGAGGGCATCAAAACCAGCAGTATGTCTGAGATCTTAACATTTGAATATTTTCATCCACTTTTCAACAAATTACATGTCTTACATAAGTAGAACACATCTGTCACTGTGTCAGGCCGAAGTGAAATAGTAAATTACTGAAACTATTCATTATCAAGATCATAATCGATTATTTTCTGTCTTTTGACTATTTGTTAAGCTCTATATAAACATTAATCAACATGTCCCATTTGGCACCCAATATATAGTAACATCCTTCAGTTTAAGACGGATTTACCTATTTTGTAGTGTTTTTACATATGCAGCATTGTACAATGCAAAGGGATTTGCAATTGTCATGGTTTGTTTACATTCAGCCCTTTTGCTGTGTGATTATTCCTCGACAGATTTCGGTGACCTGACAGAGGATGCTGCACATGGGCTCAAGACTGTCCTCAGTCGGAGGTGGCACTTCCTCAAAAGCCAACACAAACAGGCTGTACATGCGTACAGCGGTGTAGCCGCTATGGAATGCCATGATCTTCAATTACAGCAGGACATTGAGGAGTTGGATGACAATGACTACACTAGCCTGAGGAAGAAGACCTGTAAAGTTTTCTGCCAAGCAACACAGAGGCACTGGAGAGCTCTTTCACAAGCGACGTGTCACGTCCACATGCTGGTGCTAGCCATAAAAATGACAAAACACATTTAAAACACACTTAAAGCCATACAAAATAAAGAAAGAATGCAGCGGCTCGTCTGGTCTTCAACCTTCCAAAACATTCCCACACCACGCCGCTCCTCCACTCCCTTCACTGGCTTCCAGTAACTGCCAGAATCCACTTCAAGACAATGGTACTTGCGTACCATGCTGTGAATGGATCTGGCCCTTCCTACATCCAGGACATGGTTAAACCGTACACCCCAGCACGTGCACTCCGCTCTGCATCGGCCAAACAGCACGCTGCACCCGCACTGGGAGGGGGACCCAAGTTCCCATCAGCAAAAACACGTGGGTTTGCTATCCTGGCTCCAAAATGGTGGAATGAGCTCCCCATTGAAATCAGAACAGCAGAAAGTCTACACATCTTCCGGCGCAGACTGAAAACTCATCTCTTTAGACTCCACTTCGAGCGATAGAATTATTAACAAAGAATTACTAACAAAGAATTACTAACAAAGAACTACTAACAAAGTACTAACAAAGCACTTATATACTAACAAATGACTCGCTTATCTGAAGCCAGTTGAGTAGCACTTTAAATGTTTTGGCTCTATGAAACCTGATGTACTTATATGATTCTGTTTTCTTCAAGTTTGTATCTTCCTGGTCGAATGCAGTTATTGTAAGTCGCTTTGGATAAAAGCGTCAGCTAAATGCAATGTAATGTAATGTAACATTGTAAAACACTATATATGAGAACGATATGAAACTATGCACTTGTTTCGCCCGACTGAGTTCATAGTAATGTGAAAATGTGTTTATATTTTGTACTTCCGTTTATTTAAAGCGCTTTGACTTGCTGATGTGTTTGAAAATAAATTGCCTTGCCTTTATATTTAACTGCCTCTTATTACTCAAACAAGTGCTATACAATGGTTGTTTTCTTGTCACTGCATTTTGTCATTTGTTGATTATGAACTATTAATGTGAATACATTGTAAATAGAGTTCATACAATAACATAATCCTTTATTAGTAACATGTGCATAATGCAGGGTAAATACCAACACATTCTCACTCCCAACTCGTACTTCTAATTTTGTATTATTTTCTAAACCACACAGTGTTATTTACTCAACAATAAGACACAATTATCCTTGTGTTTATTTATATGTTTGATTGTATAATGTCGGACATTTGGAGTCTGTCAGGACCGAGGGTCGGAGCAGCTCATAGAAGTTGCTTTAGAGAATTTTACACCCGGAAGTAAGTATTCTCTCCGCTATGTTTGACAACCCTTGTGATTAGTCCTCAAGCTGTGATTGGATGTTGGAATGCGCCGAGGGTTACGCCCGTTACGCCGAGTGTCAAACATGACTTTGAAATGGGATGGAACCACAGCAGACTATCCAAAACTGGACTCGGACGGGTCCACCCGTCCCCCAACCCGTCCCCAGAACTACACATGCTGGCTATTGTGTGTTTTCCAACATGTTCTATGGCTACTGGGAATTGTAGTTTTATAAGACGTTTTCGTATTTCCCATAATTAGAAGTTGCCAGTATTAAACTGTGTATATCTCTGAGGTTTAGGGGATAGGAAACACTCAAATTTAAAACATATAATTAATACATGGGTGAAAATTGCTTGTGTCCATAATGGGCATCATTAATATATACCCACATGACAGCTAAGGTCAGAAGAGCTTTATTTAACAGCTGGTCTTATGTCTGTGACCCCTCCTGTTGTTAATTGATAAGCCTGAAACATGAACTTGTCAAGGTTCAGAGGCACATTTAGCAAATATGGCAGTAGCCATCGATTATCTTAAGATAAGATATACTTTATTGATCCCAAGTTGGACATGTTTTCGTTACAGCAGCATGTGTAACAGTTGTAAATATGCGGTTGTGTTTATTTGTAAATAATTTAGTATAATCACACAAATTCTGTGTTTTAACCGGCTCCAGTGCGCTAGGATTTGAAAACACACAGAAGGAAAAAATCTGCCACTTCCTTACAGAGCCCCTCCTCCAACACACACGAACGCGCACATGACCAATGAGGGCACGAAATAAGTTTGTGCACAGATGGAAGGCTGACAGGCAGGTAGGCCATCCAGTTATTTTAGCCGGGCCGGCTCAGATGATTGGTCGTGCTTTTTACAGTACTACGGCTTCCACAGATGATATTTTTGTATGGATGATTTGTCAAAGCACTTCAGATATTCATTGCTATCGGGATGTTAAGAGCATTCCATGGAATATAACAAAAAGTGTATCTCAAGCCGGTTTCTCAAACTTACATACCCCACCTTTAACCAATGTCACTTTTAACAGTTCAGCTACACTGAGTGTTTTTGTTCTCACTCTCTAAACAACTACATTATGGTACGTTAAGATTCCTTACAGCAACTGTTGCTCATTGACAAATATGGAAAACTGGTTAATCGGGTTAATAAAGGTAAATAGCCACAGCAGCTGAAAATGCCAAAATGTTGTGGAAAAATCCTATAAAACCTCGAATTATAAATACACATTCATCCATCCTTTGTGTAATAATTGTAAAACCCTGACAAAGGTGATGTTTCCTCAGACTATTATCATAGCATCAAAATGTAAAAATCATTGCATCCCTAGAGCCTTACAGCAGAACATTTCAAGTGAATAATAACTACTCCAACAGGCACATTGTATTCCAAGATAAGGGATCAAATAGCATTTGATAGATAACAAACAGTCTACAGATCCCCTTGGGGAAATGATATCATGATGCGTTTGTTACGTTACAATTTGATCTGCCCAATAATAGGGTACTGATATATTACCCTTTGTTGTAGTTTACGGTTTCACCACTTGATTGTCACTGTTGTTAATTTGCACTATCTGTAGATTAATGAACTTGTGTATAGCTGGTGCTACAGACAGCAGAACTTTTTGCATTTTTCTTTAACAAATGTCACCTAAGATAATGGCGTGCCAACAATTAGCACAAATGTTAACAGCACACATAGATTTAATTGTACAAAAGCAAATTAACATACCAAATGGTGCAGGGCTCCCACTGGTAAAGGTGCTCCGTCCCCCCTGTGGCAGGCAGACAAAGACATTGTACATCTGTATGTTATTTGAACGTTGTACTTTCACAAGTACTTATAATATATGTATTGTTCAAATAGTTTGCATATATTTAAAAAAATAGTCATGAGAAAAGACATCTGACAGACTAGAGGGATTTACAGGATGTTTACACAAATAGCTTAATATTGTGAATTGGACAACAGCATTCATTCAAGGTAAGATAAAGTAATTGCTATACACATTCAGAAAAGTTATCCAACAGCAAACACTGTCATCCAGGTAATCATTATCCTACCTTTCGGTTCCTTGTCCTTAGTATTTCGCGGACAGGGAACACCTCGAGTTGGTTTTGAGAGCAATCTGTAATTGTATGGAATACATTATTTGCACAAATGTGCAGAACAGGTAAAGTACGTTTTGTATAGGGCTCAACTCAGAATGCACAAACATTTCCACTGTGTGACATAAGCACATTTAGTGTTTCCTACTGAGAAATCACAGAAGTTTCAGAGTCTACACATGATTTTATTCAAAATCTTAGCTTCTCTGCCATTCCTTCGGGATGTTGCTGTGTCTGCTAATGGACTGATTACATCTTACATTGCTTGCTACTGAGTGGATATGTTTTTGTCTTATATTCATTACACTGGGACTTGGGCTCTGTAGCACTATATTACATTAAGCAAGGATGTGCAAGCTTTCCATTCAATTATAAAGTATAGAAAGGTTTTAATGAATGTGACTTCAGCTTATCAGACAACATACATACAGGTTACTCTGTTGTGTCTTTGTTTTAACTCCAAAATGTGCATGTGTGCTAAACATTAATATAGCATCCATGCATAACATTTGAAGGCAAATATGAGTCCGGCCTTTAATAAATAAATGTTTGGAACGTCTACAAAAATCGCAACATTAACTTACTGATGCTTATGTGGCATCTAAATGAGTAGAATACAAGCTAAACATACCTTTCATTTTGATGGTTCTTTTACGTTGCTGCCGCTTTGGTGGGATTTGGTGTGATGGTTCCTGGTGTGATGGTGGGTGGGTGATGGGAGCCTGGTGTGATGGTGGGTGGGTAATGGGTGCCTGGTGTGACGGTGGGTGGGTGATGGGAGCCTGGTGTGGTGGTGGGTGGGTGATGGAAGCCTGGTGTGATGGTGGGTGGGTGATGGGAGCCTGGTGTGATGGTGGGTGGGTAATGGGCGCCTGGTGTGATGGTGGGTGGGTGATGGGAGCCTGGTGTGGTGGTGGGTGGGTGATGGGAGCCTGGTGTGATGGTGGGTGGGTGATGGGAGCCTGGTGTGGTGGTGGGTGGGTGATGGTAGCCTGGTGTGGTGGTGGGTCTGCTGTTTCCCCTGGTTGCTGATCACATGGCACCAAATGTAAGATATAGCTATCGGTTGGGTTGGTTGGGTCTTGGGGTGGTGTTGGTGTGTCAGGGGTCTCTTCTTGATCTGGGTTGAGTGTTGTCCAACCTACAAAGGGTTTGCAGTACAAATCTGTTTAAAAGCCAACATATTTATTTATGTATTATGTATAATATCAAAATGTTGCATTAGTTAGTTATCTGTTCATATATATTTATACATATCCACATCTGTTTATACAACCATTTCATTCATGCCTCCCCATTAGGGATGTTAAGATTCACCGATTCACATCGGTGCACCGGCATAAACGTTCAAGATGCGAGTGCACCGGTTGAAAGACTGCACATCGGCTACAGTTTGGGTTGAACTCGCGATGCATCGATTGTAGCATCTTTGCATCGGTAAAAAAACGATTCATTCATATAATATCCCCTCATCCTGTCAGCACTCAGCAGAGACGATCTTTGATTTTTGCTTTGTACTATGGAGGCCGAGAGTTTCAGTTATCAACACACATGGAAGTCGAAGAGAAAGAGAAACACAGCGTACCGAAAAATACCTACAAATCAAACGTTTGGCAACACTTCGGATTTTTCAAGAAAGACGGTCAACTTGAAAAATCGCTCGCAAATTGTAAACGATGCCGTGCCGCTTTAGTAGTACGAGGAATTTAGCGACGCACATAAAGAGGCGACATGGCTGCGGCTGAAAAGAGAAACCTGAAAGTTAGACATGAGTTAAATCACTCAGTGAGGTGTTCTGTCAGAGAGAGTGGTGTTTAGTTTACAGCAGCCTGCCACGGCCAATAATAGTTTAAATGTCTTCCTTACTGTAAGCAGTTATGATAGAGCTGTTTGTGAAAGGTTATTTGTATTCTTTATTGTTCCTATAGAAACCACTGCTTTCTGCTCACTGGTGAGTTAGCCTATGAGTGTTAAGCACATCAGGCTGGCAGCTGTATGGGCATTACACTATGGTAGTTGTTATCTGCACATTGTTAATCATGGGCAATGCATCCTTAAATTGTTTAACTGTGAGGTGTTATAGAATTGTAATCTGGGCAGTTTTTTAAGGTCAAAAAGGTAAAAAATAAACAGCATGATGGGATGTGCAGTGCTAGTAGAGAGAACCAAATATGTAAAGCACTTTTTTGTTAATGTATGATTTGCTTAATATAAGGAATAAAACAAAAATCCTCTGTCGTACCGTATTGAAGTATCATTATTTTGCATCGTGTTGAATCGTATCGCCCCGTATCGCATAATGTTGAATCAAATCGTATCGAACTGTATGAACAGGGGTGAATCGTATTGCATCGCTTGGTGTTTCAAATGTATCGTTAATGTATCGTATCGTTGGCAACGTATCGAGATGCGCATCGCATCGGCCTCAGTGATGGAGATGCACATCCCTACTCCCCATATTAGTATTTCATTTTACTTTCTGTTTCATCTTATTCTATTTTAGATGTATATATTTGACTTATACCTGCATGTTAGTTTTGTACCTACGTTGTTGGACTAGTTTCTTCTTGCACTATTTTATTTCTTCTTGTACTGTTTTTATGCTGCGTTGTTGGAGGAGCCTGGGAGTTAACATTGTCATTGGCAAAAACTACGCTGTAGCTGTGCATATGACAATAACACCTTTGAATATTGAATGTTTGAAAACAGGAACATGGAATACACACACATACATTATAAAATATGAAATTAGGCCAATGTGCAAAACATGCAAAAAAAGGCAACCCTAATCTACCTAAACTGTAAAAAAAACTCAAATTGATTGAGTATGTTTATAAATGTTTATAAATGTTTACAGCAATCAAACTGATCGCTTCAATATTTGCAAAAGTCAATGGTATCCCCCACACTGGGTTATCATTGGAAAATGGAAGTTTGATAAGTGAAAAAAATGTATTTATTTAAGTTTTGGCCTGCAATATAATTAGGACTCATAATTGAGATTGTGCGAGAGCTGTCATTGGCTTTATTTCTAGACTTTGCTATTGAAGTATTATTAGAGTTATTTGAAGTATTAAAGTAACGTGTTATGGCAGGAAAGTTCAATCTGGTATATTCATTTTAATGTCACCTTATATAGAATGTGTGTTAAACTTGTGATTTCTGCATTGAGTGACTTCTGCCTAGCAGATACCAAGAAGAGGCCCCTAGGGTCTCTCTGTTAATTATCAATAGTCCTTGCAATTAACAGGGGAATTCCCGGATACATTTTCAGATATAAGGCAGTTAAAGTCTTGTAGAATTAATGTTTATCTCCTACACATCCTGCAGGCCTTGAGACTTGGGTCACCCAGCAGTAAATGAGATAAAGGTCCTTTTGAGCTTATCAATAAAATGTATTCATTCCTAGTAAGCTGACTTTGGGGTGAAGGGAAGTTCAGGGAAGCCATTAAGCCACCAGAACAATTAACTTCTGTTAAAGATACATGATACAATGTTTGTGTGTTGAAGATGTTTAGGGGGAATGAGTATGTGTCCTGTCAAAGAGTCCTCTGTCATGACTCCGAATCATTGATTGGGGGATCTGCCTGAGGGCAGAGGGACAGAAACACACACACACATACACTGTGAAGCAAACGATGGAATCAACAAACTGACTTACTACCTGGGATCCCGCCCAGAAGGGAAACCGACCAATGGAACACTGCAAACTCACTGTCTAGCTCGCTCAGAAGTGAACTCTGTGTATAAATGTTGTGATCATTTTGAAGATCTGGGCTCTTGTTTTTGACTTGCCGTTCCTGAGACGTGTCTCACACGGGGTTAGAACCTGAGCCCGGACTACTCTGCAGAGTGCTTCGTGATTTGGTGATGTATTTGTATGTTTTACCATTAAAGCAGATTATTGTTTAACCCTTATCCTGGCTGCTTTGAATTTTTCCTTCTTTTGAGAACCCGCTCATATAGGAACGGCGCGGAGCAGAGATTCTGCCCCAACACTATCCATATGTGTAGGTGGGAAAGATGTGCTGGGGGAGGTCACTTGAGAAAACGTGTGTGGGGGCCGGAGTGTCTTCAGTGCGCTTTTTGTGCACCACAGAATGCATTGGAGACACAGTCTGGTACTTGCATCTGTTCTGCTATTGTTTACTGCTATTTCATGTTATCTTGGATTTTTTTCATCAGCTGTGGTGCGCTCCACAACTGACCACGAGTGTCAGTACTATACTGTTTCAACCATCTCCTCTGCGCTCCGATGGTGGGGAATGTGATGGCGTGATGAATGCACTTATTGTAAGTCGCTTTGGATAAAAGCGTCAGCTAAATGCAATGTAATGTAATGTAATGTAATGAGACAGTGCTGATGAAATACTAAGTGGAATTTGATTTGAGATTTGAGTTGGCTTACTTCTTTTACAATTGAAAGATGCTTATGGAATTAGTTATGGCTCACAAGCATATGCACAAATAACACTGATGGTTTGAATGTAGGATCTTTAAGAAATGTGTTATATTAACTGAAATTAAATATGCGAGATGTTATATGTATAATGATGATTATAACATGTATTTACACAATCTGGCTTCAATTCACCACCTCACCATCTGCATAGACAACTTCCCCTGTCACCATAATCTTCTGTCAATTAAAAAAAATATATAGATTACAACCTTTGCATGGGAAGTGGCATACACCTCTTTCAAGCCCTGTTTTGTGCATACATAACAGTTGTAAATGAGACCCCAGCTCTTTAAAATGACTCTCTTTGTTGCTTTGAAATAAACAGGACAAATCAACACCACACATTGTATAAAAGATAGTCAATATAAACATGAGTGACTCGTGCAGATGGTTATTAAATAAATGCAATCTCACCTGCAACCATCAGATTGTAGATGACCTCAACATTTTCGAGGCATGTCTTGGCGTATGTGGTCAGCTGAGCATGCGTGGGCATCAACACCTTTGTTTTAGATGCAACCCTCTTTGTAGGGGGATACACCAACAGCAGCAGGGGCTTCAAGCCAAGGGCATGCAACTTCTCCAGCTGGGAAAGTAATTGTTGAGAGGTAGAGAGATCAATTAGATAAATACACAAAACTGTTGTTTACATTTGAATTTATCTGCAAACTTGCCCTGAAGTAGCATCAAAATAAATCATCTACACTAATATCCTGGCATCATAATAAAAACAATGATTTGTTCATAATGTTTTGTTGAATACATTTGGGATTTTTAACTTATGAGACATTTCCTAAACCTCCTACACATAATAGTTAATTCTGTTTGAAAATCATTAATCATGAATTATATTCTCATTAAAGGTAGGGTATGTAAGTTTGAGAAACCGGCTCGAGATACACTTTTTGTTATATTCCATGGAATGCTCTTAACATCCCGATAGCTATGAATATCTGAAGTGTTTTGACAAAAAATCCATAAAAAAAATTCATCTGTGGAAGCCGTAGTACTGTAAAGAGCACGACCAATTATTTTAGCCGTCCCGGCTGTATAACTGGACGGACTATGTGCCTGTCAGCCTTCCATCTGTGCACAAACTTATCTCGTGCCCTCATTGGTCATGTGCGCGTTCGTGTGTGTTGGAGGAGGAGCTCTGTAAGGAAGTGGCAGATTTTTTACGGCTGTGTATTTTCAAATCCTAGCGCACTCGAGCTGGTTTCTCAAACTTACATACCCTACCTTTAATGATACAATTAATACTGTGGATGTGAAGCAATACCAGTTAATTTATAATCCTCTGACAAAGTAATAAAACTACTTTTCACACTTTTGGTGAATGAGATTATTCTGTAAACTACATACCAGAATGGCGGCGTCATCAATAACGTGGGACTTGATTCGGTTTTTTGTCATTGATGACAACCACTGCTGCTGCTGGCTTTGGAATTTTTCTATTTTCTTTTTCAGTCTCAAATTTTTGGGCTGTGTATGGTTACATACTGGGCAGATTTTATTACCACAGTAAATACTTTGCCTACAGCTTGGGCAGGTCTTTTTTTGGGACCCTCCAGCCATTTGTAGGACTGAGAGAGTGAGTGATTAAAAGAGAAAGTGAGAGAGAGTGATTGAAAAAGAGAAGGTGAGAGAGTGATTGAAAGAGAAAGTGAGAGTGATAGAAAGAGAGACAGTGAGAGAGAGAGTGGCTCTTAAAAGTGCCGTTGGTTTTATATGTGTGTGTGTGTGTGTGTGTGTGTGTGTGTGTGTGTGTGTGTGGATATGTGTGTGTTAGTGATAGAGTTGTAAAGAAGCTGTAAAACAGGAAAAATAAAAACATGATTAGGATTATTTAGAATAACAGTAACATCTGTGCATTACTCTATTATGCAATAATAATTTAGTATAATTTATACTGTGCATATTGTTATATTATGAGGGACATGGCATACAAACAATACAGACACAATATACAAACAATACACAAAATGAAGAGAGTGCAATAATAATTAATCTGTGCATTACTCTATTATGCAATAATAATTTAGTATAATTTATATATCTTATATCTTCTACTATATATTTTAATTCTACAATGTAACAATCCCAATGTCCCCACTGGCCAGTCAAATCCTCTGGAAAAACTCCAGGTCCACATTTTTGTTCCACTCCATTGCCGATTCCACTATTACAACTCTGTGTTGAAAGCTGTCTTTACAACTCATGGGCAAATACAAGCATTTAAACATATTTTTTTAGCAGGCACCTCCACTATCCAACTGTGCCGGGGACAGCTAATGTCATTTAGCTGTATAAACTATAAATGCTATCCAGCTACAAACTTTGACCGGAAAGCCGGAGGCTAGCTGAACGTGGCCGCTAGCTTGCGCGTAGCCTATTGTAAAAGCTAAACACACTACAAAACTCAACATAATATCCAGGAATGAAACGCTATAGAGACTGTGCTACAGTGGAATAAATAAAAGCGATATCATTTCGTGTTTTAAAGAAATAAACTCCCCCTTGATTTTAGATACTTACTGTAGTCCGTTGTGAGATGAAATTAATGAAAGTGACGTGATCGTGGGCAACGTCATGTGGCTACGTCACTGCCGTCAAGCGCGACATAACTGAAGAAACACACTCCTCAATGTCAGTTTCGGTAATTTATTGACCAGGATGACGACACCCTGAAACAGAGTAATGCAGCAAGATAAGCTGACAAAGTATTACCTCCATGCATGTCATCAACACAAATATATACCACGACACAGAGTATAGTAGTATAATAGTATAATATATATATAGCATAATATATAGTATAATATAATAGTGGAAACAGTCTTACATGAATGAGTGGACGAACGTCTCAACTCGAGGCGGAGTGAATGAACAATCTTTGAACTAAAATGGCCGCTCGGCACTACCGGGTCAGAGCACGGCATAACCGGGCAGCGACAGCAGTGACGTTGCCCTCTAGTGGCCTGCGATGAACTCTTCATCCCCCCCCAGACCGGAAAGCTATGGGCCGGAATAGGTTAACGGTCTAAATCCCGTATCCAGCTGCCGGACTCGGGCTCGTAACGTGCAGACGGCCTCCTCACGCGGCCCGGCCGAGCAGGCTGGGGCAGCGTCGGCGTCGACTGCGGCACTGGGAGCGGTGCGCCCAGGAAGGCACCCGAAGGAACCGTGAGGTCAGAGGACACCTCATCAGCAGGCGTTGGTGGGGAAGCGCCCATAGCCGAGTCGCGGGGTCCTACAGCCGGCCGCTGAGCAATCCCCTGGGGCGTCGTCAAGCCCGGGTGGATAGGTGGGGGCTGGTGTCCCAGGGCAGCGGGCGGCGGCGACGGCGCAGCCGACTGCTCACGGGCGCAGGGTGTGGCCGGCGTGTAGGCACGGAGGAACCGCCGGTTGCACAGTGTCAGATGTCCCGAACCGTCAACCCTGACCCTATTTAGGGGCAATGGATGTCCACTCTCGGGAGACGACAGACAGTGGTGCGGTTAGCCAAAGTGACAGACCTAATGTTAGCCCTATTTACAGGCAATGGACGTCCACTCTCGGGAGACGACCGACAGTGGTGCGGTTAGCCAAAGTGACAGACCTAATGTTAGACCTATTTACAAGCAATGGACGTCCACTCTCGGGAGAGAGACCTTCACCATGTGTCCCTGATATGGAGACTCTGTTTATTTCACTCATCCAGGACAGAGACCGGGGAAATCTCCTCTCTGTGGCCCCTCCAAGACCCCCAAAGGACGGACCACAGACCTCCAGCATGTGTCCCTGACATGGGCACCTCCATAACCTTGCACACCGTGAGTCCCCGGACTCCCGGACTTAAGCACTCCCCCACGGACTAAACCCAGATGATCACACCCTACAGAACCTCATGCCCCTGGTAACCCTAAAAGGGGGGTGGATTTTGCGGTGCTTTACCGTCCGCACATCGGCATCCATATTCGGCCTTATTCACGGCACCACCACCCCTTCTGTGGAGGATATTCTCATGCTCCTGGTAACCCTTTAAATAGTCTGATACTATCAGGGCACTGCACTTTACAAGCCAGAAATAATGTTTAAATGGTCGGGAAAAGTGTTTTTAAATGTCTGGAAGAGAGTTGTAGCCTGTCATTTTGCAGGATATAATTTAACATGTAACCTCTCCTGGAAATGCACAGAATATGTCCATTTCCAGGAGAGATTCCATGTTAAATGATATCGTGCAAAATGACAGGCTATAACCCAGGAACAAGTGTTTGAAAGGCGGGGAAAAGTTGTTTAAAATAGTCGGAAAAGTGTTTTTAAACGTATGGAAGAGAGTTGTAGCCTGTCATTTTGCAGGATATAATTTAACATGTAACCTCTCCTGGAAATGCACAGAATATGTCCATTTTCAGGAGAGGGTCAATGTTAAATGATATCGTGCAAAATGACAGGCTATAACCCAGGAACAAGTGTTTGAAAGGCGGGGAAAAGTTGTTTAAAATAGTATGATACCTCCAGGGCGCATCACCGCATTTTACAAGCCAGGGAAGGTGTCTGAATCCTGGGTAAACATTGTTTAAATAGTCTGACACCTGGCACTGTATTTGCCCCTGGGAACCTTCAAGGTTATATTCATGTTTTATTATTTATTTAATAATCACATGATTTTTACAAAAACAGTATACACAGTATACATATATACAATAATAATAATATAACAATATACATAATAAAAACATGAAAAGTGGTGAAATTGAGAAAATGTATCCGAAAATAGTGCCTCCTAATGCGGGCATGTGGACAGTAGCCAGAGACTCACAGGCACACACACATGCAGAGATCCAGGGGGCGGAGCACATGGCTTTTTTTACCCAGAAATAAGTCTCTGAGAGGCGGGGAGACTCAGAGGACAGGCTGCGTCACCTCACTTTGTAACCCAGGAAAAGAGCAGGAATTCTGGCTGCGTGAGTGTTAAAAGTGCATTCATCTGTGTTAATCCGACAGCCGCAGAGGTGCTGACGGAAAGCAGGCGGAACAAATTGATTATTTTAACCAGGAATAAATGTTTGGAAGGCGGGTAAAGTGTTCCTGCAGCCCCTCCATAACGGTAATAATGATTAGAAATGATTTCCAGGGCAGAAAGCGGTTTTTAAATGTGGAAAAAAATATGTTAAACTGTTTAAAAAGCACAAAGTGATTTGAGTGCAGTTCTCATGTGTCCCCACAGGAGGGCGCGTCGTCCCAGGGAGCACAGTGCATTAATAGTAAAAAATACAACAAAAACAGGGCAAATCAATGGATTTAAAGTGCAGGGAAGCTCCACACCACACACAGGTACATTCCTAAATCCCCACCATGGTGACCACGGTGATTTAAACTAGTTTCTGCGGGGGAAAGAGTGCTGAAAATCGGATTAAACCCTGCTCACAGTGTGGTAAAAGTCAGATTGTTTCAGAGACCCATAGTAATGCAGGGTCGGGCCGTGTCAGTGCTTGGATGGGAGACCGCCTGGGAATACCCGGTGCTGTAAGCTTTTTTTAAATGCAGCTACATGCATGGTGACAAGGTACGATGTACAGGACTGTCTCAGAAAATTAGAATATTGTGATAAAGTTCTTTATTTTCTGTAATGCAATTAAAAAAACAAAAATGTCATACATTCTGGATTCATTACAAATCAACTGAAATATTGCAAGCCTTTTATTATTTTAATATTGCTGATTATGGCATACAGCTTAAGAAAACTCAAATATCCTATCTCTAAATATTAGAATATCATGAAAAAGTATACTAGTAGGGTGTTCAACGAATCACTTGAATCGTCTAATTAACTCGAAACACCTGCAAGGGTTTCCTGAGCCTTGAAAAACACTCAGCTTGGTTCAGTAAACTAAATCACAAGTATGGGGAAGACTGCTGATCTGACTGCTGTCCAGAGGACCGTCATTGACACCCTCCATCAGGAGGGTAAGACACAAAAAGAAATTTCTCAAAGAGCAAGCTGTTCACAGAGTGCAGTTTCAAAGCACATCCACAAAAAGTCTGTTGGAAGGGGGAAATGTGGCAGGAAACGCTGCACAACCAAGAGAGATGACTGCAGCCTTAACAGCATTGTGAAGAAGAGTCGCTTCCAGAATTTGGGGGAGCTTCAAAGACAGTGGACTGAAGCTGGAGTCCAGGTATCAAAAGTCACTGTTCACAGACGTGTCCGGGAAATGGGCTACAATAGCCGTATTCCCATGGTCAAGCCACTTCTGAACTCAAGACAACGGAAGAGGCGTCTGACTTGGGCTAAGGAAAAGAATCACTGGACAGTTGCACAGTGGTCCAAAGTCCTCTTTTCAGACGAAAGCAAGTTTTGTATTTCATTTGGAAGTCAAGGCGCCAGAGTCTGGAGAAAGGCTGGAGAGGAGCAAAATCCAAGTTGCTTGAAATCCAGTGTGAAGTTCCCACAGTCAGCGATGGTTTGGGGAGCCATGTCAGCTGCTGGTGTTGGTCCACTGTGTTTCATCAAGCCCAGAGTAAATGCAGCTGTGTACCAAGAGATTTTAGAGCATTACATGCTTCCGTCTGCTGAAAAGCTCTATGGAGATGAGGAATTCATTTTCCAGCATGATCTGGCACCTGCCCACAGTGCCAAAACCACCAGTAACTGGTGTACTGACCATGGCATTACTGTCCTCGATTGGCCTGCAAATTCCCCTGACCTGAACCCCATAGAGAATATGTGGGGTATTGTGAAGAAGAAGCTGAAAGACACCAGACCCAACAATGCTAATGAGCTAAAGGCCGCTATTGAAGCATCCTGGGCTTCCATAACACCTCAGCAATGCCACAGGCTGATTGCCTCCATGCCACGCCGCATTGATGCAGTAATCCGTGCAAAAGGATTCCCAACCAAGTACTGAGTGCATTAATGGACATTTTCAAATGTTTGATTGTGTTTTGCTGTTATAAATCTTTTTTTTTTACTTGGTCTGAGGAACTATTCTAATTTTTTGAGATAGGATTTTTGAGTTTTCTTAAGCTGTATGCCATAATCAGCAATATTAAAATAATAAAAGGCTTGCAATATTTCAGTTGATTTGTAATGAATCCAGAATGTATGACATTTTTGTTTTTTTAATTGCATTACAGAAAATAAAGAACTTTATCACAATATTCTAATTTTCTGAGACAGTCCTGTATACCCTAAAATAGCATGCTAAGCGTGGGTGGATTAGTTTCAAAGCATGCACACTCTGCTCATGTCAGACTTACATTAAAATAGACCGGGAAAAACACCTCTATTTAGCCCCTCACAGAGCCCCAAAGGACGGACTAAGCAGCTCCAGCACGGCTCCCTCACATGCACACTCTGCTCATGTCAGACTTACATTAAAATATACCGGGAAAAACACCTCTATTTAGCCCCTCACAGAGCCCCAAAGGACGGACTAAGCAGCTCCAGCACGGCTCCCTCACATGCACACTCTGCTCATGTCAGACTTCTATTAAAATAGAACAGGAAAAGCACCTGACAGAGCCCCGAAGGACGGACTAAGCAGCTCCAGCACGGCTCCCTCACATGCACACTCTGCTCATGTCAGACTTCCATTAAAATTGACCGGGAAAAGCACCTCTCTTGGGCACCTCACAGAGCCCCAAAGGACGGCCTAATGACCTCCAGCCTCTCTCCATCACATGGAGCTCAGGTTATTTCATACCTCCAGGAGAGGGACCGGGAAAACCACCTCTCTGTAGCCCCTGACAGAGCCCCAAAGGGCGGACTGAGGACCTCCGGCAACAGTGGTACTTCCATAACTTCGTGCACCGTGAGACCCCGGGCCCCCGGACTTAAGCACTCCCCCACGGACTAAACCCAGATGTTCACACCCTACAGAATTTCATGCCCCTGGTTACCCTAAAGGGGGTGGATTTTGCGGTGCTTTACCGTCCGCACATCGGCATCCATATTCGGCCTTATTCATGACACTACCACCCCTTCTTTGGAGGATATTCTCATGCTCCTGGTAACCCTTTAAATAGTCTGATACTGTCAGGGCTCATCACTGCACTTTACAAGCCAGAAATAATGTTTAAATGGTCGGGGAAAGTGTTTTTAAACGTCTGGAAGAGAGTTGTAGCCTGTCATTTTGCAGGATATAATTTAACATGTAACCTCTCCTGGAAATGCACAGAATATGTCCATTTCCAGGAGAGATTCCATGTTAAATGATATCCTGCAAAATGACAGGCTATAACCCAGGAACAAGTGTTTGAAAGGCGGGGAAAAGTTGTTTAAAATAGTCGGAAAAGTATTTTTAAACGTATGGAAGAGCGTTTTAGCCTGTCATTTTGCAGGATATAATTTAACATGTAACCTCTCCCGGAAATGCACAGAATATGTCCATTTTCAGGAGAGGGTCAATGTTAAATGATATCGTGCAAAATGACAGGCTAAAACACCCAGGGATACGTGTTTGAAAGGCAGGGAAAAGTTGTTTAAAATAGTCTGATACGTCCAGGGCGCATCACCGCATTTTACAAGCCAGGGAAGGTGTCTTAATCATTGGTACAAATTGTTTAAATAGTCTGATACCTGGCACTGTATTTGCCCCTGGGAACCTTCAAGGTTATACAAATGTTTTTTTATTTATTTAATTATCAAACCATTTTTACAAAAACAGTATACAAAATAAACATAATAACAACATGATTACAACATGATTAACAGGGGCCTGGGGGCCATATTAGCCGTCTAACTTATACAGTGCACCGGGGAAAAAAGGTTGAGTCCACGGCCCCTTTCCCCTCATCAGGAGTATCAATCGGTCCTGAAGAAGAGGTATCGCTGCTCTCCGCCCCTGAGTCTTCTTCGGAGGTAGCTGACGGTGGTAGACCTCCTTCTGACGATGCTGCTGCAGATGCTACCGCCCTGAACATGGAGCGGATCTTCAATGCCTCCTTTATTCCAGGCGTATTCGCGTAGAACCGGTCTGCAGTGCTTACGTCGTGGCACATAAACCTAGCGAGAATCGACCTGCTTTCTGGATCTTGGTGATGCTTGATATTGTCAGCCAGGGCAGTGCGCAAGATGGTGAAGGTGACGGCTGTTTCTAGCCCAGCATCAGCCCAAGCCCTCTTCAAGTGAGCTTTCAGGTTCTTGGAAGCCTGCTTCCCCGATGTGAAAAGGAATAATTCCCTCTGAGGACCCGACAAGCCCTCTTTTATCCCCATCCACCGCATGACCCAGCTAAACTCCTTTATTGTAAGCACCAGCTGTGCTTCACCAAATGTCTTGGCAGTCTTGTGATCCTGCACGTGGATGATGTAGCCCTCAGCAGTGCCCCTTCTGTCCGCCTCAAAGACCTCCGTGTTGGTCATGTTTGCGTACACACCCGGACGGTGGCCATACAGGAGGCTCCAATGGAGGGTTAGATAGCCATATAGCAGGTACTGGGTGATTGAGGTCGGATTGCTAGCCATCAGGTCAAGGAGATCAGGGATGCGCTTCTCAGCGGCCGCCATGGCGGCGAGAAGCTCCGCCTGGCTCGGCAGACGATCCAGCTTGTCCCTCTTCACCTTAAACTGGTGGAGAGTGACAGACTTTTTCAAATCGTTAATGTTGGCTTTCACCTCTCTGATGATGTGGGTCATATCAGACTGGGTGAGCCTGCACCCCCGGAGCTTTGATGCAGACATGTACCTCAAGAAATGGTTCACAGTCTTCAGGAACAACAGCGATGTTGTGACTGTCCGGCCCGACTCTGAAATATACTCGCTCCAGCCACGGACCCTCTTTGTGTCTTTTAGAAACAGCCAGTCTGACAGCCGGTCAACACCATGGGCCATGAATACTAGGAAGTTCTTTATCCGGCTGACATTGGACATACAATTCTCTTTCCGTTTTACTGTCGGTGCGAGACCCTCACAATGACCTCTGTATGTCTGAATGTACGTCTCCATGCTTTTAGGCAACGTGATTTCACGCATGGTATTCCCCCGTCCCTTCCCAGTGGACCATTGATTTTGTAAAACGCAGTACGGAGCACCCGGCAGGAACCTCCAGCAGACCCCCCCGCGCGGTTCCCTCGTCCC
This sequence comes from Notothenia rossii, assembly GCF_949606895.1. Lineage (NCBI taxonomy): Eukaryota > Metazoa > Chordata > Actinopteri > Perciformes > Nototheniidae > Notothenia > Notothenia rossii. The sequence goes on from NC_136909.1 coordinate 51,320,274, forward strand.
TCGGAAGAGGCGGAGAGGTGGGTGTTTTTCATCTGCTGGCGGACTGCCGGGGAGAACGTGCTGCTCGGGAGCCAGGCTCAGAGTTAGTGGCAGTGAGAGCCGGTGCACCTGCCTTTTACAGCAGGCACGCGCTGGTATCGGGGTGGGGAGAGAAGGTAGAAGCAGAGGCTGCAGAAACAGCCAGAGCCTTCCCCTCTAACACACCCCTCATTTGGTGCATTGAACCCCTCGCACCTGCCCCCGGAGGAGTCAGGTACCCGGAGGCGCACGGTGGACGGCCAGGGCGAGACCGCCAGACCGCACTGGAGTCAGAGTTCCGAGTTTTTCGAGCCAGGTCCCGGTGAAACGCAGTACGGAGCACCCGGCAGGAACCTCCAGCAGACCCCCCCGCGCGGTTCCCTCGTCCCTCGGAAGAGGCGGAGAGGTGGGTGTTTTTCATCTGCTGGCCGACTGCCGGGGAGAACGTGCTGCTCGGGAGCCAGGCTCAGAGTCAGTGACAGTGAGAGCCCGTGCACCTGCCTTTTACAGCAGGCACGCGCTGGTATCGGGGTGGGGAGAGAAGGTAGAAGCAGAGGCTGCAGAAACAGCCAGAGCCTTCCCCTCTAACACACCACTCATTTGGTGCATTGAACCCCTCGCACCTGCCCCCAGAGGAGTCAGGTACCCGGAGGCGCACGGTGGACGGCCAGGGCGAGACCGCCACACCGCACTGGAGTCAGAGTTCCGAGTTTTTCGAGCCAGGTCCCGGTGAAACGCAGTACGGAGCACCCAGCAGGAACCTCCAGCAGACCCCCCCGCGCGGTTCCCTCGTCCCTCGGGAGAGGCGGAGAGGTGGGTGTTTTTCATCTGCTGGCGGACTGCCGGGGAGAACGTGCTGCTCGGGAGCCAGGCTCAGAGTTAGTGGCAGTGAGAGCCCGTGCACCTGCCTTTTACAGCAGGCACGCGCTGGTATCGGGGTGTGGAGAGAAGGTAGAAGCAGAGGCTGCAGAAACAGCCAGAGCCTTCCCCTCTAACACACCCCTCATTTGGTGCATTGAACCCCTCGCACCTGCCCCCGGAGGAGTCAGGTGCCCGGAGGCGCACGGTGGACGGCCAGGGCGAGACCGCCACACCGCACTGGAGTCAGAGTTCCGAGTTTTTCGAGCCAGGTCCCGGTGAAACGCAGTACGGAGCACCCGGCAGGAACCTCCAGCAGACCCCCCGTGCGGTTCCCTCGTCCCTCGGAAGAGGCGGAGAGGTGGGTGTTTTTCATCTGCTGGCGGACTGCCGGGGAGAACGTGCTGCTCGGGAGCCAGGCTCAGAGTTAGTGGCAGTGAGAGCCCGTGCACCTGCCTTTTACAGCAGGCACGCGCTGGTATCGGGGTGGGGAGAGAAGGTAGAAGCAGAGGCTGCAGAGACAGCCAGAGCCTTCCCCTCTAACACACCCCTCATTTGGTGCATTGAACCCCTCGCACCTGCCCCCGGAGGAGTCAGGTACCCGGAGGCGCACGGTGGACGGCCAGGGCGAGACCGCCACACCGCACTGGAGTCAGAGTTCCGAGTTTTTCGAGCCAGGTCCCGGTGAAACGCAGTACGGAGCACCCGGCAGGAACCTCCAGCAGACCCCCCCGCGCGGTTCCCTCGTCCCTCGGAAGAGGCGGAGAGGTGGGTGTTTTTCATCTGCTGGCGGACTGCCGGGGAGAACGTGCTGCTCGGGAGCCAGGCTCAGTGTTAGTGAGAGCCCGTGCACCTGCCTTTTACAGCAGGCACGCGCTGGTATCGGGGTGGGGAGAGAAGGTAGAAGCAGAGGCTGCAGAAACAGCCAGAGCCTTCCCCTCTAACACACCCCTCATTTGGTTCATGAGCACTGGGCAGAGTCCCCTGTCAACTCTCCTTATATTCCTCCGGAGACCAGTTGGGACATGGCAGCATCCCACTTCGCCTGGTACACCATATCGTTAAATGAGCTCAGTAATGTACTGCACAACATCACATGGGTAAAATGAGCTACGTAATGCCCTGCAATATCACATTTGGTTCATTTCCAAAAAGCCTGGAAAAAACACATATCCGTCATGTCCTGTAAAATATCATTCTTTGTTTATTTTCATCCTTCAGGCAAATACACATATCTTTGTCCGCTCCAGGAGCACCCGCAGTTTGGCTGAACCGACCGCCAAGCACCGGAAGCTGGACCCGGGGAGGAGGCCCTCCGATGGCGGGTCAAATTTGCTGATACCGCAGCTGGCTGGACACTAGCCGTAGAAGAACACCCGGGCGGGACCAGGCATGTCCCTCTTTGCAGACAAGCATATATGCGCTCCGGCATTCGCCGCTGACTTTGTCCGCCCCAGGAGCAGAGTCAAACCCGCAGTTTGGATGAACCGACCGCCAAGCACCGGAAGCTGGACCCGGGGAGGAGGCCCTCCGATGGCGGGTCAAATTTGCTGATACCGCAGCTGGCTGGACACTAGCCGTAGAAGAACACCTGGGCGGGACCAGGCATGTCCCTCTTTGCAGACAAACATATATGCGCTCCGGCATTCACCGCTGACTTTGTCCGCCCCAGGAGCAGAGTCAAACCCGCAGTTTGGATGAACCGACCGCCAGAGCACCGGCACGAGGCCGGGCCGGCGGAGGCCTTCCGATGGCGGGTCACGTTTGCCATTCGATCAATGTCTTTGCAGACAAGCATATATGTGGTTGTTACGCAGGATCAAACAGGTAGTTTGATGAAGTAGGGTCCTGTGCCCGGAGCAAGGCCAATTGCTGAATGCCGCAGCCGACTAAGGCCGCTATGCCACAGTGGAGGATGAGAGAAACAGGTGTTTGTCTTGCATTCCACGGCAAAGTGGGGAGGTGGAACTTCCACCCCGCTACGGAACCCGTGGTGGGACCCCTGAGTCAGACGGTTCGTCTTGGAAACGCTTCATATCGGTCGTCCTGGGAGGTAAGAGACACGCAGGGTAACGGAAACGCAGGGTTACCCCCACACAGCCCACGCAACACGGAGGAGGCAGGGGAGTCTGGTACCCGGAGGCGCATGGCCGCAACACCGCACTGGAGTCAGGGTTTCGAGTTTTTCGAGCCAGGTCCCGGTGAAACGCAAGACTCCAGCAGGAGCCTCCAGCGGACCCCCCCGACGTTTCCCTCGTCCCTCCCGGCCATCAGAGTCGAACCCGCAGTTCGGAGGAACCGACCGCCAGAGCAGCGGCACGAGGCCGGGCCGGCGGAGGCCCTCCGATGGCGGGTCGCGTTTGCCATTCAATCAGTGAGAAATCAGAAGAGGAAGGGGAAAAAAAGACAAACTTGTCTTTTTGGAGTTCCATAAAAAATGGGTGAAAATGAAAAAATGTATCCGAGAATAGTGCCCCATAAGGCGGGTAGAGTTCCCTGTAGACTCCCCTCGCATTCCTCCACATTCACAAAGTAACACTTTACTTTTTGGAGAACCATCAAAAATGGCTAAAAGTGTTGAAATGTATCCGAGAATAGTGCCCCATAAGGCGGGTAAAGTCCCCTGTCAACTCCCCTCGCATTCCTCCACACTCACAAAGTAACACTTTACTTTTTGGAGAACCATCAAAAATGGCTAAAAGTGTTGAAATGTATCCGAGAATAGTGCCCCATAAGGCGGGTAGAGTCCCCTGTCAACTCCCCTCGCATTCCTCCACACTCACAAAGTAACACTTTACTTTTTGGAGAACCATCAAAAATGGCTAAAAGTGTTGAAATGTATCCGAGAATAGTGCCCCATAAGGCGGGTAGAGTCCCCTGTCAACTCCCCTCGCATTCCTCCACACTCACAAAGTAACACTTTACTTTTTGGAGAACCATCAAAAATGGCTAAAAGTGTTGAAATGTATCCGAGAAAAGTGCCCCATAAGGCGGGTAGAGTCCCCTGTGAACTCCCCTTGCATTCCTCCACACTCTGAAAAAGTTAGAGTTATTTTTTGGAGAACCATCAAAAATGGCTAAAAGTGTTGAAATGTATCGGAGAATAGTACCCCATAAGGCGGATTGAGTTCCCTGTCAACTCCCCTTGCATTCCTCCACACTCTGAAAAAGTCAGAGTTATGTTTTGGAGAACCATCAAAAATGGCTAAAAGTGTTGAAAAATGTATCCGAGAATAGTGCCCCATAAGGCGGGTAGAGTCCCCTGTCAACTCCCCTTGCATTCCTCCACACTCTGAAAAAGTCAGAGTTATTTTTTGGAGAACCATCAAAAATGGCTAAAAGTGTTGAAATGTATCCGAGAATAGTGCCTCATGAAGCGGTTGAGTCCCCTGTCAACTCCCCTTGCCTTCCTCCGGAGCCCAGTTCAAAAACTTAAAGTTTGGTAAGAACCATGCTGGGGGGTCTCCGGGCAACAAAATGTATCCGAGCCAGAGTGCACATACAGCGGATGAATTCCTCCATGAAGTTACACAGCCGTTTTTTTTCTGAGTCCTCTCAAAAACCGGGTTTCCGATTTCGTGCAGACAGTAGCTTGGAAAACATGAACGGTTTTATACAACGGAGAAGGGGAAGTCTGGATTCCCCTCTCCGTTGTACATTGCAACGGGGGAGGGGAAAAGTGTTCGGGGCTTCGTCCCGAAGCCCCGAACACTTGAGCATCGGAGCCCCTTCTGAGCCCCTTCTCCCTTGTAATTTCAAAAGTTCATTTTTTGATTATTTTAACATATAATTGACCGTTTTCTTTCATTTATTTTTCTTTCCACGGGTGGGGGCCTATGGCAGGCCACCTATGAGCTCCCAAATTCGGCCCGGATCCTCCGGGATTTGTGGGATAAGCTCCATAAACTGACAAAGTCATCCAAATATGTCGCGTTTATAGCCCAAAGATATATAATGCAAATACATTAAAATAGTAAAAGGTACAATTGTGCTCCGCATTACCCGGAATTTGATTTATATAGCCCCGAAAAAATAATTAAAAATAATTTTCGTGGGGAAAAGTGTTAAAACGCCTGATTAAAGCATATGCAGGACCCCAGTGAGCTCCAGACTATGTGCATTGTGTCAGGGACCCTGTGAATGATAACACCCATCATTTAAACGCAAAAAACACCATTAAAAATCACTTTGAGGGGGAAAACGCAGCCTCTGTCCATTTCGTTAACAAACTGATAGGAAAAATGGACAAAAGTGTGATTAAAGACTATGCAGGACCCCAGTGAGCTCCAGACTATGTGCATTGTGTCGGGGACCCTTGTGAATGATAACACCCATCATTTAAACGCAAGGGCCACCATTAAAAGTCACTGTTAGGGGGAAAACGCAGGCTCTGTCCATTTCGTGAACAAACTGATAGGCAAATGGACAAAAGTGTGATTAAAGCATATGCAGGACCCCAGCGAGCTCCAGACTATGTGCATTGTGTCGGGGACCCTTGTGAATGATAACACCCATCATTTAAACGCAAAAACCACCATTAAAAGTCACTTTTAGGGGGAAAACGCCGGCTCTGTCCATTTCATTAACAAACTGAAAGGCAAATGGACAAAAGTGTGATTAAAGCATATGCAGGACCCCAGTGAGCTCCAGACTATGTTCATTGTGTCAGGGGGCCTTGTGAATGATAACACCCATCATTTAAACGCAAGTGCCACCATTAAAAGTCACTTTTAGGGGGAAAACGCAGGCTCTGTCCATTTCGTTAACAAACTGATAGGCAAATGGACAAAAGTGGGAAAACGGCTGAGCCGCTGCTCCACTGCTCCAGGCTGTGTGTGCATTGTGTTAAGGGACCCTTTGAATGATAACACCCATCATTTAAACGCAAAAACCACGATTAAAAGTCAATTTTAGGGGGAAAACGCAGCCTCTGTCCATTTCGTTAACAAACTGATAGGCAAATGGACAAAAGTGTGATTAAAGCATATGCAGGACCCCAGTGAGCTCCAGACTATGTGCATTGTGTCAGGGGGCCTTGTGAATGATAACACCCATCATTTAAACGCAAAAACCACGATTAAAAGTCACTTTTAGGGGGAAAACGCAGCCTCTGTCCATTTCGTTAACAAACTGATAGGCAAATGGACAAAAGTGTGATTAAAGCATATGCAGGACCCCAGTGAGCTCCAGACTATGTGCATTGTGTCAGGGGGCCTTGTGAATGATAACACCCATCATTTAAACGCAAAAAACACCATTAAAAGTCACTTTTATGGGGAAAACGCTGGCCCTGTCCATTTCGTTAACAAACTGATAGGCAAATGGACAAAAGTGGGAAAACGGAGGAGCCGCTGCTCCACTGCTCCAGGCTGTGTGCATTGTGTCGGGGACCCTTGTGAATGATAACACCCATCATTTAAACGCAAGGGCCACCATTAAAAGTCACTTTTAGGGGGAAAACGCAGGCTCTGTCCATTTCGTTAACAAACTGATAGGCAAATGGACAAAAGTGGGAAAACGGCCGAGCCGCTGCTCCACTGCTCCAGGCTGTGTGTGCATTGTGTTAAGGGACCCTGTGAGTGATAACACCCATCATTTAAACGCAAAAAACACCATTAAAAGTCACTTTTAGGGGGAAAACGCAGCCTCTGTCCATTTCGCTAACAAACTGATAGGCAAATGGACAAAAGTGTGATTAAAGCATATGCAGGACCCCAGTGAGCTCCAGACTATGTGCATTGTGTCAGGGGGCCTTGTGAATGATAACACAAATCATTTAAACGCAAAAACCACGATTAAAAGTCACTTTTAGGGGGAAAACGCAGCCTCTGTCCATTTCGTTAACAAACTGATAGGCAAATGGACAAAAGTGGGAAAACGGCCGAGCCGCTGCTCCACTGCTCCAGGCTGTGTGTGCATTGTTTTAAGGGACCCTGTGAATGATAACACCCATCATTTAAACGCAAAAACCACCATTAAAAGTCACTTTTAGGGGGAAAACGCAGCCTCTGTCCATTTCGTTAACAAACTGATAGGCAAATGGACAAAAGTGGGAAAACGGCCGAGCCGCTGCTCCACTGCTCCAGGCTGTGTGTGCATTGTGTTAAGGGACCCTGTGAATGATACAACCCATCATTTAAACGCAAAAACCACCATTAAAAGTCACTTTTAGGGGGAAAACGCAGCCTCTGTCCATTTCGTTAACAAACTGATAGGCAAATGGACAAAAGTGGGAAAACGGCCGAGCCGCTGCTCCACTGCTCCAGGCTGTGTGTGCATTGTGTTAAGGGACCCTGTGAATGATACAACCCATCATTTAAACGCAAAAACCACCATTAAAAGTCACTTTTAGGGGGAAAACGCAGCCTCTGCCCATTTCGTTAACAAACTGATAGGCAAATGGACAAAAGTGGGAAAACGGCCGAGCCGCTACTCCACTGCTCCAGGCTGTGTGTGCATTGTGTTAAGGGACCCTGTGAATGATAACACCCATCATTTAAACGCAAAAACCACCATTAAAAGTCACTTTTAGGGGGAAAACGCAGCCTCTGTCCATTTCGTTAACAAACTGATAGGCAAATGGACAAAAGTGTGATTAAAGCATATGCAGGACCCCAGTGAGCTCCAGACTATGTGCATTGTGTCAGGGGGCCTTGTGAATGATAACACCCATCATTTAAACGCAAAAAAACACGATTAAAAGTCACTTTTAGGGGGAAAACGCCGGCTCTGTCCATTTCGTTAACAAACTGATAGGCAAATGGACAAAAGTGGGAAAACGGAGGAGCCGCTGCTCCACCGCTCCAGGCTGTGTGTGCATTGTGTTAAGGGACCCTGTGAATGATAACACCCATCATTTAAACGCAAAAATCACCATTAAAAGTCACTTTTAGGGGGAAAACGCAGCCTCTGTCCATTTCGTTAACAAACTGATAGGCAAATGGACAAAAGTGGGAAAACGGCCGAGCCGCTGCTCCACTGCTCCAGGCTGTTTGTCCATTGTGTTAAGGGACCCTGTGAATGATAAAACCCATCATTTAAACGCAAAAACCACCATTAAAAGTCACTTTTAGGGGGAAAACGCAGCCTCTGTCCATTTCGTTAACAAACTGATAGGCAAATGGACAAAAGTGGGAAAACGGCCGAGCCGCTGCTCCACTGCTCCAGGCTGTGTGTGCATTGTGTTAAGGGACCCTGTGAATGATAACACCCATCATTTAAACGCAAAAACCACCATTAAAAGTCACTTTTAGGGGGAAAACGCAGCCTCTGTCCATTTCGTTAACAAACTGATAGGCAAATGGACAAAAGTGGGAAAACGGCCGAGCCGCTGCTCCACTGCTCCAGGCTGTGTGTGCATTGTGTTAAGGGACCCTGTGAATGATAACACCCATCATTTAAACGCAAAAACCACCATTAAAAGTCACTTTTAGGGGGAAAACGCAGCCTCAGTCCATTTCGTTAACAAACTGATAGGCAAATGGACAAAAGTGGGAAAACGGCCGAGCCGCTGCTCCACTGCTCCAGGCTGTGTGTGCATTGTGTTAAGGGACCCTGTGAATGATAACACCCATCATTTAAACGCAAAAACCACCATTAAAAGTTACTTTTAGGGGGAAAACGCAGCCTCTGTCCATTTCGTTAACAAACTGATAGGCAAATGGACAAAAGTGGGAAAACGGCCGAGCCACTGCTCCACTGCTCCAGGCTGTGTGTGCATTGTGTTAAGGGACCCTGTGAATGATAACACCCATCATTTAAATGCAAAAACCACCATTAAAAGTCACTTTTAGGGGGAAAACGCAGCCTCTGTCCATTTCGTTAACAAACTGATAGGCAAATGGACAAACGGGGGGAAACGGCCGAGTCGCTGCTCCAGGCTGTGTGCATTGTGTTAGGGAACCCTATGAAGGGTGTACATGAGTGTATACATGTTTTAAATAGTAGGATACCTCCAGGGCGCATCACCACATTTTACAAGCCAGGGAAGGTGCATGGATCCTGGGTAAACATTGATTAAGTGTTTTTAAATGTGTGGAACAGTGTTTTGTCACTTTCAAAACTCTCCTGTCATTGACCGGAGAAATTGGGTCGATGTTGTATTCAATCTGGCCATTAATATTCCAGTGAGACGAAGTATGTACATTGACCGGAGTGATCCCATGTTAATTTTGTCCAAAAACCGGAGCATTCCCTAGCCCCCTTTGTCATACCAAAGAGTTTATGGACCCTTCTTTCATGCTGAGGACCAAACCCACTGCCATGACAACAGGAGGTTTTTACTTTATTTGCATGCTGTTGAAGTGTATATCTGTTGTCTGTCTGTCCTGCAATACAGTAAGATAAATATTGAAAGATTACATTTTCAGGCATATACTGTATTTCATTTTCCAAATTTTTTTTAATTTAGTGGAATTGACCACAAAACAAATGTATTGCAGGTTTTGCTTTTTGTTAAAGTTTAGGCAACAACAAAAAGCAAAAAAACACTGGTATGGACTCTCATTTGAGACGGGGTTCGACTCCCTGTGGTGGTTTGATCTATTGTTGTGGTGTAGACAGTTAATTAAAGATCCATAAAGATATAACGGCACAGTCCAATAATCCCTAATTGTGGAATTCATCCGCTCTCTGTGCACTTTGACTCGGATACATTTGTTGCCTCGGAGACCCCCAGCATGGTTCTTAACAAACTAAGTTTTTTAAATGACCTCTGGAGGAATGCAAGGGGAGTTTGATTGGACTCTACCTGCCTTATGAGGCACTATTTTGGGATACATTTTTTCATTTTCACCCATTTTCTATGGTTCTCCAAAAAGTTGACTTAGACTTTTTCTGAGTCTGGAGGAATGCAAGGGGAGTTGGCAGGGGACTCTACCCGCATTATGAGGCACTATTTTGGGATACAATTTTTCATTTTCACCCCTTTTTTATGGATGTCACAGATCGAATGGCAAACGCGAACCGCCATCGGAGGGCCTCCGCCGGCCCGGCCTCGTGCCGGTGCTCTGGCGGTCGGTTCCTCCGAACTGCGGGTTCGACTCTGATGGCCGGGAGGGACGAGGGAACCATCGGGGGGTCTGCTGGAGGCTCCTGCTGGAGTCCTGTGTTTCACCGGGACCTGGCTCGAAAAACTCGAAACCCTGACTCCAGTGCGGTGTGGAGGCCGTGCGCCTCGGGTACCTGACTCCCCTGCCTCCTCCGTGTGCTGCGTGGGCTGCGTGGGGGTAACCCTGCGTGTCCGTTACCCTGCGTGTCTCTTACCTCCCGGGTCGACCGATATGAAGCGTTTCCAAGACGAACCGTCTGACTCAGGGGTCCCACCACGGGTTCCGCAGCGGGGTGGAAGTTCCACCTCCCCACTTCGCCGCGGAGTGCAAGACAAACAGCTGTTTCTCTAATCCTCCACTGTTGCAGAGCGGCCTCAGTCGGCTGCGGCATTCAGCAATTGGCCTTGCTCCGGGCACCGGCTCCCTCTGGGACCACGGCTCGGTGGCTTCACATGATATAGGGTCGACCCTACTTCATCACAGGATACCTGTTTGATCCTGCGTAACAACCACATATATGCTTGTCTGCAAAGAGGGAAATGCCTGGTCCCGCACGGGTGTTCCTCTACGGCTAGTGTCCAGCCAGCTGCGGTATCAGCAAATTTGACCCGCCATCAGAGGGCCTCCTCCCTGGGTCCAGGTTCCGGTATTTGGCGGTCGGTTCATCCAAACTGCGGGTTCAACTCTGCTCCTGGAGCGGACAAAGATATGCGGCGAATGCCGGAGCGCATATATGCTTGTCTGCAAAGAGGGACATGCCTGGTCCCGCCCGGTTGTTCATCTACGGCTAGTGTCCAGCCAGCTGCGGTATCAGGAAATTTGACCGGTCATCGGAGGGCTTCCTCCCCGGGTCCAGGTGCCGGTGCTTGGCGGTTGGTTCCTCCAAACTGCGGGTTCGACTGTGCTCCTGGAGCGGACAAAGATATGTGTATTTGCCTTAAGGATGGAAATAAACAAAGAATGATATTTTACAGGACATGATGGATATATGTGTTTTTTCCAGGCTTTTTGGAAATAAACTAAATTTGATTTTGCAGGGCATTACGTAGCTCATTTACCCATGTGATGTTGTGCAGTACATTACTGAGCTCATTTAACGATATGGTGTACCAGGAGAAGTGGGATGCTGCCATGTCCCAACTGGTCTCCGGAGGAATATAAGGAGAGTTGACAGGGGACTCTGCCCAGTGCTTATGGACCGAATGAGGGGTGTTTTAGAGGGGAAGGCTCTGGCTGTTTCTGCAGCCTCTGTTTCTACCTTCTCTCCCCACCCCGATACCAGCGCGTGCCTGCTATAAAAGGCAGGTGCACGGGCTCTCACTGCCACTAACTCTGAGCCTGGCTCCCGAGCAGTGCGTTCTCCCCGGCAGTCCGCCAGCAGATGAAAAACACCCACCTCTCCGCCTCTTCCGAGGGAGGAGGGAACCGCGCGGGGGGGTCTGCTGGAGGCTCCTGCCGGGTGCTCCGTACTGCGTTTCACCGGGACCTGGCTCGAAAAACTCGGAACCCTGACTCCAGTGCGGTGTTGCGGCCTCGACCTGGCCGTCCACCGTGTGCCTACAGGTACCTGACTCCCCTGCCTCCTCCGGGGGCAGGTGCGAGGGGTTCAATGCCTCCTCCCCCTGCTGTGGCAAAGGCCGGAGTGGGATGGAGCGCCCGGAGGTACTGTTATCCCCACGTTTTCGTACCCAAAACTGTCTTGTGAGCTTGTGGCAGAACCATGAAACAAAAAACAATCAAAGCATCAGACCCATGGTTGCAATCACCGGTTAGCTAACGCATATAAACGGAGAAACGGAAAACCATTTAAATACAATTCATTGTGTGGGTTTTAGGAAGGATGTTGTCCGAACGCCCGGTGTGCAGACTCTGCTATCTGGCTTTGAATAAGCACCTTAAGCACAAACATGCAGTGCGGAACCTGGAGGAAAGAGGCATCATTCTTAAAATGGCCAGTGGCAGAATAAATGTTCGGACCAAACCCTGTCCCATCACAGGGTGTTCGTATGCTGGGAAGAGACTACACCGTCGTGTAACTCGTGACCACCCTGAGTTCTCCCGAGATGAGGCACATCAGGTCATGGCAAGGCTGAAACATAGTGTGGCCATGCAGTTGCTCCATGACCTCCGAGAGACTAATCCCATCATTAGAAAGGCTACATCATTGGATATAGACAATGAGGAGGAATACCCGGTGCACCCTCCACCCTTCTCCCCACATACCGAGTGTGACGAAGAGGACTGCAGGCAGCTGAGGCTGGAAAATGTGGCATTGAGGGCTCAGAAGGATGCCCTCATTGATGAGGTGAAGACCCTGCACTCCAGGCTGAAACAGGGTCTAAAACCCAGGAAGCAGAGTGCCACTGCTGCTCTGCTTGAGGAAGACGAAGAATGTATACGATTTAAGGGCCTAGCAATCTCAAGTATCCCCGGCATGAACACAGTAGCCTCCGGCAGCAATACCCCTCTCAAGACCCTGGTGAAGACTGTGATGCGGTCCCCAGAAGCCTCCGGTAGTGAGGCCCCGGTGAAGACTGTCATGCGGTCCGTAGAAGCCTCCGGTAGTGAGACCACTCTCAAGTCTGTGATGCGGTCCCCAGAAGCCTCCGGAAGCAAGACCCCGGTGAAGACTGTCATGCGGTCCGTAGAAGCCTCCGGTAGTGAGACCCCTCTCAAGTCTGTGATGTGGTCCCCAGAAGCCTCTGGTATTGAGACCCAGGTGAAGACTGTCATGCGGTCCATAGAAGCCTCTGCGAGTGAGACCCCTCTCAAGTCTGTGATGCGGTCCCCAGAAGCCTCCGGAAGCAAGACCCCGGTGAAGACTGTCATGCGGTCCGTAGAAGTCTCCGGTAGTGAGACCCCTCTCAAGTCTGTGATGCGGTCCCCAGAAGCCTCCGGTAGTGAGACCCCGGTGAAGACTGTCATGCGGTCCATAGAAGCCTCCGCGAGTGAGACCCCTCTCAAGTCTGTGATGCGGTCCCCAGAAGCCTCCGGAAGCAAGACCCCGGTGAAGACTGTCATGCGGTCCGTAGAAGCCTCCGGTAGTGAGACCCCTCTCAAGTCTGCGATGCGGTCCCCAGAAGCCTCCGGAAGCAAGACCCCGGTGAAGACTGTCATGCGGTCCGTAGAAGCCTCCGGTAGTGAGACCTCTCTCAAGTCTGTGATGCGGTCCCCAGAAGCCTCCGGTAGTGAGACCCCGGTGAAGACTGTCATGCGATCCGTAGAAGCCTCCGGTAGTGAGACCCCTCTCAAGTCTGTGATGCGTTCCCCAGAAGCCTCCGGTAGTGAGACCCCAGTGAAGACTGTAATGTGGTCCATAGAAGCCTCTGCGAGTGAGACCCCTCTCAAGTCTGTGATGCGGTCCCCAGAAGCCTCCGGAAGCAAGACCCCGGTGAAGACTGTCATGCGGTCTGTAGAAGCCTCCGGTAGTGAGACCCCTGTATGCCAGAAGACCCGTGCGTCTGTCTCCAATAAGCTGAAAGCTAATCTGGCTAAGGACTGGCCCTCTCCCCGAAATCACTGGTCCACTGGGAAGGGACGGGGGAATACCATGCGTGAAATCACGTTGCCTAAAAGCATGGAGACGTACATTCAGACATACAGTGGTCATTGTGAGGGTGTCGCACCGACAGTAAAACGGAAAGAGAATTGTATGTCCAATGTCAGCCGGATAAAGAACTTCCTAGTATTCATGGCCCATGGTGTTGACCTGCTGTCAGACTGGCTGTTTCTAAAAGACACAAAGAGGGTCCGTGGCTGGAGCGAGTATATTTCAAAGTCGGGCCGGGCAGTCACAACATCGCTGTTGTTCCTGAAGACTGTGAACCATTTCCTGAGGTACTTGTCTGCGTCAAAGCTCCGGAGGTGCAGGCTCACCCAGTCTGATATGACCCACATCATCAGAGAGGTGAAAGCCAACATTAACAATTTGAAAAAGTCTGTCACTGTCCACCAGTTTAAGGTGAAGAGGAACAAGCTGGATCGTTTGCCGAGCCAGGCAGAGCTTCTCGCCGCCATGGCGGCCGCTGAGAAGCGCATCCCTGATCTCCTTGACCTGATGGCTAGCAATCCGACCTCAATCACCCAGTACCTGCTATATGGCTATCTAACCCTCCATTGGAGCCTCCTGTATGGCCACCGTCCGGGTGTGTACGCAAACATGACCAACACGGAGGTCTTTGAGGCGGACAGAAGGGGCACTGCTGAGGGCTACATCATCCACGTGCAGGATCACAAGACTGCCAAGACATTTGGCGAAGCACAGCTGGTGCTTACAATAAAGGAGTTTAGCTGGATCATGCGGTGGATGGGGATAAAAGAGGGCTTGTCGGGTCCTCAGAGTGAATTCGTCCTTTTCACAACGGGGAAGCACGCTTCCAAGAACCTGAACGCTCACTTGAAGAGGGCGTGGGCTGATGCTGGGCTAGAAACAGCCGTCACCTTCACCATCTTGCGCACTGCCCTGGCTGACAATATCAAGCATCACCAAGATCCAGAAAGCAGGTCGATTCTCGCTAGGTTTATGTGTCACGACGTAAGCACTGCAGACCGGTTCTACGCGAATACGCCTGGAATAAAGGAGGGATTGAAGATCCGCTCCATGTTCAGGGCGGTAGCAGCTGCAGCAGCATCATCAGAAGGAGGTCTACCACCGTCAGCTCCCTCCGAAGAGGACTCAGGGGCGGAGAGCAGCGATACCTCTTCTTCAGGGCCGGTTGATACTCCTGATGAGGGGACAGGGGCCGTGGACCCAACCTTTTTTCCCCGGTGCACCGTACAAGTTAGACGGCTAATATGGCCCCCAGGCCCCTGTTAATCATGTTGTTATTATGTTTATTATGTATATTATTTTGTATACTGTTTTGGTAAAAATTGTGTGATTATTAAATAAATAATAAAATATTAGTATAACCTTGAAGGTTCCCAGGGGCAAATACAGTGCCAGGTATCAGACCACTTAAACAATGTTTACCCAGGATTCAGACACCTTCCCTGGCTTTTAAAATGCGGTGATGCGCCCTGGAGGTATCAGACTATTTTAAACAACTTTTCCCCGCCTTTCAAACACGTATCCCTGGGTGTTTTAGCCTGTCATTTTGCAGGATATCATTTAACATTGACCCTCTCGGGTATTCCCAGGCGGTCTCCCATCCAAGCACTGACCCGGCCCGACCCTGCATTACTATGGGTCTCTGAAACAATCAGACTTTTACCACACTGTTAGCAGGCTTTAATCCGATTTTTAGCACTCTTTTCCCCGCAGAAACTAGTTTAAATCACCGTGGTCACCATGGTGGGGATTTAGGAATGTACCTGTGTGTGGTTCGGAGCTTCCCTGCACTTTAAATCCATTGATTTGCCCTGTTTTTGTTGTATTTTTTACTGTTAATGCACTGTGCTCCCTGGGATGATGCGCCCTCCTGTGGGGACACATGAGAACTGCACTCAAATCACTGTGCTTTTTAAACAGTTTAAAAGATTTTTTTCCACATTTAAAAACCGCTTTCTGCCCTGGAAATCATTTCTAATCATTATTACAGTTATGGAGGGGCTGCAGGAACACTTTCCCCGCCTTGCAAACATTTATTCCTGGGTAAAATAATCAATTTGTTCCGCCTGCTTTCCGTCAGCACCTGCGGCTGTCCAAGTAAAACAGTTTAATGCACCTTTAAAACTCATGTACACCGTTCATATGGTTCCCTAACACAGTGAACACAGTCTGGAGCTCTCACTGGGGCCCTGCACAGGCTCCAGTCCGGTGTTTTAACGATTGGCCATTCAAATGTTAACGAAACGGCCAGACTTCCGTGCGCATCAGCGGCTGTCGGATTAAAACAGTTTAATGCCTCAGCCTGCCCACAAATCCGGCTCATTGCCTGGGTAAAAGTGTGATATGAAGCAGCCTGTCCTCTGTTGAATTAAAACCAGTTTAATGCACCTTTAACACTCAGCCTACCCACAAATCCGGCTCATTTCCTGGGTGACACAGTGAGATTGTCAGCGGCTGCTGTTGAATTAAAACCGTTTAATGCACTTCTAACACTCATGTACACCGTTCATATGGTTCCCTAACACAATGCACACAGTCTGGAGCTCTCACTGGGGTCCTGCACAGGCTCCAGTCCGGCGTTTTAACGAAACGGACGGATTTCCGCCCATTTGGCCATTCAAATGTTAACGAAACGGCCAGACTTCCGTGCGCATCAGCGGCTGTCGGATTAAAACAGCTTAATGCGCTTTTACCACTCACGCAGCCAGGATTCCTGCTCCTTTCCTGGGTTACAAAGTGAGGTGACGCAGCCTGTCCTCTGAGTCTCCCCGCCTCTCAGAGACTTATTTCTGGGTAAAAAAAGCCATGTGCTTCGCCCCCTGGATTTCTGCATGTGTGTGTGCCTGTGAGTCTCTGGCTACTGTCCACATGCCCGCATTATGAGGCACTATTTTCGGATACATTTTCTAATTTTCACCACTTTTCCCTGGGTAAAATTAGGTCTGTCACTTTGGCTAACCGCACCACTGTCGGTCGTCTCCCGAGAGTGGACGTCCATTGCCTGTAAATAGGGCTAACATTAGGTCTGTCACTTTGGCTAACCGCACCACTGTCGGTCGTCTCCCGAGAGTGGTCCATTGCCTGTAAATAGGGGCAGGGGCCGTGGACTCAACCTGTTTTCCCCGGTGCACCGTACAAGTTAGACGGCTAATATGGCCCCCGGGCTCCCGCTAATCATGTTTTTATTATGTATATTGTTATATTATTATTATTGTATATATGTATACTGTGTATACTGTTTTTGTAAAAATCATGTGATTATTAAATAAATAATAAAACATGAATATAACCTTGAAGGTTCCCAGGGGCAGATACAGTGCCAGGTGTCAGACTATTTAAACAATGTTTACCCAGGATTCAGATACCTTCCCTGGTTTGTAAAATGCGGTGCGCCCTGGAGGTATCAGACTAATTTAAACAACTTTTCCCCGCCTCTCAAGCACTTATTCCTGGGTTTTAGCCTGTCATTTTGAACGATATCATTTAACATGGACCCTCTTCTGAAAATGGACATATTCTGTGCATTTCCAGGAGAGGTTCAATGTTAAATGATATCGTGCAAAATGACAGGCTAAAACTCTCTTCCAGACGTTTTCCCGACCATTTAAACATGATTTCTGGCTTGTAAAGTGCAGTGATGAGCCCTGATAGTATCAGACTATTTAAAGGGTTACCAGGAGCATGAGAATATCCTCCACAGAATGGGTGGTGGTGCCGTGAATAAGGCCGAATATGGATGCCGATGGGCGGACGGTAAAGCACCGCAAAATCCACCCCCCTTTTAGGGTTACCAGGGACATGAGGTTCTGTAGGGTGTGATCATCTGGGTTTAGTCCGTGGGGGAGTGCTTAAGTCCGGGGGTCCGGTGACTCACGGTGTGCAAGGTTATGGAGGTGCCCATGTCAGGGACACATGCTGGAGGTCTGTTGTCCGTCCTTTGGGGGTCTTGGAGGGGCCACAGAGAGGTGATTTCCCCGGTCTCTGACCTGGATGTGTGAAATTACCTGAGTCCACATTTCAGGGACACATGCTGGAGGTCTCTAGTCCGTCCTTCAGGGATCTGTGAGCGGCAAAGAGAGGGGATTTACCCGTCGTCTCTCCTGGAAGTGTGAAATAAACAGAGTCTCCATTTCAGGGACACATGCTGGAGGTTTCTCTCCCGAGAGTGGACGTCCATTGCCTCTAAATAGGGGTAAAATTAGGTCTGTCACTTTGGGTAACCGCACCACTGTCGGACGTCTCCCGAGAGTGGACGTCCATTGCCTCTAAATAGGGCTAGAAACAGCCGTCACCTTCACCATCTTGCGCACTGCCCTGGCTGACAATATCAAGCATCACAGAGATCCAGAAAGCAGGTTGATTCTCGCTAGGTTTATGTGTCACGACGTAAGCACTGCAGACCGGTTCTATGCGAATACGCCTGGAATAAAGGAGGGATTGAAGATCCGCTCCATGTTCAGGGCGGCAGCAGCTGCAGCAGCATCATCAGAAGGAGGTCTACCACCTTCAGCTACCTCCGAAGAGGGCTCAGGGGCGGAGAGCGGCGATACCTCTTCTTCAGGACTGATTGATACTCCTGATGAGGGGACAGGGGCCGTGGACTCAACCTTTTTTCCCCGGTGCACCGTACAAGTTAGACGGCTAATATGACCCCCAGGCCCCTGTTAATCATGTTTTTATTATGTTTATTATGTATATTTTGTACACTGTTTTTGTAAAACTTGTGTGATAATTAAATAAATAATAAAACATTAGTATAACCTTGAAGGTTCCCAGGGGCAAATACAGTGCCAGGTATCAGACTATTTAAACAATGTTTACCCATGATTCAGACACCTTCCCTGGCTTGTAAAATGCGGTGATGCGCCCTGGAGGTATCAGACTATTTTAAACAACTTTTCTCCGCCTTTCAAACATTTATTCCTGGGTTATAGCCTTTCATTTTGCACAATATAATTTAGCATGTAACCTCTCCTGGAAATGCACATATTCAGTGAATGTCTAGGAAAGGTTACATGTTAAATTATATAGTGCAAAATGACAGGCTACAACTCTCTTCCAGACGTTTAAAAAAACTTTCCCCGACCATTTAAACATTATTTCTGGCTTGTAAAGTGCGGTGATTTTAAAGGGTTACCAGGAGCATGAGAATATCCTCCACAGGGTGCCGTGAATAAGGCAGAATATGGATGCCGATGTGCGGACGGTAAAGCACCACAAAATCCACCCCCTTTAGGGTTACCAGGGGCATGAGGTTCTGTAGGGTGTGATCATCTGGGTTTAGTCCGTGGGGGAGTGTTTAAGTCCGGGGGCCCGGGGACTCACGGTGCACGAGGTTATGGAAGTGCCACTGTTGCCGGAGGTCCTTAGTCCGTCCTTTGGGGCTCTTTGAGGGGCTACAGAGAGGTGGTTTTCCCGGTCCCTCTCCTGGAAGTATCAAATAACCTGATCTCCATGTGAGGGAGAGAGACTGGAGGTCATTAGGCTGTCCTTTGGGGCTCTGTGAGGTGCCAAAGAGAGGTGCTTTTCCCGGTCCCTCTCCTGGAGGTGTGAAAAAACCTGTTTGCCCGTATTAGGAAGCCGAGCTGGAGGTCATGAGGCCATCTTTTGGGGCTCTGTGAGGTGCCAAAGAGAGGTGCTTTTCCCGGTCCCTCTCCTGGAGGTGTGAAAAAACCTGTTTGCCCGTATTAGGAAGCCGAGCTGGAGGTCATTAGGCCGTCCTTTGGGGCTCTGTGAGGTGCCAAAGAGAGGTGCTTTTCCCGGTCCCTCTCCTGGAGGTGTGAAAAAACCTGTTTGCCCGTGTTAGGAAGCCGAGCTGGAGCTGCTTCGGGGGTCTGTGAGCAGCCACAGAGAGGTGCTTTTCCCTTTCTATTTCATGGAAGTCTGACATGAGCAGAGTGTGCATGCTTTGAAACTAATACACCCACGCTTAGCATGCTATTTTAGGGTATAAATCTTATCTTATCACCATGGATGTACCTGTATTTAAAAAAAGCTTACAGCACCGGGTATTCCCAGGCGGTCTCCCTTCCAAGCACTGACCCGGCCCGACCCTGCATTACTATGGGTCTCTGAAACAATCAGACTTTTACCACACTGTTAGCAGGCTTTAATCCGATTTTTAGCACTCTTTTCCCCGCAGAAACTAGTTTAAATCACCGTGGTCACCATGGTGGGGATTTAGGAATGTACCTGTGTGTGGTTCGGAGCTTCTCTGCACTTTAAATCCATTGATTTGCCCTGTTTTTGTTGTATTTTTTACTGTTAATGCACTGTGCTCCCTGGGATGATGCGCCCTCCTGTGGGGACACATGAGAACTGCACTCAAATCACTTTGTGCTTTTTAAACAGTTTAAAAGATTTTTTTCCACATTTAAAAACCGCTTTCTGCCCTGGAAATCATTTCTAATCATTAGTATCGTTATGGAGGGGCTGCAGGAACACTTTCCCCGCCTTGCAAACATTTATTCCTGGGTAAAATAATCAATTTGTTCCGCCTGCTTTCCGTCAGCACCTGCGGCTGTCCGAGTAAAACAGTTTAATGCACCTTTAACACTCATGTACACCGTTCATATGGTTCCCTAACACAGTGAACACAGTCTGGAGCTCTCACTGGGGCCCTGCACAGGCTCCAGTCCGGTGTTTTAACGATTGGCCATTCAAATGTTAACGAAACGGCCAGACTTCCGTGCGCATCAGCGGCTGTCGGATTAAAACAGTTTAATGCCTCAGCCTGCCCACAAATCCGGCTCATTGCCTGGGTAAAAGTGCGATATGAAGCAGCCTGTCCTCTGTTGAATTAAAACCAGTTTAATGCACCTTTAACACTCAGCCTACCCACAAATCCGGCTCATTTCCTGGGTGACACAGTGAGATTGTCAGCGGCTGCTGTTGAATTAAAACCGTTTAATGCACTTCTAACACTCATGTACACCGTTCATATGGTTCCCTAACACAATGCACACAGTCTGGAGCTCTCACTGGGGTCCTGCACAGGCTCCAGTCCGGCGTTTTAACGAAACGGACGGATTTCCGCCCATTTGGCCATTCAAATGTTAACGAAACGGCCAGACTTCCGTGCGCATCAGCGGCTGTCGGATTAAAACAGCTTAATGCGCTTTTACCACTCACGCAGCCAGGATTCCTGCTCCTTTCCTGGGTTACAAAGTGAGGTGACGCAGCCTGTCCTCTGAGTCTCCCCGCCTCTCAGAGACTTATTTCTGGGTAAAAAAAGCCATGTGCTCCGCCCCCTGGATTTCTGCATGTGTGTGTGCCTGTGAGTCTCTGGCTACTGTCCACATGCCCGCATTATGAGGCACTATTTTCGGATACATTTTCTCATTTTCACCACTTTTCCCTGGGTAAAATTAGGTCTGTCACTTTGGCTAACCGCACCACTGTCGGTCGTCTCCCGAGAGTGGACGTCCATTGCCTGTAAATAGGGCTAACATTAGGTCTGTCACTTTGGCTAACCGCACCACTGTCGGTCGTCTCCCGAGAGTGGTCCATTGCCTGTAAATAGGGGCAGGGGCCGTGGACTCAACCTGTTTTCCCCGGTGCACCGTACAAGTTAGACGGCTAATATGGCCCCCGGGCTCCCGCTAATCATGTTTTTATTATGTATATTGTTATATTATTATTATTGTATATATGTATACTGTGTATACTGTTTTTGTAAAAATCATGTGATTATTAAATAAATAATAAAACATGAATATAACCTTGAAGGTTCCCAGGGGCAGATACAGTGCCAGGTGTCAGACTATTTAAACAATGTTTACCCAGGATTCAGATACCTTCCCTGGTTTGTAAAATGCGGTGCGCCCTGGAGGTATCAGACTAATCTAAACAACTTTTCCCCGCCTCTCAAGCACTTATTCCTGGGTTTTAGCCTGTCATTTTGAACGATATCATTTAACATGGACCCTCTTCTGAAAATGGACATATTCTGTGCATTTCCAGGAGAGGTTCAATGTTAAATGATATCGTGCAAAATGACAGGCTAAAACTCTCTTCCAGACGTTTTCCCGACCATTTAAACATGATTTCTGGCTTGTAAAGTGCAGTGATGAGCCCTGATAGTATCAGACTATTTAAAGGGTTACCAGGAGCATGAGAATATCCTCCACAGAATGGGTGGTGGTGCCGTGAATAAGGCAGAATATGGATGCCGATGGGCGGACGGTAAAGCACCGCAAAATCCACCCCCCTTTTAGGGTTACCAGGGACATGAGGTTCTGTAGGGTGTGATCATCTGGGTTTAGTCCGTGGGGGAGTGCTTAAGTCCGGGGGTCCGGTGACTCACGGTGTGCAAGGTTATGGAGGTGCCCATGTCAGGGACACATGCTGGAGGTCTGTTGTCCGTCCTTTGGGGGTCTTGGAGGGGCCACAGAGAGGTGATTTCCCCGGTCTCTGACCTGGATGTGTGAAATAACCTGAGTCCACATTTCAGGGACACATGCTGGAGGTCTCTAGTCCGTCCTTCAGGGATCTGTGAGCCGGCAAAGAGAGGGGATTTACCCGTCGTCTCTCCTGGAAGTGTGAAATAAACAGAGTCTCCATTTCAGGGACACATGCTGGAGGTTTCTCTCCCGAGAGTGGACGTCCATTGCCTCTAAATAGGGGTAAAATTAGGTCTGTCACTTTGGGTAACCGCACCACTGTCGGACGTCTCCCGAGAGTGGACGTCCATTGCCTCTAAATAGGGCTAGAAACAGCCGTCACCTTCACCATCTTGCGCACTGCCCTGGCTGACAATATCAAGCATCACAGAGATCCAGAAAGCAGGTTGATTCTCGCTAGGTTTATGTGTCACGACGTAAGCACTGCAGACCGGTTCTACGCGAATACGCCTGGAATAAAGGAGGGATTGAAGATCCGCTCCATGTTCAGGGCGGCAGCAGCTGCAGCAGCATCATCAGAAGGAGGTCTACCACCTTCAGCTACCTCCGAAGAGGGCTCAGGGGCGGAGAGCGGCGATACCTCTTCTTCAGGGCTGGTTGATACTCCTGATGAGGGGACAGGGGCCGTGGACTCAACCTTTTTTCCCCGGTGCACCGTACAAGTTAGACGGCTAATATGGCCCCCAGGCCCCTGTTAATCATGTTTTTATTATGTTTATTATGTATATTTTGTACACTGTTTTTGTAAAACTTGTGTGATAATTAAATAAATAATAAAACATTAGTATAACCTTGAAGGTTCCCAGGGGCAAATACAGTGCCAGGTATCAGACTATTTAAACAATGTTTACCCATGATTCAGACACCTTCCCTGGCTTGTAAAATGCGGTGATGCGCCCTGGAGGTATCAGACTATTTTAAACAACTTTTCTCCGCCTTTCAAACATTTATTCCTGGGTTATAGCCTTTCATTTTGCACAATATAATTTAGCATGTAACCTCTCCTGGAAAGGCACATATTCAGTGAATGTCTAGGAGAGGTTACATGTTAAATTATATAGTGCAAAATGACAGGCTACAACTCTCTTCCAGACGTTTAAAAACACTTTCCCCGACCATTTAAACATTATTTCTGGCTTGTAAAGTGCGGTGATTTTAAAGGGTTACCAGGAGCATGAGAATATCCTCCACAGGGTGCCGTGAATAAGGCAGAATATGGATGCCGATGTGCGGACGGTAAAGCACCGCAAAATCCACCCCCTTTAGGGTTACCAGGGGCATGAGGTTCTGTAGGGTGTGATCATCTGGGTTTAGTCCGTGGGGGAGTGTTTAAGTCCGGGGGCCAGGGGACTCACGGTGCACGAGGTTATGGAAGTGCCACTGTTGCCGGAGGTCCTTAGTCCGTCCTTTGGGGCTCTGTGAGGGGCTACAGAGAGGTGGTTTTCCCGGTCCCTCTCCTGGAAGTATCAAATAACCTGATCTCCATGTGAGGGAGAGAGACTGGAGGTCATTAGGCTGTCCTTTGGGGCTCTGTGAGGTGCCAAAGAGAGGTGCTTTTCCCGGTCCCTCTCCTGGAGGTGTGAAAAAACCTGTTTGCCCGTATTAGGAAGCCGAGCTGGAGGTCATGAGGCCATCTTTTGGGGCTCTGTGAGGTGCCAAAGAGAGGTGCTTTTCCCGGTCCCTCTCCTGGAGGTGTGAAAAAACCTGTTTGCCCGTATTAGGAAGCCGAGCTGGAGGTCATTAGGCCGTCCTTTGGGGCTCTGTGAGGTGCCAAAGAGAGGTGCTTTTCCCGGTCCCTCTCCTGGAGGTGTGAAAAAACCTGTTTGCCCGTGTTAGGAAGCCGAGCTGGAGCTGCTTCGGGGGTCTGTGAGCAGCCACAGAGAGGTGCTTTTCCCTTTCTATTTCATGGAAGTCTGACATGAGCAGAGTGTGCATGCTTTGAAACTAATACACCCACGCTTAGCATGCTATTTTAGGGTATACATCTTATCTTATCACCATGGATGTACCTGTATTTAAAAAAAGCTTACAGCACCGGGTATTCCCAGGCGGTCTCCCATCCAAGCACTGACCCGGCCCGACCCTGCATTACTATGGGTCTCTGAAACAATCAGACTTTTACCACACTGTTAGCAGGCTTTAATCCGATTTTTAGCACTCTTTTCCCCGCAGAAACTAGTTTAAATCACCGTGGTCACCATGGTGGGGATTTAGGAATGTACCTGTGTGTGGTTCGGAGCTTCCCTGCACTTTAAATCCATTGATTTGCCCTGTTTTTGTTGTATTTTTTACTGTTAATGCACTGTGCTCCCTGGGATGATGCGCCCTCCTGTGGGGACACATGAGAACTGCACTCAAATCACTTTGTGCTTTTTAAACAGTTTAAAATATTTTTTTCCACATTTAAAAACCGCTTTCTGCCCTGGAAATCATTTCTAATCATTAGTATCGTTATGGAGGGGCTGCAGGAACACTTTCCCCGCCTTGCAAACATTTATTCCTGGGTAAAATAATCAATTTGTTCCGCCTGCTTTCCGTCAGCACCTGCGGCTGTCCGAGTAAAACAGTTTAATGCACCTTTAACACTCATGTACACCGTTCATATGGTTCCCTAACACAGTGAACACAGTCTGGAGCTCTCACTGGGGCCCTGCACAGGCTCCAGTCCGGTGTTTTAACGATTGGCCATTCAAATGTTAACGAAACGGCCAGACTTCCGTGCGCATCAGCGGCTGTCGGATTAAAACAGTTTAATGCCTCAGCCTGCCCACAAATCCGGCTCATTGCCTGGGTAAAAGTGTGATATGAAGCAGCCTGTCCTCTGTTGAATTAAAACCAGTTTAATGCACCTTTAACACTCAGCCTACCCACAAATCCGGCTCATTTCCTGGGTGACACAGTGAGATTGTCAGCGGCTGCTGTTGAATTAAAACCGTTTAATGCACTTCTAACACTCATGTACACCGTTCATATGGTTCCCTAACACAATGCACACAGTCTGGAGCTCTCACTGGGGTCCTGCACAGGCTCCAGTCCGGCGTTTTAACGAAACGGACGGATTTCCGCCCATTTGGCCATTCAAATGTTAACGAAACGGCCAGACTTCCGTGCGCATCAGCGGCTGTCGGATTAAAACAGCTTAATGCGCTTTTACCACTCACGCAGCCAGGATTCCTGCTCCTTTCCTGGGTTACAAAGTGAGGTGACGCAGCCTGTCCTCTGAGTCTCCCCGCCTCTCAGAGACTTATTTCTGGGTAAAAAAAGCCATGTGCTCCGCCCCCTGGATTTCTGCATGTGTGTGTGCCTGTGAGTCTCTGGCTACTGTCCACATGCCCGCATTATGAGGCACTATTTTCGGATACATTTTCTCATTTTCACCACTTTTCCCTGGGTAAAATTAGGTCTGTCACTTTGGCTAACCGCACCACTGTCGGTCGTCTCCCGAGAGTGGACGTCCATTGCCTGTAAATAGGGCTAACATTAGGTCTGTCACTTTGGCTAACCGCACCACTGTCGGTCGTCTCCCGAGAGTGGTCCATTGCCTGTAAATAGGGGCAGGGGCCGTGGACTCAACCTGTTTTCCCCGGTGCACCGTACAAGTTAGACGGCTAATATGGCCCCCGGGCTCCCGCTAATCATGTTTTTATTATGTATATTGTTATATTATTATTATTGTATATATGTATACTGTGTATACTGTTTTTGTAAAAATCATGTGATTATTAAATAAATAATAAAACATGAATATAACCTTGAAGGTTCCCAGGGGCAGATACAGTGCCAGGTGTCAGACTATTTAAACAATGTTTACCCAGGATTCAGATACCTTCCCTGGTTTGTAAAATGCGGTGCGCCCTGGAGGTATCAGACTAATTTAAACAACTTTTCCCCGCCTCTCAAGCACTTATTCCTGGGTTTTAGCCTGTCATTTTGAACGATATCATTTAACATGGACCCTCTTCTGAAAATGGACATATTCTGTGCATTTCCAGGAGAGGTTCAATGTTAAATGATATCGTGCAAAATGACAGGCTAAAACTCTCTTCCAGACGTTTTCCCGACCATTTAAACATGATTTCTGGCTTGTAAAGTGCAGTGATGAGCCCTGATAGTATCAGACTATTTAAAGGGTTACCAGGAGCATGAGAATATCCTCCACAGAAGGGGTGGTGGTGCCGTGAATAAGGCAGAATATGGATGCCGATGGGCGGACGGTAAAGCACCGCAAAATCCACCCCCCTTTTAGGGTTACCAGGGACATGAGGTTCTGTAGGGTGTGATCATCTGGGTTTAGTCCGTGGGGGAGTGCTTAAGTCCGGGGGTCCGGTGACTCACGGTGTGCAAGGTTATGGAGGTGCCCATGTCAGGGACACATGCTGGAGGTCTGTTGTCCGTCCTTTGGGGGTCTTGGAGGGGCCACAGAGAGGTGATTTCCCCGGTCTCTGACCTGGATGTGTGAAATAACCTGAGTCCACATTTCAGGGACACATGCTGGAGGTCTCTAGTCCGTCCTTCAGGGATCTGTGAGCCGGCAAAGAGAGGGGATTTACCCGTCGTCTCTCCTGGAAGTGTGAAATAAACAGAGTCTCCATTTCAGGGACACATGCTGGAGGTTTCTCTCCCGAGAGTGGACGTCCATTGCCTCTAAATAGGGGTAAAATTAGGTCTGTCACTTTGGGTAACCGCACCACTGTCGGACGTCTCCCGAGAGTGGACGTCCATTGCCTCTAAATAGGGCTAGAAACAGCCGTCACCTTCACCATCTTGCGCACTGCCCTGGCTGACAATATCAAGCATCACAGAGATCCAGAAAGCAGGTTGATTCTCGCTAGGTTTATGTGTCACGACGTAAGCACTGCAGACCGGTTCTACGTGAATACGCCTGGAATAAAGGAGGGATTGAAGATCCGCTCCATGTTCAGGGCGGCAGCAGCTGCAGCAGCATCATCAGAAGGAGGTCTACCACCTTCAGCTACCTCCGAAGAGGGCTCAGGGGCGGAGAGCGGCGATACCTCTTCTTCAGGGCTGGTTGATACTCCTGATGAGGGGACAGGGGCCGTGGACTCAACCTTTTTTCCCCGGTGCACTGTACAAGTTAGACGGCTAATATGGCCCCCAGGCCCCTGTTAATCATGTTTTTATTATGTTTATTATGTATATTTTGTACACTGTTTTTGTAAAACTTGTGTGATAATTAAATAAATAATAAAACATTAGTATAACCTTGAAGGTTCCCAGGGGCAAATACAGTGCCAGGTATCAGACTATTTAAACAATGTTTACCCATGATTCAGACACCTTCCCTGGCTTGTAAAATGCGGTGATGCGCCCTGGAGGTATCAGACTATTTTAAACAACTTTTCTCCGCCTTTCAAACATTTATTCCTGGGTTATAGCCTTTCATTTTGCACAATATAATTTAGCATGTAACCTCTCCTGGAAATGCACATATTCAGTGAATGTCTAGGAGAGGTTACATGTTAAATTATATAGTGCAAAATGACAGGCTACAACTCTCTTCCAGACGTTTAAAAACACTTTCCCCGACCATTTAAACATTATTTCTGGCTTGTAAAGTGCGGTGATTTTAAAGGGTTACCAGGAGCATGAGAATATCCTCCACAGGGTGCCGTGAATAAGGCAGAATATGGATGCCGATGTGCGGACGGTAAAGCACCGCAAAATCCACCCCCTTTAGGGTTACCAGGGGCATGAGGTTCTGTAGGGTGTGATCATCTGGGTTTAGTCCGTGGGGGAGTGTTTAAGTCCGGGGGCCCGGGGACTCACGGTGCACGAGGTTATGGAAGTGCCACTGTTGCCGGAGGTCCTTAGTCCGTCCTTTGGGGCTCTGTGAGGGGCTACAGAGAGGTGGTTTTCCCGGTCCCTCTCCTGGAAGTATCAAATAACCTGATCTCCATGTGAGGGAGAGAGACTGGAGGTCATTAGGCTGTCCTTTGGGGCTCTGTGAGGTGCCAAAGAGAGGTGCTTTTCCCGGTCCCTCTCCTGGAGGTGTGAAAAAACCTGTTTGCCCGTATTAGGAAGCCGAGCTGGAGGT
Source organism: Notothenia rossii (assembly GCF_949606895.1). NCBI lineage: Eukaryota > Metazoa > Chordata > Actinopteri > Perciformes > Nototheniidae > Notothenia > Notothenia rossii. The sequence goes on from NC_136909.1 coordinate 51,348,207, forward strand.
CATGAGGCCATCTTTTGGGGCTCTGTGAGGTGCCAAAGAGAGGTGCTTTTCCCGGTCCCTCTCCTGGAGGTGTGAAAAAACCTGTTTGCCCGTATTAGGAAGCCGAGCTGGAGGTCATTAGGCCGTCCTTTGGGGCTCTGTGAGGTGCCAAAGAGAGGTGCTTTTCCCGGTCCCTCTCCTGGAGGTGTGAAAAAACCTGTTTGCCCGTGTTAGGAAGCCGAGCTGGAGCTGCTTCGGGGGTCTGTGAGCAGCCACAGAGAGGTGCTTTTCCCTTTCTATTTCATGGAAGTCTGACATGAGCAGAGTGTGCATGCTTTGAAACTAATACACCCACGCTTAGCATGCTATTTTAGGGTATACATCTTATCTTATCACCATGGATGTACCTGTATTTAAAAAAAGCTTACAGCACCGGGTATTCCCAGGCGGTCTCCCATCCAAGCACTGACCCGGCCCGACCCTGCATTACTATGGGTCTCTGAAACAATCAGACTTTTACCACACTGTTAGCAGGCTTTAATCCGATTTTTAGCACTCTTTTCCCCGCAGAAACTAGTTTAAATCACCGTGGTCACCATGGTGGGGATTTAGGAATGTACCTGTGTGTGGTTCGGAGCTTCCCTGCACTTTAAATCCATTGATTTGCCCTGTTTTTGTTGTATTTTTTACTGTTAATGCACTGTGCTCCCTGGGATGATGCGCCCTCCTGTGGGGACACATGAGAACTGCACTCAAATCACTTTGTGCTTTTTAAACAGTTTAAAATATTTTTTTCCACATTTAAAAACCGCTTTCTGCCCTGGAAATCATTTCTAATCATTAGTATCGTTATGGAGGGGCTGCAGGAACACTTTCCCCGCCTTGCAAACATTTATTCCTGGGTAAAATAATCAATTTGTTCCGCCTGCTTTCCGTCAGCACCTGCGGCTGTCCGAGTAAAACAGTTTAATGCACCTTTAACACTCATGTACACCGTTCATATGGTTCCCTAACACAGTGAACACAGTCTGGAGCTCTCACTGGGGCCCTGCACAGGCTCCAGTCCGGTGTTTTAACGATTGGCCATTCAAATGTTAACGAAACGGCCAGACTTCCGTGCGCATCAGCGGCTGTCGGATTAAAACAGTTTAATGCCTCAGCCTGCCCACAAATCCGGCTCATTGCCTGGGTAAAAGTGTGATATGAAGCAGCCTGTCCTCTGTTGAATTAAAACCAGTTTAATGCACCTTTAACACTCAGCCTACCCACAAATCCGGCTCATTTCCTGGGTGACACAGTGAGATTGTCAGCGGCTGCTGTTGAATTAAAACCGTTTAATGCACTTCTAACACTCATGTACACCGTTCATATGGTTCCCTAACACAATGCACACAGTCTGGAGCTCTCACTGGGGTCCTGCACAGGCTCCAGTCCGGCGTTTTAACGAAACGGACGGATTTCCGCCCATTTGGCCATTCAAATGTTAACGAAACGGCCAGACTTCCGTGCGCATCAGCGGCTGTCGGATTAAAACAGCTTAATGCGCTTTTACCACTCACGCAGCCAGGATTCCTGCTCCTTTCCTGGGTTACAAAGTGAGGTGACGCAGCCTGTCCTCTGAGTCTCCCCGCCTCTCAGAGACTTATTTCTGGGTAAAAAAAGCCATGTGCTCCGCCCCCTGGATTTCTGCATGTGTGTGTGCCTGTGAGTCTCTGGCTACTGTCCACATGCCCGCATTATGAGGCACTATTTTCGGATACATTTTCTCATTTTCACCACTTTTCCCTGGGTAAAATTAGGTCTGTCACTTTGGCTAACCGCACCACTGTCGGTCGTCTCCCGAGAGTGGACGTCCATTGCCTGTAAATAGGGCTAACATTAGGTCTGTCACTTTGGCTAACCGCACCACTGTCGGTCGTCTCCCGAGAGTGGTCCATTGCCTGTAAATAGGGGCAGGGGCCGTGGACTCAACCTGTTTTCCCCGGTGCACCGTACAAGTTAGACGGCTAATATGGCCCCCGGGCTCCCGCTAATCATGTTTTTATTATGTATATTGTTATATTATTATTATTGTATATATGTATACTGTGTATACTGTTTTTGTAAAAATCATGTGATTATTAAATAAATAATAAAACATGAATATAACCTTGAAGGTTCCCAGGGGCAGATACAGTGCCAGGTGTCAGACTATTTAAACAATGTTTACCCAGGATTCAGATACCTTCCCTGGTTTGTAAAATGCGGTGCGCCCTGGAGGTATCAGACTAATTTAAACAACTTTTCCCCGCCTCTCAAGCACTTATTCCTGGGTTTTAGCCTGTCATTTTGAACGATATCATTTAACATGGACCCTCTTCTGAAAATGGACATATTCTGTGCATTTCCAGGAGAGGTTCAATGTTAAATGATATCGTGCAAAATGACAGGCTAAAACTCTCTTCCAGACGTTTTCCCGACCATTTAAACATGATTTCTGGCTTGTAAAGTGCAGTGATGAGCCCTGATAGTATCAGACTATTTAAAGGGTTACCAGGAGCATGAGAATATCCTCCACAGAAGGGGTGGTGGTGCCGTGAATAAGGCAGAATATGGATGCCGATGGGCGGACGGTAAAGCACCGCAAAATCCACCCCCCTTTTAGGGTTACCAGGGACATGAGGTTCTGTAGGGTGTGATCATCTGGGTTTAGTCCGTGGGGGAGTGCTTAAGTCCGGGGGTCCGGTGACTCACGGTGTGCAAGGTTATGGAGGTGCCCATGTCAGGGACACATGCTGGAGGTCTGTTGTCCGTCCTTTGGGGGTCTTGGAGGGGCCACAGAGAGGTGATTTCCCCGGTCTCTGACCTGGATGTGTGAAATAACCTGAGTCCACATTTCAGGGACACATGCTGGAGGTCTCTAGTCCGTCCTTCAGGGATCTGTGAGCCGGCAAAGAGAGGGGATTTACCCGTCGTCTCTCCTGGAAGTGTGAAATAAACAGAGTCTCCATTTCAGGGACACATGCTGGAGGTTTCTCTCCCGAGAGTGGACGTCCATTGCCTCTAAATAGGGGTAAAATTAGGTCTGTCACTTTGGGTAACCGCACCACTGTCGGACGTCTCCCGAGAGTGGACGTCCATTGCCTCTAAATAGGGCTAGAAACAGCCGTCACCTTCACCATCTTGCGCACTGCCCTGGCTGACAATATCAAGCATCACAGAGATCCAGAAAGCAGGTTGATTCTCGCTAGGTTTATGTGTCACGACGTAAGCACTGCAGACCGGTTCTACGCGAATACGCCTGGAATAAAGGAGGGATTGAAGATCCGCTCCATGTTCAGGGCGGCAGCAGCTGCAGCAGCATCATCAGAAGGAGGTCTACCACCTTCAGCTACCTCCGAAGAGGGCTCAGGGGCGGAGAGCGGCGATACCTCTTCTTCAGGGCTGGTTGATACTCCTGATGAGGGGACAGGGGCCGTGGACTCAACCTTTTTTCCCCGGTGCACTGTACAAGTTAGACGGCTAATATGGCCCCCAGGCCCCTGTTAATCATGTTTTTATTATGTTTATTATGTATATTTTGTACACTGTTTTTGTAAAACTTGTGTGATAATTAAATAAATAATAAAACATTAGTATAACCTTGAAGGTTCCCAGGGGCAAATACAGTGCCAGGTATCAGACTATTTAAACAATGTTTACCCATGATTCAGACACCTTCCCTGGCTTGTAAAATGCGGTGATGCGCCCTGGAGGTATCAGACTATTTTAAACAACTTTTCTCCGCCTTTCAAACATTTATTCCTGGGTTATAGCCTTTCATTTTGCACAATATAATTTAGCATGTAACCTCTCCTGGAAATGCACATATTCAGTGAATGTCTAGGAGAGGTTACATGTTAAATTATATAGTGCAAAATGACAGGCTACAACTCTCTTCCAGACGTTTAAAAACACTTTCCCCGACCATTTAAACATTATTTCTGGCTTGTAAAGTGCGGTGATTTTAAAGGGTTACCAGGAGCATGAGAATATCCTCCACAGGGTGCCGTGAATAAGGCAGAATATGGATGCCGATGTGCGGACGGTAAAGCACCGCAAAATCCACCCCCTTTAGGGTTACCAGGGGCATGAGGTTCTGTAGGGTGTGATCATCTGGGTTTAGTCCGTGGGGGAGTGTTTAAGTCCGGGGGCCCGGGGACTCACGGTGCACGAGGTTATGGAAGTGCCACTGTTGCCGGAGGTCCTTAGTCCGTCCTTTGGGGCTCTGTGAGGGGCTACAGAGAGGTGGTTTTCCCGGTCCCTCTCCTGGAAGTATCAAATAACCTGATCTCCATGTGAGGGAGAGAGACTGGAGGTCATTAGGCTGTCCTTTGGGGCTCTGTGAGGTGCCAAAGAGAGGTGCTTTTCCCGGTCCCTCTCCTGGAGGTGTGAAAAAACCTGTTTGCCCGTATTAGGAAGCCGAGCTGGAGGTCATGAGGCCATCTTTTGGGGCTCTGTGAGGTGCCAAAGAGAGGTGCTTTTCCCGGTCCCTCTCCTGGAGGTGTGAAAAAACCTGTTTGCCCGTATTAGGAAGCCGAGCTGGAGGTCATTAGGCCGTCCTTTGGGGCTCTGTGAGGTGCCAAAGAGAGGTGCTTTTCCCGGTCCCTCTCCTGGAGGTGTGAAAAAACCTGTTTGCCCGTGTTAGGAAGCCGAGCTGGAGCTGCTTCGGGGGTCTGTGAGCAGCCACAGAGAGGTGCTTTTCCCTTTCTATTTCATGGAAGTCTGACATGAGCAGAGTGTGCATGCTTTGAAACTAATACACCCACGCTTAGCATGCTATTTTAGGGTATACATCTTATCTTATCACCATGGATGTACCTGTATTTAAAAAAAGCTTACAGCACCGGGTATTCCCAGGCGGTCTCCCATCCAAGCACTGACCCGGCCCGACCCTGCATTACTATGGGTCTCTGAAACAATCAGACTTTTACCACACTGTTAGCAGGCTTTAATCCGATTTTTAGCACTCTTTTCCCCGCAGAAACTAGTTTAAATCACCGTGGTCACCATGGTGGGGATTTAGGAATGTACCTGTGTGTGGTTCGGAGCTTCCCTGCACTTTAAATCCATTGATTTGCCCTGTTTTTGTTGTATTTTTTACTGTTAATGCACTGTGCTCCCTGGGATGATGCGCCCTCCTGTGGGGACACATGAGAACTGCACTCAAATCACTTTGTGCTTTTTAAACAGTTTAAAATATTTTTTTCCACATTTAAAAACCGCTTTCTGCCCTGGAAATCATTTCTAATCATTAGTATCGTTATGGAGGGGCTGCAGGAACACTTTCCCCGCCTTGCAAACATTTATTCCTGGGTAAAATAATCAATTTGTTCCGCCTGCTTTCCGTCAGCACCTGCGGCTGTCCGAGTAAAACAGTTTAATGCACCTTTAACACTCATGTACACCGTTCATATGGTTCCCTAACACAGTGAACACAGTCTGGAGCTCTCACTGGGGCCCTGCACAGGCTCCAGTCCGGTGTTTTAACGATTGGCCATTCAAATGTTAACGAAACGGCCAGACTTCCGTGCGCATCAGCGGCTGTCGGATTAAAACAGTTTAATGCCTCAGCCTGCCCACAAATCCGGCTCATTGCCTGGGTAAAAGTGTGATATGAAGCAGCCTGTCCTCTGTTGAATTAAAACCAGTTTAATGCACCTTTAACACTCAGCCTACCCACAAATCCGGCTCATTTCCTGGGTGACACAGTGAGATTGTCAGCGGCTGCTGTTGAATTAAAACCGTTTAATGCACTTCTAACACTCATGTACACCGTTCATATGGTTCCCTAACACAATGCACACAGTCTGGAGCTCTCACTGGGGTCCTGCACAGGCTCCAGTCCGGCGTTTTAACGAAACGGACGGATTTCCGCCCATTTGGCCATTCAAATGTTAACGAAACGGCCAGACTTCCGTGCGCATCAGCGGCTGTCGGATTAAAACAGCTTAATGCGCTTTTACCACTCACGCAGCCAGGATTCCTGCTCCTTTCCTGGGTTACAAAGTGAGGTGACGCAGCCTGTCCTCTGAGTCTCCCCGCCTCTCAGAGACTTATTTCTGGGTAAAAAAAGCCATGTGCTCCGCCCCCTGGATTTCTGCATGTGTGTGTGCCTGTGAGTCTCTGGCTACTGTCCACATGCCCGCATTATGAGGCACTATTTTCGGATACATTTTCTCATTTTCACCACTTTTCCCTGGGTAAAATTAGGTCTGTCACTTTGGCTAACCGCACCACTGTCGGTCGTCTCCCGAGAGTGGACGTCCATTGCCTGTAAATAGGGCTAACATTAGGTCTGTCACTTTGGCTAACCGCACCACTGTCGGTCGTCTCCCGAGAGTGGTCCATTGCCTGTAAATAGGGGCAGGGGCCGTGGACTCAACCTGTTTTCCCCGGTGCACCGTACAAGTTAGACGGCTAATATGGCCCCCGGGCTCCCGCTAATCATGTTTTTATTATGTATATTGTTATATTATTATTATTGTATATATGTATACTGTGTATACTGTTTTTGTAAAAATCATGTGATTATTAAATAAATAATAAAACATGAATATAACCTTGAAGGTTCCCAGGGGCAGATACAGTGCCAGGTGTCAGACTATTTAAACAATGTTTACCCAGGATTCAGATACCTTCCCTGGTTTGTAAAATGCGGTGCGCCCTGGAGGTATCAGACTAATTTAAACAACTTTTCCCCGCCTCTCAAGCACTTATTCCTGGGTTTTAGCCTGTCATTTTGAACGATATCATTTAACATGGACCCTCTTCTGAAAATGGACATATTCTGTGCATTTCCAGGAGAGGTTCAATGTTAAATGATATCGTGCAAAATGACAGGCTAAAACTCTCTTCCAGACGTTTTCCCGACCATTTAAACATGATTTCTGGCTTGTAAAGTGCAGTGATGAGCCCTGATAGTATCAGACTATTTAAAGGGTTACCAGGAGCATGAGAATATCCTCCACAGAATGGGTGGTGGTGCCGTGAATAAGGCCGAATATGGATGCCGATGGGCGGACGGTAAAGCACCGCAAAATCCACCCCCCTTTTAGGGTTACCAGGGACATGAGGTTCTGTAGGGTGTGATCATCTGGGTTTAGTCCGTGGGGGAGTGCTTAAGTCCGGGGGTCCGGTGACTCACGGTGTGCAAGGTTATGGAGGTGCCCATGTCAGGGACACATGCTGGAGGTCTGTTGTCCGTCCTTTGGGGGTCTTGGAGGGGCCACAGAGAGGTGATTTCCCCGGTCTCTGACCTGGATGTGTGAAATAACCTGAGTCCACATTTCAGGGACACATGCTGGAGGTCTCTAGTCCGTCCTTCAAGGCTCTGTGAGCCGGCAAAGAGAGGAGATTTCCCCGGTCTCTGTCCTGGATGAGTGAAATAAACAGAGTCTCCATTTCAGGGACACATGCTGGAGGTTTCTCTCCCGAGAGTGGACGTCCATTGCCTCTAAATAGGGGTAAAATTAGGTCTGTCACTTTGGGTAACCGCACCACTGTCGGACGTCTCCCGAGAGTGGACGTCCATTGCCTCTAAATAGGGCTAGAAACAGCCGTCACCTTCACCATCTTGCGCACTGCCCTGGCTGACAATATCAAGCATCACAGAGATCCAGAAAGCAGGTTGATTCTCGCTAGGTTTATGTGTCACGACGTAAGCACTGCAGACCGGTTCTACGCGAATACGCCTGGAATAAAGGAGGGATTGAAGATCCGCTCCATGTTCAGGGCGGCAGCAGCTGCAGCAGCATCATCAGAAGGAGGTCTACCACCTTCAGCTACCTCCGAAGAGGGCTCAGGGGCGGAGAGCGGCGATACCTCTTCTTCAGGGCTGGTTGATACTCCTGATGAGGGGACAGGGGCCGTGGACTCAACCTTTTTTCCCCGGTGCACCGTACAAGTTAGACGGCTAATATGGCCCCCAGGCCCCTGTTAATCATGTTTTTATTATGTTTATTATGTATATTTTGTACACTGTTTTTGTAAAACTTGTGTGATAATTAAATAAATAATAAAACATTAGTATAACCTTGAAGGTTCCCAGGGGCAAATACAGTGCCAGGTATCAGACTATTTAAACAATGTTTACCCATGATTCAGACACCTTCCCTGGCTTGTAAAATGCGGTGATGCGCCCTGGAGGTATCAGACTATTTTAAACAACTTTTCTCCGCCTTTCAAACATTTATTCCTGGGTTATAGCCTTTCATTTTGCACAATATAATTTAGCATGTAACCTCTCCTGGAAATGCACATATTCAGTGAATGTCTAGGAGAGGTTACATGTTAAATTATATAGTGCAAAATGACAGGCTACAACTCTCTTCCAGACGTTTAAAAACACTTTCCCCGACCATTTAAACATTATTTCTGGCTTGTAAAGTGCGGTGATTTTAAAGGGTTACCAGGAGCATGAGAATATCCTCCACAGGGTGCCGTGAATAAGGCAGAATATGGATGCCGATGTGCGGACGGTAAAGCACCGCAAAATCCACCCCCTTTAGGGTTACCAGGGGCATGAGGTTCTGTAGGGTGTGATCATCTGGGTTTAGTCCGTGGGGGAGTGCTTAAGTCCAGGAGCCCGGGGACTCACGGTGCACAAGGTTATGGAAGTGCCACTGTTGCCGGAGGTCCTTAGTCCGTCCTTTGGGGCTCTGTGAGGGGCTACAGAGAGGTGGTTTTCCCGGTCCCTCTCCTGGAGGTATGAAATAACCTGAGCTCCATGTGAGGGGGAGAGGCTGGAGGTCATTAGGCCGTCCTTTGGGGCTCTGTGAGGTGCCAAAGAGAGGTGCTTTTCCCGGTCTGTGTCCTGGAGGTGTGAAAAAACCTGTTTGCCCATGTTAGGAAGCCGAGCTGGAGCTGCTTCGGGGGTCTGTGAGCAGCCACAGAGAGGTGCTTTTCCCGGTCTATTTCATGTAAGTCTGACATGAGCAGAGGGTGCATGCTTTGAAACTAATACACCCACGCTTAGTATGCTATTTTAGGGTATAAATCTGATCTTATCACCATGGATGTACCTGTATTTAAAAGAAGCTTACAGCACCGGGTATTCCCAGGCGGTCTCCCATCCAAGTACTGACCCGGCCCGACCCTGCTTAGCTTCCGAGATCGGCGTGATTTTTTTTTTTTTATTATCAAAATTATTCACATTTTTACAACACACAATATGCATTACCAATCCCAAAAAAAAAAGGACCCTAATGCTTTTAAATCCCAAAATTGCATCTCAGAATCATCTCCATCACTAGACAAATATTCTGAATATTAATGTAGCCTCTCGCTGCAAAATAAACATCCAGATATAAAACAAAAATACAAATAAAACAAAGTAGGCCTACAGCATAACAAAAAATGCCATATTCGTTCCTTTGCTTACCCCAAGATCCCATCTCACCCTCCATATATGTACATTTTTTTTCCCTTTCCCCGGACATCGTACCTTCATTGTTCAAAATTAAATTTGAGCTTTCCACCATTTGCCTCAATTAGAGTACATCCTTCTACATATTACTTCACACAGACATCATTCCCTTTATGCACCCACAACATTCCCATATCTCTCCTTATATTCCTCTTCATTATTTCTCACACTCCATCAGTTCTCCCCTCATAATGTGCCACATTCCTCCTTATTTTTACCGCGTATCTTGCCGGGCTCAGGCATATGTTTAACAGATCGTCATTGCACCCGTCCCTTTTCCCTCTTAACCCAAATAACCAAAACTTCGAACACAATAACCCAAAAACACAAGATCAACACTCCACACATCGCACCAGCTCCATATCTCCATAAAAAGATATTACCATGTTCCATCCTCCACCTCTTCCCTCGTGTCTTTAATAGCCCTTAGCTTTATTTCTTCCCATTCCCTCTCCCACTCCTCCTCCGTTTCCCCCTCCCCCTCTTCATACGGCCTTCGCAAAATAGACATATCATACATATCTTCCTCACTTTCCACCCAAACGCCCTTATCATTTCTCACCCCTATATTTAACAGTATCTTCTCCCAGTTTTTTGTTATCTCCAAGTCCTCCATCTTCTTCCTCTCATCTCTTGCAGCTTCCTCTTCCCCTCTCCTCCTTCTTTACTGTCAGGAGATCCTTTTCTTTTTGTCTCTGCTCCTCCTCTTCCTTATCCTCACTATCTTCCCCCCTACTAATATCCTCACTTCCACTTCCCTCAATGCCCCCCTCTTCCTCCCCTCCCCCTCCTCCTTTTCAACCTCCACATGATTCCCCCTCTTCACCCTCTCGTCTTCAGCTCCCCCCTCCCCCTCGGCCTCCTCCATCTCGGCCACCACATCATTTCCCCCCCCTTTTCCCATAACTCCAGCTTCTTCTTCCTCCTCACTCCCCTTCATCCCCCTCATCTTCTTATTGTCTTTCCTCTCAACCGCATCCTTCACAATCTCCACTCCTACCCCCCCCCCACATTGGCCGCTTCATCCTTTCCCTCATTTACAAGCACATCATCACTTCCTCCCTCTCGTGTTTTTTTTACCAGAGATGGTGGCATAGGTGTGAGTGGCATCACCTGTGTATACCACACAGGTGTGGATGGTGGCCTGTTTCCGGCTGCTACCAAAGTGAAACGCCTGGATCTCGCGATTTAGCTTTTAACCATAATTTTCGGAGAAATCAATATGAACATACAGTTCATCTCTAAGCAGAGAATGTTTTAATTCTCTTAGAGACCGGGTCTGGTGCAGCCAGTTAAACTGATGGCGTGTAAAGGCATCTAGCTTCTTGTTCAGGAAACTGAGAAGGTCTGCCGTCCTGCCACTCTTTTCAATCTTTTGATATTTTGCAGATGTTTTCTCCTCCACTGTAACAACAATCCTCTCCCACTGCTCCCATGTGATGATGCTATCATGTAGTGGGCCCTCAAACTCCACTTCATTGTAGCAACACTTAGTACATAAGCGGTACATGCACTTCTGGTTAGTCGGGTCACAAACAATGGTTTCCAGAAGTTCCGAAATGCTGTTAGTCAACAGAATGCCTTTCTGACAAAGTCTGTCAACAATCATTTTAAAGTTGTCATGGTGAAAGCAGCTACAGGTGTTTCGGACTCTTTCGCTTGAGTAACATAAAAAGGGCAGTATCTGAGGAACTGTCGATAGGAGACTGCATGGTGTTTCAGGGAGGTTGTATTCTAGTTGGAGTGGAGGTCTTTCAGAGAATGAAGAAGTACTCTCCTTTGGTGTTTCATTTTATTTTTTGTAACTGTGTCTTTCTTACCCGACAGCATGCGGCTATTTTCATCTCGACAGAGAAAGCCGACAACCCTCTCCTTTTTCTCCTCTGCAATTTTCTTTTTGTCTCTCTTCGTGTTTCTCACACTTACTTCCTTTCCTTTATTCACTTTGAGCTTATCAACTTTCCGCTGCAGCTTTTTTGCCTTCATTCTTTCACTCTTACAGTAAGTTCCTTCTTTATTTTGATGAGCTCAAACCTTAGCTTTTCCCTTTCCTTCAGCACTGCTCTATGTTTGCTGGTACTTTTCTGCACTGCCCTCACAGGAGTTGAGGATGCCTGTGGTCTCTCTAAACTTGGCTGCACATAGTCATGATCAGCAACAACCACTATGGGCTCTGGAGGGCCAATAAGCTGGTCATCTTCTATTGAATTCAGTGAGGGAGGAGTAAGGTTCAAAACTTCAGCAAGCACCCTTTTCTTCTCTCTGTACTGCCTCTGATACTGCTTCCACTTTTTTTTCATCTGCACCTGTTTTTCCCTGGACAGATCTGCGACTGGGATGTTTGTGAGCTTTCCCTGTCTCTTTCTCCTTTGATAGCTAAGAGTAAAGATGAATAAAACTGTTAGTCCTATGTCCAGAGCCTTAATTCATCTTCCATTTTAACTTCACACCTCTCACTAAAACTACCCTTTTAGGAGATCTACATCACGGATATTTTGCTTTCTCATGAAGCACTCGTGTGTGTGTGTGTGTGTGTGTGTGTGTGTGTGTGTGTGTGTGCGCGTGCGTGCGTGCGTGCGTGCGTGCGTGCGTGCGTGCGTGCGTGCGTGCGTGCGTGCGTGCGTGCGTGCGTGTGTGTGTGTGTGTGTGTAGTGTACCTTTGCCCTCTTTTAGCCAGGTAATTTTCCCTTGCAGCAGGATCCGCATTAACCCGTGCTCTGTGGCGAGACAGTTTTTCTTTACTTGTAAGAGGCATCTATTAGGAGAAGAAGAGAGAGTTTGTTGTTTGCATACACACACAAGTTTCCATCTACATACTGCTTGCTTATGTGCATTATCCTACAGAAATGTGAAACAAAAAAAATATTTGATTTATAGATGTTGAAGTTCTTTTAGACTATATTTCAAGCTGCACATCCTATTATCATTTTAACAGTAACAACAATAATCATTTTGAAGTTATTCTTATTACTAGTATTATTCTTATTCTTATTATTAATAATAATAATAATAATAATAATAATAATAAACATTACAAAAGAAGAACTATTGTCCATACATTGATCAAATTACTCTCATGAAGGAAGAGGTCAAATGGAGTAACCCGGTTACACCACTGGACATTTCAAATTTAAACCAAAATTTGCAGGCATTATTGTGGACGACTATGTAAACACTTGACCTTGATTTAAATATTTAAAAATATTTTTCATATTAATTTGAATATTTTATGATCATCTATGTTTATTAACATTTTACTGAGGTCATACCATTTGACATGTATTATAATCATACTTGACCTTGACCTGAAAATGCTTTATTTTGTCAAATTTTAGAGAGAGTTACTAACCTTGACTTGTGGCAGTTGGGGTCTTCAGGGGTCCTTCTGTTTGAAATCACATTATGTCACATGATCTTCTGGCTCAAACATTTTCAAAATGGCTCCAAAAAGGGTGGTTACACCACTAGACATACCAGAAGTTTGACTTAGCAGACATGATTCCCCATGTTAATGGAAATATTCTATGTGTCTCTATTATTATTTCGTATAAAACAATACTTGTTTAAGATTATGCCAATGTATTTCAGAGGCTGTTTAGAACATTATTACACATTTTTTCAACAATTTATATTCTTGGTAGCCTACTGCATTTTTATGGTTACACCATTTAGACAATATTGCCCTTATTCTCTCAATATTATCTCAAAACTTAACAAAATCAGGTATTTCAAGATATGGGCCCAAAGAAAATGATATTTTAAAGTAAATTATAACTTTATTGTGAAATGTTCACATTTTTAAAGTTATTCAAACATCAGGGACAGAAAACAATGAGTGGCACGTCTTTCACCCCCCTCCCTCCGGAAGAAACAGGAAATGCCGTAACTGTATGTAACAACGGTTTCAAATCAGCATCTCTTAGACAAAAAGTTTAAATGAATAACTCAAATAAAACTCCAAACATCTTTCATTGTGTTTCAAAGCTCTTTTAGTTTTAACCTCTTAAAGAGCCTGTGACACGAGTTTCCCCCATCATCCAAACCCATCAATTTGAGTAAATATTGTCCCCTTGAAAACCGTTACTGAACTGATTTTGGATATTTGTACTTTGATAACCATTAATCTGCCCTTCAATGTTGACAATTTTCTAGATCTTCTCGGGGATTCTTCAAGTCCCGCCAAATTATGTGTGACGTCATTGCGGGCACAGCGCTCCAGCTGCACCGTTCAGGATCCCAGCATCTGCATGTAAACGAACGATGGGGCACACAGCAGCAAGCTCAGACAGCGATGACAGTTTAATTTTGAACGTGTCTGAGAGCTCATATGAGGCTGAAGGATCGGTTTATGTTGTATCTGTTAGAAGTTTAGGAATTAGGTGCGTCAATATGGGCGATCATACGGTCATGTAGCCAGTGGTGGACTGGGACTAAAAATCAGCCCGGGACTCTCGACCGGTGTCGGTACCAGATGTGTTCGGGGTACAATATGTGTTCGGGGTCCGTCTCTTACCAGTGACGTCACGACGTCACGGCGTAATGATGTCAATGACGTCACGCATTGTGATTGGCTGTACGGTAATTTACCCACGCTGTCTAGAGTATAGAGGGGTTTTTTGATCATTACATTACATTGCATTTAGCTGACGCTTAAGTGCATTCGACCAACAAGATAAAAACTTGAAGAAATACAATAAAACTTGAAGAAAAACAAAGACGAATGAGGAGAAGAACAAGAGAAATCGAAGGTAAGAAGTATATAACGTAATATTGTAGGTAATATGTAATATGTTCAGTGCCTTTGGTACGTTAGTTCAAACAGTAACAACGGACTATTTGTCTTAGCGTATGCATGTCAATTTAAATCAATACATACAACTATTTCACATGTACAATATTTTCTTAGCCCTAATACTTAATACTACTTATTTCGTTTTGATTGTTATATTTGATTATATTATATATTATCAATAAATTATATATTATATATCAATATGATATACTTTTCTATATAATAGATTATCAAAAAAAGTATTTATTAAGTAAGGGATAATGTGCAGCAATCACAATCAAGTCCACAATCGAATCCATAAAGACAAAGTAAATCTGTTTACAGTTGTTTCATATGGAAGTTGAGAGGTATCCATATATCTCTTCATTTTGCTCTCAAAGTGCACCAGATTGATGCATTTAACTTCAATATTTAAAAAAAATCACTCCAAAGGGAGTGCTTGTTCTTCCTTCTGTCTATCTGAATCTGTGTATTCTCATGTTCCGATTAACCCAGCCAAAATGTTCTTCTTTTGTGTCTTGATGTGATCTTGAGTCGAGGCTGATCCTCTTGCTGTGGTCCCGCATCCTGGATCCTCTATCCTGAGTTCTGGATTAAGTCGTGGACTTCGGGTCGTGGCTGAACCTGTCTCTGCGGTCCTGCCTGGGTCTCGTCGTGCTGCCTCCCTGAAGGCTTCCACAGGATTGTTGACATCTTCGTGGATTCATCCTATACACAAGTTATTGAGCCGTTTCCGCTCTACATCCTGAACTCCTCCCTTCGATGCAATGCACTTCCGTTTTGGCGGACTGGGTTTGTTTTGCTAGCTAGCTCCGTTGTGCCGACAAAGCACTGATATCGCAGAGACAAAGAGGATATAACAATTACAACATGAAGAAAAGTGGTTCGGGAACTACGTGTGCGGTAGTTGGTTGCAATCACTCGAGAAAGCACCTGAACGAGTGGTTAGATAGAGAGTGCTACGACCACAAACCAGCACCCAGCACCCAGCCATGTTGTTCATTAAATACAGATAAACACAACAAATACTGCATGCATTGTATTTTTTAATATTATATATGAATATTTTCATAGTGATGTAATTGTGTGGGCTGCTTTTATATTTTAATTTGTAATACCTGTTAGGATTAAACATGTGATCTTTCTTGTTGAAGCCATTTCTTTAGTTTCCTCTCAACAATTCATTCATTCAGTGTTATTTATGTACAGTATGAGCTTAATATGAATGATGAACTGTGTTAAAAGAAATTGTAGCACTCTAAGGAACATATGAAATGCAATAATGCAATAACAGTGCAATAATTAAATTAAATTACATCAAACTTTATTTTCACTCAAACAGTACAGGCACATATGATATATTGCACAGCATAAAGAGATCATGTAAATTGTGCATTATGTAAACAACAGACAACTGTTGGCTCCTGTGGGCATGACCTAAATAAGGCAGTTTATTTTGGTTTTATGCTGGGCCACGTCGTCATGTTATCCTCCCAGTTTTGCACTGAATTCGGGTGGGGGAGAGTAACGCCATCTCCAGTCAAAGAAGTAGAATCGTGTTCCCAAGCTAGCATCACTGTTAGCATCGAAATCGCTGTGTTTACACCAGTGCCCGTCTGACTGTTTACATCGGTTTACACCGACAGACGCTGTGCAAAAGACTTCCGGCGGAAATGAAGTGCATTTGTGTAGTGTCATGGCGCTACCCGTGTTTTGGCGCGTAAACTTGTCTATTATTATAGACACATGCATTTCCTAACATTCGGTCTACCTATGTTGTAAAATGTATTATCTCTTCGATTTACACACGGCATCTATTGCACGTCTGTCCGTCCTGGGAGAGGGATCCCTCTTCTGTTGCTCTCCCCGAGGTTTCTCCCATTTTTCCCTTTAAACTGTGGGTTTTTTCTTGAAGTTTTTCCTTGTACGATGTGAGGGTCTAAGGACAGAGGGTGTCGTTTTCTTCTCATACTGATATTCTGAACAAACTGATGTTGTATTAGCTGTAAAATGTCTTTACTGTAGGGTATTTTTATTATTTGTACAGAACTCTGGCTCGACCAAAAATAGTTTATAAATGTGTTAAATAAATAAAACTTGATTTGATTGATTTGATTTGAAAGGGTGTGCGCCAAGGTTCCATATTAGGACCAATAATTTCACCATATACTGTATGTAAATAATCTCTAATAATTTTTCAAATGCTGCTTTCCATTTTTATGCAGATGATACTGTTATTTATTGTTCATCCTCTTCTATAGAGCAAAGTCTTGAGTTCCTCCAGTCTGCCTTTGATGTTATTCCATCCCATTTATCTCAACTCAAGTTAGTATTAAATGCAGAAAACTCCAAACTCATGATATTCTCAAATGGCAAAAAGTTAACTTCTTTTCTCCCCAACATTTGTACTGTTCAAGGGACTGACATTGACATTGAAACGGTCACTACATACACATATCTAGGTTTTATTATTGATCAGAACTTATCTTTCAAGTCACACACTGAAAATGTTGTTTTAATATTAGCTTTCTCCTTTCAGACAAGGAAACATTTGATCTCTGCAACGTTTTTACCAGTATTGGATTCTGGTGATCTGCTTTACATGAATGCCTCTGACCAGTGCCTAAAGAGTTTGGATACTGTGTACCATTGTGCATTATGTTTTATTACATATATATATATATATATATATATTGTGAGTTTGGAATAAATATGCACTTTATGAAAATTATTAGTTGGTTACTGTTAGTAAAAAACAGTAAGGTTAATACTGGATGTTTGTTACACTTGGATATGTTTTCTGTAACACTTGTAACATAATTATTCTCCAGTTTATGCATTTGAGTGACTTGCAGTTAATGCTCGACATTCAATTCAAAACCTTTATTTATCCAGGTAAAATCCCATTGAGATCAATGATCTATTTTTCAAGGGAGACCTGCAGCAGTAGGTTCCACATGAAGACATAAAAACATAAACAACAGAACAACCAAAGGACATCATACAGCAAAAATTACAGGGATTACAATTTACATATCTATCCACATGTACAGGTACCAACAGCATCTGACTGCGGAGCATCCAACCGAGCTTTAAAAACATGTAGTGGTACCAGCTTGGTAATTTTACATTCTTTTTGCAGACTGTTCCAAGTTAGTGGAGCTGCACATCTAAAAGCTTTCTTCCCTAAGACAGTCCTAGCACTTGGCACATTTAATAAAACCACAGCATGAGATCTCAGGCAATAAGTACTTTCAATTTGCCGAGAGATCAGTGAGCAGATATAAGATGGTAC
This sequence comes from Notothenia rossii, assembly GCF_949606895.1. Classification (NCBI taxonomy): domain Eukaryota; kingdom Metazoa; phylum Chordata; class Actinopteri; order Perciformes; family Nototheniidae; genus Notothenia; species Notothenia rossii. Next base: position 51,365,718 of record NC_136909.1, read on the forward strand.
TTTATCCAACATGGCTTTGTAAATGAAAATGTACCAGTAACTGAGCCTCAGTACAGTAAGTGATGGCAAAACCGCCTTGGTTTACAGTGTACAGTGATGCGTAAGTGCTTTACAGTTTGTCACAAATCTCAGTGCACTGTGATAGTAAAACCTTATTGTGGTGTAATTATATATCCAAAGCAGTCAGAAGTCAGAAAATCATTAGTGATGTTTAACCACTCAGAAGACAGCCCATCAAAATGAACACATTGGGACCTTTCAGAGAGGTAGTTCATCTTCTACATATAATAACGGACAAAGTAAAGAATGAAGTGTAGGATATGTTTAAATGTTCGGAATTTGACCGTGTATGATGGTCCTCTTGAGTTGCCGTACAGCCAATGGCGTACAGCCATTGCTCCGTTTTCATGTTTTTTTAACATGTTTTTCACAAACATTTTCACACGCTAGGAGCATATGAATAATTCAATTCGGTTCGTCATGATCTGTAGATGTGATTTGCCCCCGAGCAACCCTGGGTAAATTACCGTACAGCCAATCACAATGCGTACAATGCGTGACGTCATTGGTAAGAGACGGCCCCCGAACACATATGGTAACCCGAACACATCTGGTACCGACACCGGCCCACTTCGGTACCACTAGTAAATTGTCAACGGGGGGAGTGGGGGATGTGCTAGTGACTTATCCGACCGGCCCACTTCGGTACCGGCCCATCGGGATTGGTCCCGATGGCCAGTCTGCCACTGCACCCAGCCCAGCCCACGTAAACTGTCAACGGGGGAGCCTCGCTGCGGGGAAACGGTGGACCTAGTGTCCCGATCGGAGTGGTAATAATAATAATAATCCGTGCATTTTATCCATTAATTTCCCCACCATTGTGGTAAAAAAACCCACACGTTTAATCCATGTTGGTGTACTACTACAACCAGTGGTGTAGTGGGGATGTTTTTACTGGGTGGACGGGGTGGTGGGTGGACGGGAGACACTATGGACGCGATCGTGAACTGTCAACGGGGGGGGGGGGGCTTGGGGACCTCTGTGTCACCTGTCAGCGCAACTTACATGATGCCGTTTAGACAATATAATAATAAAGGGCGTTGCCGGCTGTCAGCGAACCGATCCGGCCTTTCTGCGCGACTATCACTCAAATGCGGGACATAGTCTCAATGTGTGGGACGCGGGACAAATAATACAAATGCTGTGTGTGCAGTCCCGCACAGTGCGGGACACCTGGTCACCGTACACACACAGTTCTGCCCCTCACACACACACGCTTCAAATCAAGTTGCATAAATGCTTGAGCTACGTTTTTATTATAATTCCTGTGAAATCTGCCTATTATGTTTTCGTCATTATTACAACAAACACACACTTGCAACTGATAACACTGGCAATGATTTTAGATGTATTAGACTATTAAAAAAAGAAATCATGCTTCAAATAAGTGGGGGTACGGCGTACCCCCGCGTCCAACGCCCACTACACCACTGACTGCAACTACAAAAAGCTAAGGTTTGTTTTCTCATCAGGAAATGCAGACCGGCTCAAACAAAAGATTTTTAAATCATCATCCTCAAGATCATTTAATGTATCATATGTTCGCCGAATTGACATGAAAGCACTAATAAATGTAGTTTCATCCACTTGAGTTTACAACTACAAAAATAATCGATTTGTTTTTATATCACATCCGACGGGAGGAAATTCAGCAGCTCTCACTACCGATTTTTAATCCTAATTTAATCATCATCTTCACCACGATCATTTATGTTTATGTTCGCCGAATTGACATGAAAGCACTGACAAATATGAATATACTGTAGTCAACTTTATTAAAACGTTATTAACGTACCTAAACTCAGTAATTCACCATTTCTACGCATGACAATACACTTTGTCCGTGTTTGGCTCTCTCGCCGCACAGTGAAGCGTTCCTGCATTGACGTCACTTCCGGCTTCCCCCAAAACCTCAAAATGAGTCGAAGGAATTTTCCCGCGATGTTCGAAATTATTGATATTTATCGGAACGGTATCGCTTTTTCTTTTTTAAACTGACGGTTCGAGATTACTAGTAGCTCACTATTTCATTGCACAACAGTTGTTGGGTTCGTGTCACAGGCTCTTTAAGCCCTAGGGTCCCCCCAGTGGACCCCCCCCCACCGTTTTTTTATGAGACTATGTCTCAGGGCTTCTTAACATTTATGAAACTATTAATGTTCCATACCCTTTTAACGATAAGAAACTCAGCTAACTAACAATATGAACCATTTTTAGCTAAAAGAAACACAAGAGTAATACCAAGTCTTTGAATTAGCATGGAGCGAAAAAATGCTAACTAATGCTTACGGACTTTTGCACAGCACTCACGATAGCAATGCGTTTATTACTTATCGTCACTGCACAAACAAGATATCCGATTAAAGCTGAGACTCCACAGATTCTACACATGTAATGTCATCACTGTAGGACCCCGAATTGCGGAGCTATCAGCCAGAAAAGAGAAAGTAAACAACATCCGGTTTCAAAAATATTCCAATAATTACGTTTTACCTTTTTTTTTATTTGTGATCAAAAGTTGTGTTCACCAGAATAAAAACGCCGCTCAAGGTTAATCCAATGTCTTTGTGTCACGTAAAATGTGTTACTGATAATCCACCATCATATTTATGGCAATATACTTAGTATAAAGTTTTGCCGTCCAGGCTGCGTCTATCGTTATTCCAACCCAGTTTAGATTTAACCACGCCCACTTCCGCATTACGCAAGAATGTAGCTTTAGAGTCATAGACTTCATCTTCGGCAGTTATAGCGGTCGCAGTAAAGCAGGATATTGAATAGTTGTCTTTTACTTTTGTCTTTCCAAAGGATTTGTTGACTGAAAGTAAACGATCCTGTAATCAAAGCCATATCGAAGAGTCCTGAGATTGTATTACTGGTGTTTTATTATCTCAGCTGGTGTAAGTGCAGAATATTGAATATAACCTTGACTATTACTGTTTACTTCATTTATCTGAGAGCATTATTTAATGATACTATTTTATATATATACACACATTTATCAACATATATATATAAACACACACTTATATGTACTCACACATGTATTTATTCATTTATACACACAGATGTATTCATTCATACACACACAGCATTATTTAATGATAGGCCTACTATTTTATATATATATATATATATACACATTTATAAACATATATATATAAACACACAGTTATATGTACTCACACATGTATTTATTCACTTATACACACAGATGTATTCATTCATTTATACACACACGGCATTATTTAATGATACTATTTTATATATATATATATATATATACACACATTTATTCATTTATAAACATATATATATATAAACACACACTTATATGTACTCACACATGTGTTTAATAATTTATACACACAGATGTATTCATTCATTTATACACACACAGCATTATTTAATGATACTGTTTTATATATATATAAATATATATATATATATATATATATATATATATATATATGTATATATATACACATACACACACACATTTATAGACATATATATATAAAATCCTAAAACATTGGTATAGTTATGCTAAAATGTTTATATTCTCTTTAAATGTACTTCATGTGCTTGCATGTTATTCTTTGTAATGCCTTGTCTTTTATCCGGACAATAAGTCTGTTTTTAAGTGGTATAGTTTAGATGATGATGATGATGATGATGATGATGATGATGATGATGATGATGATGATGATGATGATGATGATGATGATGATGATGATGATGATGATGATGTGTAGGTAAGGCATTGATATGAGCAAACACATCCAATGTAATTTGATGTTCATCATAGTATTGAGAGATAGGTCTTATCAGATACCTTCAACTGCGGGTACTCCTCTATATTGTTCTGTGTGCTTCCAGAGCACACTAAAACACGAGGTCTGAAATGAAAGCAAAACAAAAAGAGCCTATAGTTATTCAGCTACTATTCTGATGCTAATACTTTAGTACTTATACTCAGTGGCGGGCCGTGCATTTCACACCTAGGCCTTCAGTGATGTCCTACACAGTCCTACCTGAATTATTCCACCTCTTAATACCATCATTATGACGCCATGGCTCTAGAAACTATACATTTAGACAGAAACGCAGTATAACCGGGCGTTGCATCACCTTAACATAGTCAAGTACAACAGAGTTATATTAATATTTCCGAAGCATTTATAATCAATATATCCGCATTTACAATTAAGAGTGTTAAACTACCAGCTTTAAGATCGCTTGGATACGGTCAAAACTTAAAAATAAAAGGGGCTTTTAAGGCATTAGTCTACAAAGTTTTATTAAGTCCACCAAACCAAGTTTGTTCACTAAACAGCGCATTGTCGCACCCAAAGCAGTTTCATTTAAGAAACGTGACGATAAAGACACAAACTATTCACTGAAAATAAAAGAAAACAAACAAATAATTTGCATTTGTTCATGAGGATATATTTGCGACAGGGGTGAAAGTGTATTCCTAGCACTGAATGTCCACTTTGATAAAGGTTAAACCAAAACAATTCAACAAGTCTCCTTGAGTACTTTTACTGCACAGCTGAGCCAGTGCGCCACACACATCTCTATATCTCTTGCAGAAGCATCAAACATTTATTTTTTATATATTTGTCATTTTAATTACATATATATTAATTCGTTAATATTGATTTAATATTAACGACATAAAATGACAAAAATATATTAAAATAAAATAAAAAATAAAATGCTTTGTACTCACCAAAACAACTGATTATTTGAATACAAAATCCATCCTCCTTTCTTTCCTCAAGAAGACTTCAATGACTCTGTTGTACAGTTTATCTGTGCGTTTCAGTTCCACCAATAAGTCATTTTCTATAGACATGAAGGCTAATGATGAAAGCCTAGTCTGTCCAGTAGAATTTCTGGCATAAGTTTTAATTCGCTTTAAGGCCGAGAATGACCGCTCGACAGAAGCAGTGGACACAGGGATAGTCACTGCCACACATGCCAATGTGTAAAGCTGCCCCATGCTCTCACTCAGATTTTTCTGCTTAAGGAAATCAAGGAGATCAATGGGACTTTTCCCTTCAAAATCAGTCATGGCATACATTACAGTCAGTTCTGTTTTTAGCCGGGACAGATCGAACAGTGTTCCGTGACTCTGTGTTAATTTGGCTAAGGCTGTATGCGGGAATTTTTTCCGGTAAGTCTGAAAGTGCTGGGGGTCCAGGAGGGAGAGAAACATTAATTTTTCGTGGTCTTGAAACCTACTCCGTATCTGGCAAAGAATGTTGTCCAGAATATTGCTGTGGAGTTGTTGGTAGTATGCGCGAAGGTCTCCTTGTGCTGTACGTGGGCCTCTGCGTGCGCTCGGACCACTTGAGATGCGCGCTGTGTCCTCGTAGATCTGACGAAACTGGCACCTCTCTCGCTCAATTGTGTCACAAAACTCGTTCATCCTTGTCAGACAGAATTGTACATCCAATGTTTGTTTCTGTAGTATTCCAAAGAGCACATCTGAATGCTTAAAAATCCCATTGAATGTTTCAAGCAAAAAACAAAACTCAAAATCATCCAGACGTGCATTAAATCCATCAGCGCTAAGCATAGTATCCCCATCATACTCCTCATGATGTTCCAGTATGTGGTCAAACACCTCCTTTAGGGAAACTCTCTTCTCAAAGACTGCATTGACCAATCTCGATGTATATTGCCACCGCGTTGGTGCAACATTAGGAAGACGACGCTTGCAAATGTCATCCAGCAGTTGCGTGCGCTTAGGGGATCTGGAGAAAAATGCTGCAAGGCCATTGAGGCTGGCAAAAAAGACCTTGCATTCTTTAAGCTTTGAGGCCCCTTGAGTCAGTACTCAATTTAGTCGATGTGCATAGCAGTGAATGAATAAGGCCATAGGTGCCCTCTCCTTAACTTTAGCCTGCACCCCGTTTAGTCCAGATGCCATGACCGCTGCGCCATCATAACACTGTGCCACAACTTTATCCAGACTACATTCATATTCCTCCATGAAACGGAAAATAAGAGCGGCAATGTCATCAGCTCGCTTGCCGCTTGTAACATCTTCAAATCTGACAAACCGCTCCTTGACACCTGTGTCCGTCACATAACGCAGGACAAGTGCCAGTTGTGCTACATTACCCACGTCTGTCGTTTCGTCCACCATAACAGCGACAAAGGGTGCTTTTTTAATCTCCATTTTGATCTCTTCTCCCATCACTTCAGCAATAGCATAAATCAGGTCGTTTTGTATTTTGCCTGACGTCCCAGTAAACACTTTGTTTGTGGACAGGTGGTAATGCAAGTCTGTGTTGTTCTCAGCAAGCAAAGAAAGAAGCTCCACGTAGTTTCCTCTGTTTCTGGACTCGGCGCTTTCATCGTGTCCCCTAAATGAAAGTTCCTGTTTACCCAAAAACAGGACACAATCAATCAGTCTTTTCAATATTTCCCTATTTTTGTTCACCCTTTCGTTGTGGAGCTCCGTTTCCCGGCGCACTTGTTCGTTGAGCTGTAGATCCACTCGGGTGTCCCCAAAGGTTTTCAAAAGCACCATTGCTTGTAAGTGCCCAGCCGTGCTTTGGTGTCTCGTTGCTGCCTTGGTTAGACAACTCAAGTTTGCAAATCCAGTGTGGCTCCAAACACCAAATCGATCAGTTGCAAATAGCAGGCATTCCCAGCAGTACAATTTGCAGTGCCTCTCGGAGGCTGTGAGCCAGGGGTACCGCTCGTAGTTAGTGATTTGAAAGTGGCGGACAAACCCTTTCCCCCGCTGTGATAGGCTCGCTAGCGTCGGGGTTGGCCGTTCTCTTCTCACGATGTCTAGCTTTTCTTGAAAAGTTCGTCTTGAAAATGGCGTTGTAATTATATCTGCGACCAAATCGATCTCTTCTCCTCCTTCAGCCATTGTGGGTTGAAAAAAAACAGCTTGTAGAAATCTACACAAATTAGCTCGTTCAAATTCAAGTTCAGTTTGCTAGCTCTACATAGCTCTGCCTCTCAATAGTGCGTATCCAATCAAAAGACGTGCACGTGCTAACGTCATCGTACGCCTGCTAGCTGGCCCGTTGTCGCCAACTCAAAATCTGATTGGTTAACGCCACAGTTTTGTTTCCGTTCACTTTAATCTACAGGCGCCCGCACTGTTGATTCTGAAGGCCTAAGGGCAGATTTCTTGGACCCTGGCAACACATTATGGCTGAAATATGATTGGATAAAAGCTCTAACATAAAGGCCAACCCTCCAAATCTCGTTCTGAGGCTGGAAGCAGCGCAACCAAGAGGAAAGCTATGAAATGAAGAGAATAGACTACAGGGAATAATTTAATACATATTTGTGGAAAAAATATATCAAAATTTAATTTATATTCTGATGATGTTTAGGCCAGCAGAGAAGGCCTTGCTGGCCCTGACGGCCCACCACTGCTTATACTGATGCTAATACTTTAGTACTTATAGGCCTACTTGAGTATTTCTACACTCTGGTACTAAGAGGATAACAGAGTATGTTTTTTATTTTTTTTATTTTTTCACAACAGTTGTTTTTGGATGGAATGAATACCTATAGTGATAATTCCAAGTAATACAATTATTTTTACAGTGAAAAAGGTCAAACGGAACCGATGGTTCCCAAATTATTCAAAGGTGAGTCCGCCGGGACTTTATTTTTCTAAACCTCTCTAAAAAGGTCAAATTTCACTTGTTTTGCATCAATCTTGATACAGGGTACTTATTATATGTTATAGTTTGGATTCCTAAAGCTTTTAGCAGTGGTGTAGTCTACTTTTTTGTAGTGGGTATACTGTAATAATTGTATTCATCCATCCTAGAGCGACGCATCGCGGAGCGACACTTCATGAACACCATCACACTAATGCATAGACTAGTCTTGAGACTGTGTTATCAACATGTCAATGTATTATAAACATTTTTATGTGACTTTGAACTACCAGTGACATTAACAATAAAAAAATAAAAGAATGAACAATGATGGAAAAAGCCCACTTATCTTCTAGGGTTGAACAATTAATCGAAATATTCATCAAAATCTCAATATGGCCTACTGCAATTTTCAAGTAATATACAATAAATATGGTCATGCTACAGATGTCCCGACCATCACATAATAATCTACACTTAAAAAAACATCTTTGTTTCGCATAGATCTGCACAAATATCACACAATAATCATTTTCAACATATTTTTCAATGCATTAAATATTTATTCAAACTTGTTCAGCCCTATTATCTTCCATAAATCATTGTCAAACTATGTACTCTATCAGCTTAAATGAACAAGCAAACATCCTTGAAGTGCAACAAGAGAAATTAGCTTCAAACAAGAAACCAATTAACAAATATGCTTCACCTCAATAAATGAGGGTTGAAAAAGCACTTAACATGTCCATACTGGGTTCACTGTGTTAGTCCACAAGCCCTGAAAAAAGGATGGAACACTTCTAGACATAGTCTGGTAGTCTACAGAGCTTTCCAGATATGTTTGTACTCAGGCATCTGAGGTGTGCATTGCCTCCTTGTTTGCGTGGCAGAGCGATGGCTTCTCAGCCATGTTGTGACATACTTCCTTGGCTCAAAAAGTGTTACAGGGGGCCCATTGATGCTGATCATCATCAAATGACTTACATTTGACAACAACAGTGTCGATCTCTTGTCTGTGCATATATTGTTCATGAGACTGAAGCCCCTTTCACACTCAGCAGTGCTGCAAGGGATGGTCTTCATGCATTGTATGAGTGGCTTTAAGCTTTCAGGCTCACTGTCTGGGTGCTCAAGGAAATCTCTCATACCATTAACTGCTTGCTCTTCACCAAGATTGAACCGCCTACAGAGTCGTTTCACTTGTGCCTCACCATGCCGTATGCCAGGGGTTGATGGCCAGTTGCCTGTATCCAGAACACTGAGATCATGAAGCATTTCACCATCAAATGAGAGGCGCTTCTCCAAGTTGTTGATCAGACTTTGTAGGAATTGTTTTGCATTGATTGGTGGGAGCTTTGCATTTGACTCCAAGGGAACAGATCCTAAATGTCCCAACGCTTGTGCAGTCAGTGCCTCCTCTAATTTCTCTCCTTGGGTATCTTTGAAAGATGCCAGCACTCTGATGGTGCGCTTTAGAAGATGGTCTGCTCTCAAGAGTGTGACAGAATGGGCCTGGAGTTGCTGAGACAGGTTTGCAAGTTCAGACAGTGCATCAAACATGAGTCCGAGGTCACACAGGAATTCCTTGCTTTGCATTCGACGTGCCAGGCCTCTATAAGTTTGTCTCTCTTTGCTGCTTCTTGTTTGGTCGCCTGCAGCATTTTCAAAGTGTCTATTGAGTGCTTCATATGATGTCCACACAACCTTTACAGAACGGAAACTGCTGGCCACCCATCGCGTACTTAAAACTCTGCCAATTTTCAGGACTTGCGAGCCCACTTCTTGTGCTGCTACCAGAAGCTCTCTTGAATTTTTATTTGACTGACTGTAGAGATTGTGGATCTTCTCTAGGAACACTTTGAAGTGGTTGACTGCCTGAACCTCATCCACAGCATCAGATACAGCCAGTTCCAAACGGTGGTTCATGCAGTGCCATGTGAAGAGGTTAGGGTACCTTGCTGTCAGCCTGGTTGCCACACCAGAGTTCTTGCCTAACATGACACTGGCTCCATCAGAAACAAATGAGACCCAGTTATTTTGAAGCCACTCTTCAGTGAAGCCTGCAGTGTCCAAACAGTTCAGCAGAGCTTCTTCTATATCCTTTGCCCTTTGGCTCTCCAGCTCAACCAGCTCCAGGAACAAAAATTCAGGAGTAGCTCTATCCACTGAGGCTTTCAAGTTGACAATCATTGCAGATTTGTGGCTGATAGATGTAGCCTCGTCAATGAGAACAGACAACTTGCTTGAAGACGTCAAAATACTGTGAACTATTTTTTTCTGCATCTCTTTTGCTATGTGTTCTACAATTTTTGTGGAACTGTACCTTGAGTGCAGACTAGTGCCCATGTTGGCACCATTTTTCTCCTGAAGCTCAATGAGACTATCATGGTCAGTAAAAGGTCGGTTCATCTTCGCAAGATAGTATGCTGTTCTGAATACAGAATCTGTCTCTGCAAACACAGTCTCTGACACAGCTCTCACCAAATTTCCCACTAAATCCTGTCCACCCTTCTCCGTGAGCTCCTGGGCTATTTTGTGTGCTCTGGACGTCTCATGTCGTCTAATCTTGTTTCTCAAAGAGGCCAGAGATGTTGATCTGCTTGAATCTGAGGACTGGATCTTAAAGTGCACCCACTCCTCAGACATAGACACTCGTTGTTCTGTGAGGACACCTGTTGATTTTGTAGCGCTGCAAAGAGCACAACCTGGAAATAAACAAAACCATGATACAAGTTTGTACCAATAACATCTGCAGAAAAGATCCAAGATTTACTCAAAAGTATTTAATAAACTGCTGACAATATTTACATCATGGCTAACAAATGCATGAAAAGCAGATAAAAGGAGAAAAATGTTCCACTTTTTCAATAGCTAATTATTTGACAACTACTGATAACTAACATATAGTAATATAATGGTGCAAATGTTTTAAATGCACTTTTAACATGACCATGAATTAACTCTCATTTGCATAGTCATATACTTTATGAATTTCTGTTGTTTAGATCAGCTTTCCTTTGCATGTGTGCTGACATTTACCTAACTTTCTGTCCCTCCTCTCTAACCAAGGATGCCTGTTCTTAAATTCAATAGCCTGACTTTCAGTCCACAAGGCTGGCCAGGAGCTCTCATCTGTGTCCGAAACAAGGAGATAATATAAACATTGTGTTCTGTACAAAGCTACACACACACACACACACACACACACACACACACACACACACACACACACACACACACACACACACACACACACACACACACACACACACACACACACACACACACACACACACACACACACACACACACACACACACACACACACACACACACACACACACACGTACACACAGACACACACATAATACAGAGAGGATAGTGTGGGTGGGTGTATGTATCTCACTCTCTTTCTCTTCCATTGATCCACCACACTAACGTTGATCAAGTTAGCTAGCAAGTTAGCTAGTTAGCTACAGTTACGTTAATGATAACCATGCTAATTTCACTTACCGGGTACATTTGCGGTAGCGCCGGGCTCGTTCTCTGTCACCTTTAGGACAGCCGCCTGACCTGGCTCTTCTTCTGTAGTGGTAATAGGGGAAAACTTTGGAAAACATTGAAATATTGTCGTCTGTTTTCGTTTCATGTTTACTTCCTGTTTAGCGCTCCGCAAACTTGAATGGTGGACGGATCCAATTCTGATAATTTTAGAGAAACGTGGGGTTTGTCAGAGCCGAATAGAGTATGTTGCTTTTGCCTAGCAACAGGCCACAGGCGACGGAAGCCCCAGACGTCCAAAAGTATTAACACAGAAGGGGCGAAAGCGTGAAAGCGCAGTCACAAAATGATGTTGTTACGTATCATCGCTCATTTTTAAGAGGGTATACGGAAATCACTGGCATTTTCTAGTGGGTATACGGCGTATACCAGCGTATCACGTAGACTACACCACTGGCTTTTAGTCTACTAACCCATCATTCAAGGCTGGTTTTCACTATAAGTAATGTTTTTTTTTTAGGCGGACATTATAATTTACATGTTCTTACTATGTTCCATCTGAATTTACTTTAAAATAAAAACATCTAGATTGATTCTGAGACTTCTACATCCAACTCACAGATGTAACCTTGCTTTGAGAGAAAAGATTATTAATTTACCCCTTTTAGAAGTGAAAGATATAGTCTTTGCTGTGTTAGTGGCATTTTGGAGCCTGAAACCTGAAAAACAGGCTCAGGGCTTAAGAGGTTTTAAACCTGATGTTCATAAGCTTCTTAGTTTTTGCAACGTTCTGTAAATATACACAACTTTATAATAAAATGCACACATTTACCTTTTTCTAGACTAGACACAGGTATGATCCTAAATTAAAAACATATGAGGTTATCATGAGGTTGTTAACATCAAAGTTTATCAGTGGATGTTTGCTGGAACTATTTGTTAACTGCTTCTTTCCTGACGGAAACACAGCGTGACTCCGGTCAGGTAGAGACCGGTCTCAAGTCAGCACCGCTGCAGACTCGCTGTTTGCGGGCTTGATAGCCCACTCCCTCTCCACACCGCTCCACACTCGTTGCTTTGGAACAGCCCTCAATATGGCGGACCCTCCGCGTGAACAGGCAAACGGAGGGTTAGGCTGTAGAAGAAATAGAATACAATGAAATATGTTTGGAGTTTTATTTGAGTTATTAATTTAAATGTTTTGTCTAAGAGATGCTGATTTGAAACCGTTGTTACATACAGTTACGCCATTTCCTGTTTCTGCCAGAGAGAGAATAAAATGAAATTTGTAAGTAAGCCATCTGTATGTAAAAAAAACACCTGTATGTAAATTTTAAATAAGCCATCTGTATGTCAAATATGTCTTGTATGTCTTAAATGATATGATGAATTGGAAATGTAAACAAGACGAAAGTCTTTTTCTGGTCTGCATCCCCTTAACAATTGTATGTTTTGAGCTGTAGGCTACTGTACTGTACCCAATATACAAGCTGTTAATAAACTTTTCAATCAATCAATCAATCAAGAGGGGAGTTTGTCCTAAAGCTTGCCGCTGTATTTGAGTCATTCTATAATTAGGGGTACATTTCACATCAACCAAAAAGTCAAGAAATTACTGTTTTTTTAAATAAATAATCTAGTTGTTTTCATAAAATACTCTCTCAACGTGCTAAATTCATCAACTGCCAAGCTTAAGCTTTGATGACTTTTAAAACATTTTAATGAAAATAAACATTCAATGCATTATTTTGTCAACTGTGTTACAGACAAATGATATGTCATATAAAACATGAATGAAGTACTACACATTTGATAAAACATTTGTTTGAAAGTTTTTAAGTCTATTCACTAGGGTTTTGGAGATGTTCTGTCTAACTGATCTGAAAATATGAAATTTAAGCTTAATGATGGACATTCTGTGAGGTGCTATCATCAAGGATGAATCCTTTTTCGACGTAAATCCATGTTAAATTGACTTTAGAGTTATTCACCATCCTTATGTAAAACTTCCCTTTCTAGAGAAATACCCCATAATTTGTCTTACAAATAAACCAACATTTCAAATATTTATTACACAAAAAAACACACGGAACACAGTTGACAGACACAGTAACACAGTTGATGAAGTAACACAGGTGACAGGACGCATTAAGAGAACAACAGAAACCTTTCTTAAAGATAACATTTTTATTTTGATCACAAAAGTGATGAATTAAGAAGATTAAAAAACATCACAATACTTAAACTCATCTCATAGCTACTGTGAACATAGTTAAAAAAATTATTTAATACATCTTTTCACATCCCTAACTTCTGTCCTTAACTCAAGTAGAATCCAAACATCTTCAACTTTAACATATTCTACATTTAAAAAACTTTTTTTTCCTTTTATTAATCTCATGCACAAAACATTTATAACTCATCCTCTTGTATTTCATTTTTATGTTTCGTGTTTCTTTTGTTTTAAGACAGTTCACATCGCTGAGATCTTTGACCATATGTCTCTGTTGATCTCCACATGTCGTGAGGTCACAGAAGTTGGTGGAGGAATAATTCTGATCATGTCCTCATGTAAATACCACAGAACATCCTCCCGCTTAGGCCAGAAAAAGCGATTGACTCCAATCCGGTGCATACATTTAACCTCAACATGACTTTCATTCACCTCTTGTATTATTCCAGGATAAATGTTGTCATCATAATTTAAGATACACCACTGGCCGATGATGTCTGTGTTTTGCCAATGTATTTGGGCCTCATGCAGACTCTCATCCTCCTGTGTGGGTGCTGTTGCCTGAGCCTCAAAGGTGAAGGTTTTCGTGTTGTAACACTGACACTCCAGGGTCTGTCTTGTTGAGCAAAGGCAGCTCACATCCCGGTAACTGATTCGTCCCGGGGTCACTGTTACCACTTGGTGAATGCGCATGGTTGATGGCACCACCGGGAGACGATCTGGCATGCTCTTTGTCGATTCATCTACTCTATCCTCACTGATAAAGAAGAGTTTGACTTTGGTCTGTGCATCCAGCAGTGAGTTGAAGAAGAGCTCAGGGTTGGGGATATCTTTCCCATGGCTAACAAGCCTGTCAGCAGTCCTTTTGAGGAGGCCTCCAACTCCATCTGGAGCACCCTTACCATGGCTTGCCTCAAAAAAGTTCCAGGTGCCTGACTGGAAACCACACTTTTGCAGCTTAGTACAAAACAGATAGAAATTGCCTTTCTGTCTGTATTGTGTGCACGGCCCATCACTAAAGAAATGCACAACAGTCACTTTGGGATAGGAAGCCCTGACCAGGTTGAGTATTGGGGATAGGTGGGTCCATATGGCTGCAGGGCCTTTCTCCTTTGATGGACTGATTGTGCTAAAGCACACATGCTCTTCCACTCCACCAACATGTAGAACTCCAGTGTGGAGAGTTGCCTGCTGCTGGTTTGATGCAAAATGTACAGCTTGGATTTCAGAGGAGTACTTGCAGGCGTAATTTTCGGAGAAATCGACATGAATTAAGCATTCATGATCTGTCATGCTCCTCTTTAGTTCCCGGTAGTAGGTGAATTGCTGCTTTATGTTGAACTGGTGTCTTTTGAAGTGTGTAAGTTGGCGCTGGAAGAGCTCGAGTACATCCTGCAGAGTCGTTTCTGTCTTCTTTTTAATTGTCATTTTGACAGCCATTTTTTCTTTTTCACCTTCCTTGTTCTTCTTCTCTCTGAGAACAGTCTCCGTTTTCCACTGTGTGATAAAAACACTTGCTTGCAAATCTCCCTCACTTGCGACTGGAAAGTCTCTATCTTTGCAGTTAGGACATTCATTGTACATGCAGTCTTTTGACTTTGAGTCACAGCATATTGACTCTGCCATTCCCTCCAAGTCAGTTCTCCCAATGAGTCGGAGAGAATGTAGTTTCTCTGCAAGAAAACAAAGATTTTCATGTACCTTGCAAAGGCAGGTCTCTCTGTCTGCAATGGATGGCTGGACTACCCAGAAGGGCCGCATACGGCAGAACAAAGAATATGAGATCCTGCAGTTGGGGCTCTCAAGGAGGAATCTCCTGTGCAGGTTTCTCATGGTGTCGTTTAAGAACCTTTTCTGTTTTTTTTTCTTCCCTCTTGTTATTGTTTGGGATTTTCCAGCTGTGAGACGGCTATTCTCATCCCTTGTCATGAAGGACAGAACGTTGTTGCCCAGTTTATAGCATAAAGATCTATACTTCAACTTGTTGGGGATGGTGGATATCTCACTGTGGCTCTGTTGTTTTCTTGAAATTGATAGGGTCTCCTGGATTCTTTTTTTGAACTTGTATTTTTTCAAGATCCTTCCTGACACAAGAGCTGCAATTACCTGCCTAGTCTTTTTGTGTGTGGTAGAGGCATACTTTGTACTAATGTTGTCCACTAGGGCATGGTGGAAAACTAATGTTTTGTGCACTTCTGTAGGCACAGAATTCCTTCCTAACAGGCGCCTGGTTTTTGATCTGGGTGACTCTGACACTTGCTGTAGCCTTGTAAATCTTTTTCTATATTTGTCAGTTTTTCTCTTCTGTTGTTTGAGTAATTCATTCAAAGCTTGAACCTCCCTGTATAACTTGGACTCCCTTCTCTTGACTTTCTTCCTTCCAGCAATTCTCTGTCTGAAGTGATACACAAAGCAATGGATCATGTATTATATGCTTACTGAATGGAGTAATGATGACAAGCAGTTACTAGTGTCTTATCATGTATTATCATTTCATAATCAAATCTATTCTTAAACTTGTTTTCTGTGTTTCAATAAATCTTTACCTTGGCATGTCAGGCTGTGGAACATTTTCAGGACTCTGGGGTGGGGTAACCTGATTCTCTATCACTTTCTTTCTCTCTCTGCTCTGGTGTTGGGCTCTTCTCCAGTATGTTCGTTTCCTTCTCTTCTCCCTCTCACTTAAATCTTTTACTGTCTTCACCTTCCCTAGGTTTTTGTTGTCATGCCATGTCTCTCTGTGTTTCTGTAAGTATGCTGCCCGTCTCTGAGGATCAGAATTACGCCGTGCCCTGTACTGGCGCTGCTTCTCTGCAGCAGATAACTTCATCGCTCTAAAACACAAATAACTCGGTTTAAGGATCATGTCAAACCAGTGAATATCAAAATCATCCATACCCCGTGAAGTTTCATTTCAACATTCAATATAAGCATAAACTATGACAATAAACTGCCAACATTGTCAACTGTGTTTATCCCTGTCAACCGTGTTACAGTTGATAGGTAACACAGTTGAGAGGTAACACAGTTGACATTTCCGCCATTTTAGCGTCTTGTGCTAACTGCAGACCTTCAACCGGTCACCACATTACCTTGATAAAATCATGTTTTTATGCACCCTCTCTGTATATTTGTAAATATAATATCTAAAGTAAGTTCACAAAAACATGTTGATAACACAGTTGATGATCAATTAACCCACTCTATGCGTACACTTTAATATTGATGAAATATTGAAGAGGAGAAGTACAAACTTGCCTCACTGTCTTCAGAATTCCCTCCAAAAAGGAAATGACATCACTTGATACTGTAAAGATGACTTTGGAGCAAACCATTGATAATTTATAGGGGTGTTTTTAATGGGTAACACAGTTGACAGAGATTTCTTGGACACGCACAAAATGGGTGATTTTATGTACACAAATGAGCCAAATAGTTTTGAAAACACCTTGTTTATATTCTAATGATTATTTTAATTAAACAATAATGAAAATTATTTACAAAAATATGTATGTTATTGCTTAACTGAAGAGCAAACCCTGACATTTAGCAAATCGGACAGCACCAAAACAGCAAATTCCAGCACTGAATATGCATTTTCTGCTAAATACATTATGTGATCTGTCGGCTTTTTGTATTAAATGAAATAAATATGTGCCCCAATATAAAATTGATCATTGCATTAATTTAATACTTAATAAAATGGATTACCACAACCTATGGACATGACATGTACCCCTAATTATAGAATGACTCATTTACTCCCTCCACCTGACAGGAGGGAGCCTCGTTGAGCTGCGAGTGTGGCTACAGACGGAGTACACTCCGTCACGGAGGGGTAGGGTCGAGGGAGTGGTTTGGGATTGGGCCTTCCCATGGATGTATAATAAGAACTGGATACAGTGTGGGCCTCATTAATTCCTATGAGAGTTGCTCATTGGCGCATGATGATAAAATGGCCCAACTTTTGAGAGAGCGAAACGTCACAGATTACCCGGCATGCCTGAGAAGTACCCGTATGTGCGCTCATAGCGCATGCGCAGCTTTAACCAAAATGCTCGTTCACATCAAGCACGTCTATTTACGCACACGTAACAGCACCGCACATTCATGACAGCATGGTAATTACTTGTTTTTATGATGGATTTGATATTAACGAGGCGGCAGTTAGCAGCTAGCGGCTAGCTAGTATTTATGCTAATGTGCACATCAATCGTTATGTACTTATATTACGCTGTAACAGGATCTAGTGATATCCAAGCAACAGAGCTTCATTTAGCATGAAATGATTATTGCACTATATATATATATATATATACACACAGTGCAATAAGTAGCAACAGGGACGTTAATCTAACGTCGGTAATATTAACTTTATTTAATATAACATTTACGGTACAAGATTTAATCATACAGCCCATGGAGTATAATATTTTACAAATGATGAATTACAGCAAACATGTGCAATATATCCATTATTACAGCTCCGTGGGATGGCAGTGAGACGATATGGGCCCGTTGTTATTGTGCATCCATGGGTAAAGATAAACGCATGTAGTGCTGAACCTGCTGAACACGTAACATGAACGGGCGGCGCGGTCCCGTGGGTTAGATGCGCATTCATAATGCAGAGGGATATAACTCTCAGAATAACGTTATTAGCAAATTTGTACAACTTGAGGAACGAATGTTTTTAATAAGGGCTATACAAGTGTTCATACTGGGTGGTTTATTTAGTTTAAAAAAAATTATCCAACGATTTACAGACCATTCTTTCCCCATGTAAGTCAATGGGAAAAAGTGTATCCGGGCCCAGCAACCTAAAGGAAGTGTAGTACCGCCGTTTGGCCACAACGAATATTCTACTGAGAGTCCGGCGCACTTCCTGGGGGCTTGGGCCTTCCCCTCCTCCGGGACTTGACCTGGAAATCGATCAAGACACACCATTTTGAAGGACGTCCCAATAGCTGAAATGCACACGGAGGAGTCGAGGAGGGGTGAGGGAGGAGGGGTGCGGGAGGAGACGAAAGGGAAGATACACGCAAGCAGACTACGCAGAAGTGTTTTCACTACTCGTGTATAAAAGCCCCGCCCCCACCTTCACAGCTGGTCCGTTTCAACAGAGGAAAACTGACAACTGGAAGATGAGTGGAAAAGCGTCACATAAATGTATAAGTGCTCACAGCCCCGTGGGAATTATTATGTGCAATTCATTTCTAAAAGGCTTTCACATTACGATAATTATAGTTTTATTTAAATGTATGCTACATTTTACACCAAAACGGAACACAAAAGCAGGACCAAATTGACATTGAATTCCTTGACAAACAAGAGAAAGATTAATTCAATAAAATAAATATTTAACCAGAAATGGGCCGGTTCTAAAGGGTTATTCAGTTAAGCCGGATGAGATGGGATACAGCTGTGCACATGTCATCATTAACAGACTTTGTTTAAGAGTGACGTTTGAGTGAACGAGGACATCCCAATTAATACCTGAGGACTCCTCTGTCCTCACGTCACCTCCTCGTGTCTCTTGCTCGCATCTTACGGAGGCGGAGCTAAGATGGAAGGAAGTGACGCGAGTGAGGGAAAGGAGGAGTCGAGGAGGGGTATTGGGATGAGGCTAAGGTCTAGCTGCGGCCGCGGACAGTACACGACACTACACGACACGCCCACCTGACACGACATTACGGTGGCTGAGAAGGGTCTAGCTTTGGCCGCGAAAGTTGTACTTCCAAATATGGTCAGAAGAGAGCACGCCCAACACGTGAGACGCTGACGCAAGGATATTTAAGGAGACATGGGCCCTTTCTCATTTCTCTAACTCCACTCCTCGACTCCCCTCCTCGACTCCCCTCCTCGACTCCTATCCTCGAGACTTAGTCCCGCCCACAGGAGATGCGAGCGGAGGAGCCGAGGAGGGGAGCCGAGGAGAGAGGAAGGGAAGCAGCAGGCGGTTAGATAAATGAGAACTCCTCTCCTCTGAGCGGTCATTTTAAAGAGATGTCCATTAATGATGACAGGAGGCACAGCAGCCCTCTGTCTGATGGACAGACAGGATTTGGGCCCACTGTTTTAATCAGGGCTGAATACAACATTTTGATTGTTTTATTATTGTTTTTTGTTCCTATTTGTAGGGCTTTGTCTTAATATTTCTTTTTGTTTTCAACTATGTTGAAAGATTAGTTTAAGATCAATTTTTTTATTTTGCTAGGAAATTCTGAATGAAATTCTGAATGAAAGGCTGCGTGCGAGACTGGTTTTTCGCTGGGTTAAGTCGTGTGGGTTTTTGAGTGAGATGCGGCACAGCAGCCTGTCAGTTTACTCTTGCTAGGTTAGTTTGGCTATTATCATTTATATTTATCTGCAACAATGGATATCAGGAAGTGGTTCACGAAAGGAATATGGCAACTCAGCGCCAGATGCAGGCACATTAGAAGACATCAGCTACGTTACCAACGAGCTAGCAAGCCAGCCACGGACAAGGGAGGCTGGCAATGAATTATATTTTGAAGAGAAATTGACTCTCAAGCCGGCTCTCTCACAAACTCCTGCTCTGTGCGCAAGCAGACCACTGCACACACTCTCTGCCTCGCTCAATATCTCTCTCTCTCTCTCCCTTTCTCTCCATCGCTCCACCTCTGTGTGTGTGTGTGTGTGTGTGTGTGTGTGTGTGTGTGTGTGTGTGTGTGTGTGTGTGTGTGTGTGTGTGTGTGTGTGTGTGTGCGTGTGTGTGTGTGTGTGCGTGTGCGTGTGCGTGTGCGTGTGCGTGTGTGTGTGTGTGTGATCAATTCCTCACAGCTCTGGTCAAAAACTGGACAAAAGTTAAACATGTACAAACCACAGACTGTCATGGCGAATACAATCGAGTGTGGACGGAGCAGCTACAGCTTAGTTTAGCCTGAGTGATCCATTCAGAAAACACGCATTTTAAAAGGTTTTTCGGTTGCCGTCTTGTCTGCAGACTTGTCAAAGCATTAATTTATGTTTTTTTTACTAACCTTTATCAGTATGTAGTTACTTCAGCATCATTATTGAAACGTGTATTACAATTAAATCGCGGTAAAATGGGTTAATTTTGTCGTAGTTGGTTTCCAGTATTTACATGGAAATAAGCCCCGCCCCCTTTCCAGCGCGTCCTGTTTGAATGACAGGAGTAAACACAGCTAACAGCCGCGGTGAAACTCCAGCGGTTAGAGCAATGCGAATATTCGCAACGCGTCCGTTGTGAATGCAGCATAATGCAGTTGAGAAAACACTGTTCTGTCGCTTTTACAGCAACTTCGAGATTTTAACAGTGTGAGGGGCCCAAAGGCCATGGTGGCCGTAGGACGTACAATTGTTTGTGGGGCATAACGGCCAGAAAGAGGGGCTACGACGGTCATGGCCGCCGTGAAAATCCTACCCTGCTTTAGACATGCACTGTAAAAAAAAAATCCGTTGAAAAACGGACAAAGTGCTGGTAATTTGCTGCCAGGACATTGTCCGTTATTCTACAGACATTTCCGTCAACCCTTTGACGGATATTTCTGTAGATTTACAAGACTTTGTCTGTACCATATACGGACACTTCCGTCAACAATTTAACGGATATTTCTGTAGATTTACAAGACTTTGTCTGTACCATATAGCCTACGGACACTTCTGTCAACCTTATAACGGATATTTCTGTAGATTAACAAGACTTTGTCTGTACCATATACGGACACTTCTGTCAACCTTATAACGGATATTTCTGTAGATTAACAAGACTTTGTCCGTAATATTTACGGACACTTCTGTTAATCCTAATACGGACAATTCCGTATTTTAACAGTCCTTAGTATGTATTTACAGACACTTCCGTTAATCCTAATATCTTTTTTTTTTTAATCTTGGGATAAAAAATATATATATATCCTAATCCTAAATAAATAACAATCATTACACTTTAAAGCAAACTGAATAAAGCACAATATATAGAAATTGAACAAAATGTATAAAACTTTTTCCATAAAAGTGCATTTATTTCCTTTTTGCTAATGTATAAAGTGCATTTAATGATGAAATGAAAAAACTGAACTTTTCTCCCACTGCTGTTGCACCCTACTGGCTCACCTGTCAGTGAGGAAGGAGGAGCCCCCTCCAGGCGGATGTACCGACTCCGTCCTACACCTCCCACTCAACATTCCCCGCTGACAGGCGCTGCCCCAACCTGTAGGAGGACATGCAGTGACAAATATCACCCTCCCAACTTCCCTCCCCCCGAACATGGGGGATTTGAACCCAAAGAATCTGTGGTGGTGGGCAATAATTTTACCCCTCGCTACCTGAGTGCCATACAAATGTTTTTTTTTTAAGACATTTCCATAAAATTGTAAAACCCTAACATGAACATACATTCAAGTATGTAAAATAACAGCAACAATAACCTTTTTCTTAACACCATGATGTTAGAGGTTGGGCTGTGTGTACATGTGCGCCTCAAGATCAAATTAGTAGTTATAAATTCCTCCCACTGTTTGCCACTGCTGTTGCACCCTACTGGCTCACCTGTCAGTGAGGAAGGAGGAGCCCCTTCCAAGAGGATGTAGCAACTCCGTCCTACACCTCCCACTCAACATTCCCCGCTGACAGGCGCTGCCCCAACCTATAGGAGAACATGCAATGACAAATTTTAAAAAAGTAAACTTTTTTTTTTTTAAGTGTGTGTGTGTTGGTATGTTCAGTCCAAAAGTCCAGTCCAAAAAGTTCGGTTTTGAGCTTTGAGGAAAGCTCACATGTGCCAGTCAAATTCCTTCAGCTCAGTCACGAGCTTCGACAGTTTTGGAGGAATGTGATGATGTTTCTTCCCCTTCATCTCAGCCTTGGACCCTCGGTCAGGATTCATTCCAAAGAAAACTCTAAGGAAACAGAAATATGTTTAGCTGCACATGCAACTAAATGAATGAAACTAAAGAGTAACATGCAGACAAAGCTGAGATACTACTTGTAGTGTGGCTCTACAGGAGTGGAGCCGTCTAAAATAGCATACATTTGTTTTCTCCACCATGCCCGTGTGTGTGTTTCCATCTACAGCTAATGTTGCAAAATACTACTACTACAATAACACTTTGCTCCTGTAAGCTGAGCAACTCAGACAACGTGCTGTTAAAGTCTGCTCATCACCAACATACTATACTGGAAATGTCAGCATAACCCGTGCACCTGTGACTTGTGTGGATATACTGTACGTGCAATGAACGATCTCAGGGCACCGTTAACTCAGTGCATGAGTAGCACAGCTAGTAGTAGTCGCTAGTAGTCACGAGTGCTGAAAGAAGTTGTGACGATTGATAACAAACTTTTATTCTGAAATGTATGTCTAAAATTAATGAACAATGAGCAACTGCATGGTCTATTTTGTGACCAAAAAAAATATAATTTACATGAGCCGTCAAAAATGGCCGGCGAGTCTGTTGTAAACAGTCCTGTCCGGGAAGATTGTTTCAATGACAGTGGGACCTCTTTCTGGTCCGTCTGAACCCGTTCTGGATCACCACTCCTCGGTGGTGGTAATAGGTTTGCATTTGAGAATACAAACATTATGCACCTTTACAATATGAATTAACAAAACTATTATTTTGTGCTGACAAACTAGGCTATATAGTGTATTTAGTGACTTTTCCTGTCATAATCACCACTGTGACATAGCCTACAGCAGCCTACTGTAGCAGCCTCTATATTTTATATGTAAAATGTCTTGGTATTTGCTACATTTATCGTGGAGTTGTGTGTTTGTTAAACATACATATACAATTTAGAGGTGACAGTGTGCGGTGTTATAGTTTGTTAAATGCACAGGTGAACATTTGACAGGAGGAGTTACTAAATCCACAATGGTTTTGGTTATTGGCTACATACTATAGGTGGATCATGTTTGTTTGTATTCTCATAATGCAGACCAATCCACATAATCACGATAGGCGAGTTGTGATCCAGTGCACAAAGACGGAGGTCCAGATTTCATTGCAGCAGCTTCACAGGCAGCCAAGGTAAAGAGGGTTGATTTATTTGCATCGATTATGATTGTACACAGTCTATATACATTTTAGTCACAAAATAGATAACATAGTTGCTCAATTTTGATTTCACACATACAACCACTGCATTAAAACTGCATCTAAATTTGCTACTTTCAATATCGCAGTCTACTTGTCAGATTTCAGTCAATCTTAAGTGTGACACAACCACTAAGCTCATCTGCAACAAGAGCACAGGCGTCAAACGTTGAGTGGAGTGGTAACTGTGACACTTGGTGCAAATGTACACGTTACACAACAAGTATTAACATTGGGGCATGAATCCTGGTATGGATTTTGTTATATTAGTCACAAAAGCAGCTCACATAGAATAGCCTAAATGTGTGTCTTTGGTTAAAGAGATAGCTCAGAGATAGTTGTTAGGAATATTGTACATGTTTTCCCAATCACCCAGTGTCAGAGCCTAATAAATGCCAAATGCCTTAGGACAGACCTTTTCTATGTACTTGGTGTAGTCTGAAGTTATATGAAAGAGCATGGGCCTTCAACAGGAAGCTGCAAACTGTGCTGCCTGTGTTATAGGAAAATGTATTAAGTATTGAGGGTTTAAGTGATTATATGTTTGCTAATACACATTAACATGAAACAAACAATAGAAAAGATCATGTGTAAGCAAACAAACTTTACACAACACTGGTGATAGTGCTGTCAAACAGGTCTATGAACTCTATGAAAAAGTTGAATCTGCAATACAATTTTAGGCAGTATTTGGGTCCCTGGTTCATCTCTCTCAGCTAAGGGGTCCTTGGACTGAACAACATTGAAGACCCCTGTCAAAGAGCAATGAATATCTTGGCTCGATTGTAGAGTGTCAATGGGATCAAAACATATAATATTATATTTAATAATCATGATCCCATAAGCATCCTGGAATTGAGCACAACTATGCTAGTAATCTAAGGGACGATGAGTGGATGCCTTTTTACATTGTTTGTCTGGTGGGAAGCCCTCAGTCTCAGAATTTGAATACCCCAGCTTATACATTTCAAAACAATGAGCTGCTTACCTTTGCATGAATTCCAGGGTAAGAGACATCTCCTTTGGATATTCAATGTTGCAGACATAAAACAAGCAGAAAGCATAGCTCAGGGCCACAATGGGGGAGGTGATGTGGTCATTCACAACTTCCTGATCAACAGCAATCTGGAATAGATGGTCACCTTAAACATAGATCACAAAAACAATATGTATTAGTAATTTTAAAAAATAATAACGTACACACGTGCCAAATCTTCCATACTCAGCCCAAACACAGGTTATGGTAAGAACAAGCAACACATACTTTGAAAAGGTATTCTGCATTTAGTTTGTCAGACTTTACATACAAGTGTACTTAAATTTAAAGATTTTGGCCCTAATCAACATAGTTCTGAGTACCATTTACAAAACAAAATCAACCAACTCTATACCTTTTCATCACAACAAATCGTCTCATCAGTAAACCTAAGAACAAATGGAGAACATATCTCCAAGCTTGCTGGGATGCAAAAATGATTCAACTACAAACCTCTGATTAGGATGCATGGGGTACAGGGGAGGCTGAGTTCAGCATCTGCGGAGTCCTGTTTTCGGAAAATAAAACAACAAAGATACACATATGAATGTGTTGATTTTATGTTTCCAATGTACGCAAACACACAGTCAGGCAGGCAAATAGACCATCTGCCAGCGTCTATATCAGAGGCAACCATAGACAATAATGTTAATAGTAGTTATAAAAAAATATTGTTTACACAAACATAATCGATTAATGTTAGAATCAGAATCCTTTTCGGTCAGGGGGGGAAAGTCTGTCCTTACAAGACCTTGTTCTATTAGGGGACAGCATTTGGTCCTCCAAGACAGAGGAGCTCTGCCGGGATGGAAGTGTATAATTATATGAGGGATTCTCTCCTGGTCGGGAAAATAAATCAAGGATTTTACTGATTTCCTTTTATCTTCGTTTCCAGGAGAGATGGTTTACCAATTTCGATATTATCAGCAGCGCAAAGTGGGGTTTAAAATCCATAAAATGTACCTCATTTTTGCAGAAAAGGTGATCAGGGTTTTCCTTGAAGTATCTCACAATGCCACAGATCAGCTGTACTGGACCTTCACCCATCTTCATCCCTTTGGTGTCAAGGAAGTTGTTGATACCCGGTTCTTTTTTGGAAAGCTCCTGTGCCAGCTTGTTTTGTACCGAAAAGCCAAGGAGTCTAGATGCATGATCAAACAGGTGAGCAGCTTCAAATAGAAATGGCCACTCTTCCTTTAGGACCTTTACATTGGTTCCGTCGTTGATGGTTTCACGCTGGATGGGATATGTTTCAGCCATCAGTTTTCGAACAGATGACTCCTAAAGATATGAGGCAACAGTTAATCAAACTAATAAATTCAATCAATAATAAAACAAATTATCAATATAATATACGATATGATATACCAAAAATAAATGAAACTCAAATATTAGCCTCTCCATTACTCAATCAAAAAGTAATCCATACATACACAAGAACATAATGGATGGTTGGAGCCCTACCTGAGGATCATGGGTTTTGAAGGCACTTTTCAATTCATTTCGTTTTGACAGCAGTTCTGCTCTACTCTCAGTTCCCTTGACAGCAACATCCCACTCCACACATCCATAACGATCGGAATTTCTTGACTTTTTCTTCCGCTGAACTTCACACTCTCCACCCTCTGCTTGCCTCTTTCCTGGAGTTGATGTTCTCTTAATATTTTCAACTCTGTTTTCTAGCTGGGTAAAGAGAGGACCACAACCATCTTTTGCAAACGGCATATTTCCAAAGGGCTCTGTCTGTTTGAAAGATAGAGGATATTGTCCTACAATGTTCTTGGCGATTTCCATCAGCTTGGATCTACCAGGTCTTCCAGGGTGTTTATGGAGGTAATCATCAACAACGATCCGAACCATCTGTTGTCTTTCTTTCGACTTTACCCATTTCTTTTCACCCAACACATCCATGAGCTTTGAGGGCATTTTGTGCCATGGTATGGAATATGGCTCACAGGATGGGGAGTGGGCAGATGGGGTATGGGCAGGTGGTGCTTCAGGTGGTGTTGGGGACAGATCATCACTCTGTGGCAGAGGTGTAGATGTAGGGCCAGGGCCAGGGCTTCTGAACTGTGGTGCAGCTTGTGAATCTATGGAGGACATACCCCATAAATTAACCACATCACCAATGCTACTAATTAATTAATACACTGGTTTTCAGTGTCCGTTGGAGACCACCAGGGGTACAAATGGACCCTTAAGGGTCTGTGAATTTGTACAGACAGTATACAGGGTTGGGCAATATATTGATATATCATATGAGATTATTGAATAGGATTTTGGGTATCATATTGTGATACCTGTTGTGTTTTCCTGATTTTAAAGAATGAACTGAACTTACCCTACTGTTAACATTACATAGTCATAAATACATAATGGTGATATTTGATTTTGTCGGTGTTTTCCACCCCTCAGTACTGTGCAGATTAGGGTTAAAAATAAAAAAACTTACCTCCTTGGAAAGCTTTAACGAGTCTTCTGCACTGAATGAGTGGCAGAGTGTCCTGAATGTCCGGGGCCTCCACAAGGATCAGGTCATCTTCACATTGAACTCCTAATTCCACCAGTCTAGCCATGAGTGCATCCATCTTATCACTACTGAGCGATGGTATGGCTTTCTTAACCAACTCTTTCACAAGCTCCATGTTGGCATGTGTTTAAGAGGAATGAGCAACCTCGCACCTCTCTGGTAAGAAGAAAGTGGATAATAATCATTAAGTTTGTCCAGATTTTGGCAGCTGAACATATCAGACATATGTTCATCAACTTCATAGACTCCAAGCTCAGGAACCCAGCTGGCAGTTTTCCCCCGAAGCAAAAGTAGGACACTCATTTCATTTTTTATAATAATGCTCGCTATTTGTCCTAACTGTAGTTGTCCTTTAGCATATCTCAGTAAGACAAGCATACCATTTCCATATGGCGTGCCTTTAACCTGGACCTTCTCTGTGACAACTGAGTTACTCGAGTCAAGTCCAAATTCTTCAACTGCTGTCCTTATGCTTTGGTCATAGAGCTCAGGATAGAACCTGGTGGAGTCTGAAACTTGAACCTGGGGGCTAAATAAACTACCGCAAGACTGATAGGCCTGAAACAACTGATGTCTATCAGCAAGTGACTTAGTTACATTTCTGAAGTTTTTACTTGCCCTAATACACCTTTTAAAATAAGAATGTTTCGATTCAAAGCGCATCGTCCAAGTATGTATGAGTGGGCCAAACTGTAAACTCAAGTGAGCATAGTGAAGCAGATAGTGGTGTTTCGGTCTAAGTTTAACTCGTGGGAATAACTGTTGCCTCGATTCCACATACAGTTCGATCAGATCCTTCATATAAGCAATCTGCGACTCTGAAAGGCGAGGTGCACAGACAAATTCAACTAGCTCCCTCAGAAGAAGTACCAGTTCCCATACTGCATTGTCAGCATCTTTAATACGGTCATGCACTAAAATAGGCAAGAATCTCAAAAGCCACCTGTTTTGGGCTGCATGGCCTCCAAGCTTTGCTCCTTTAATGGGAATAGCGTTTAACTTGTTGCTGCTTTCACCAGGAAATGATTTGAGTCTGGCATTAAGGACCTCATAACTGAACCACTTTTCTGTTTTGATTAAGAACTGCAAACACATTGCTAAATCATAGTCAACCACACCCTCAAACAGGTCATGTGCAAGACAGGGCGGCAGTCCAGGCTGACAGACGTGAAAGTGAGACAGTTTGTTGAAAACACTGTCACCTTTAATACCGTGATGCGTTTTCATTTCAGGGTTACTTTCCAGTAACTGCACAGACTCATTATAATCAGCGGGATTTCGATGAGTGAAAACCGTGAGAGGGTTAGAATGAAATTCATTTCTTGTCGCTAAACAGTATCTACACATATATTCAGCTGAGCTGAAATTTTCTGTAAACCCACCAATCGTGTGAGAGCCCAGATTATCTCCCATTATGCATGCAACAGTACCTTTATAGATCTTTCCTTCAAAAGATATGCCCCTTTCCTCAAGCTCACACAAGTCTGACACAAGCTTACTGAAAATTGTATCCACTGTAAAATCTTTGCAATCTTTCTCTATACAGAGTAGTGCCAACTGTATTTGATCAACAGTTGATCGCTGGTGTGGATGGAAATTTGCCAGAGTGAAGTAGACAGCTAATACCTTGTGCTTTTGCTTGGCAGATCCAAGTGGATTAGCCACCTCAAATGCATCCTGAAATAGCATCACCTTTAAAGACTCTGGATCTGAGGAAAACATGGCATTCGATTTCATGGCCCACCCATCAGTGACATCACTGAGTACATCATCTTCAACATGAGGATTAGAACTGTGCTGAGCTGCACCTCCCTGTTTCAGAATTGCTCTGAGGGTTTCCAGTATTGGAATGTAATGATAGTGCCTCTTCTGACCTGTTTTATTGTGCCCAAGATTGACTTCAACAGGCTGAACATAGTTATAGTGCGCCTTGTAATATTGCTGCCTTCTGTGTTGCGTAGTTAAAGGACCATTTTCATACAATGCCTTGTGCATAGGGCTCTGCTCGTATGCACTCTTCCCAAGACATATTAATGTCTCTGTTGGAACACCATACTGCTCAAGTTCACGAGCTAACACATCCATGGTATATTCCTGTTGAATATCATTTAGAGTTTTCATTTCATTTGCTATCTCTGTAATTGTGGAGGCTGGGACCAAATACTTTGCCTGCAACCCCAAGTAAAACTGAGCAAGACTCTCTGTGTAGGTGTCTTTCTCTTGATCACTCCCAAAATTGTCACTGTGTTCTGCATCAACAGCATTAGGCTCAGGCTCTACATGTGATCCTTCACCTGGCAAAGACCGTTCTGCGAGTTCACAAATATGAACAGGGGCTATCTTGGTCACATCCCACCCTTTGTGGTATCTGGAGATATGCGCTGAAAAGGATGACTTTACAATAAACGTCTTAGAACATCCATCAAAGGGACACATTACAGTCAGACCCTCATGAATGTGACCACTCAAATGAGACACAAGACTTTTAAGATCTGCATATTCAGTGCTGCAAAAATTGAATGAGCACTTCAACTGTACAGACACACTACGGTTCCAAGTTTGTCTGCTCCTGTCTGAGTGTGTTCGTGCCATATGCACAGCAAGGCTATTGTATGTGGTAAGCTTCCTTCCACAGTCCTTATGGCCACATAAAAAAAACACATTACTAATATTTCTGTGTGATCTGCAGTGTTTCAGGTAATCGGTCGAAAACCGACAGTTAAAGCCACAAATGTTACAAGCCAACATGTTGAGTAGACTGAATTTGCCAGGTGAAGGATAGACAGAATCAATAGGCAAACTAAACTCAAGTCAATAAAGCATGAAGGTTAGACAGCTAGTTGATTTCCGGATGCGGAAACGTTTCTTGCATATGTGTGTGCGTGCAAATTATCGGATACAGTAGGCGGGCTCTAGACTGGATCACACTATAGAAATTCACAACAGAAGCTTCCTACAGGTGCTGCGCAAAGCACGTTGAAGCTATGTTAATAACAATACTACTTTTAATCCAAATGTAACCACAACATAACACACACACCTTCAAATGTCAACGAAGCCTATCGAATATATATTAGTCGATATGATACTATTATAGCTGTATTGACCGCAGTGTTTGGGGGGAAAACACTGTACCAATGGAAGCTAACGGGAAGCTAACGTTAGCCCGAGGCCTTTTACAATACTACTTTTAATCCCGATGTAACCACAACATAACACACACACCTTCAAATGTCAACGAAGCCTATCGAATATATATTAGTCGATATGATACTATTATAGCTGTATTGACCGCAGTGTTTGGGCGGAAAACACTGTGCCAATGGAAGCTAACATTAGCCCGCTGCCTTTTACAATACTACTTTTAATCCAAATGTAACCACAACATAACACACACACCTTCAAATGTCAACAAAGCCTATCGAATATATATTAGTCGACATGATACTATTATAGCTGTATTGACCGCGGTGTTTGGGGGGAAAACACTGTGCCAATGGAAGCTAACGTTAGCCAGGTTGGAAAGATACTAATAAAACAACAACACACAAACCTGCGAAAATAAACTAACCATAAATACAAACTTTACCTATCAATTCAATGAACTGGCCAACTTTTGCACGGGGGGATACTGCTTAAGGACTATATTCTAACTGGGGCCAGTTAGAAGAGAGTTACCTGCCAGACGTACACGTAATAAAACAAATATTTAACATTAACACAAATGTTATGTTTACCATAAATGTCCTTTTTGATTAAGAAATGAGGTTCCATTCCCAAATTAAACACAATGAACCAACCTACCGAGCAGACTTTCAGGTTCACTTTCAGTGCGGGATTCCTGTAATGGCGGCCACAGATATTTTTTAGCGCGCAAAAGCACCCACAATGCAATGCGCAACCAGTGTTGCCAGATTCTGTGAGGGACACAAACAAGCCACAAGGTCTAGAGAAAATAAGCCCAAAAGAAGTGAAGTGGGCCACATGAGAACTTTAAACCTATACAGCAACTATTAGAAAATAGCAGATCACAACGTGCCGCGACGCGACGCGTTGTGAGCTTGTAGACCTGCTATTTTCAAATAAAATCTTGGGGGAAACTTATAATAAGCAGACCTGGCAACGCTGTTTTCAACGGCAAAAGTAATGTAAAAGTCGATTACAGTACTTAAACAGTCAAATTTTACACCACATTGGCCATCATTTTACGGATTTTTCGAGTGTGTAAATATGTATAATTATATTATTATTTTAAGTGTGGTTTAAAGTTAAATGATAGTTATTGGGTAGAGCCAAGTAACCCAGGTGGATGCAATCAGGTAATTAGGACAGAGCCTCTGTTTTTAGATGGGGTTTGTGGCCATCCTGGCCTGACATTTAAACTCGCTGAAGGGCTTTCTGTTCGAACCACAGTGAAATCTAGAGGTTGTTTTGTGCATAAAGAGTAGAGCTGGCTGAATCAGATGGAGTTAAACTTTTTTATTTATTTTTTTCAACAAGATATCAAGACACAAAATGTGCTCTACCAAATGGTGGCCCTGGCAGTTAAAGGGTTACCTTCTGAAAGTGAGGAAGTATGACCAGCTTTGTCCCATAGGATTATACAGGCCAGTCCATTGCTGCTTGTTTAAGGAGTTAACTATTTCCGATATTAAAGTAACTTAAATTGTATTCTATTTTATTCGCCTATAGACAAACAACACAACACCTTCCAGTGTCCATTTTGTGAAAGGACCGGGTAACTCCCTGGTCTGATGGCTCATTTGCAGAGCCACCAGAGGTCACTTGTGAAATATGGAGGTAAGTACAGATGGAGCGATTCATTTCGGACAGTTTGAAACGCGAGGGCCGTGATTGGTACGTGATCTGCCCTCGCTCAAGGGAAAACCTCCAGCTTGACTTGAGACCGCCCCCGTGATAGATAAATGTATTTATAATGAAGCCAGCTGCAATGGATCATTGATCCACCAGGAGGTGCAGTGGTGTTCCACACTGGAGCTCATGTGAAATAAAGTCAGATACAGTACGCTGGATGTACAGCGGAACTTTGTTAAGATCCATATGTCACGGATATCATACTCTGTGCTAAATAAGAACATGTAATCATTTACAAAACATCAACATGTTGTTATTTAACAAAATAATTTTGTTATTCGAAAAAAACGAACGGGAGGAAATGCAGCCCGGCTCTCGATTTGTAATCCTAATTTAATCATCATCTTCACCACGATCATTTATGTTTATGTTCGCCGAATTGACATGAAAACACTGACACATATGAATATACTGTATTCAACTTCATTAAAAACGTTATTAACGTGCCTAAACTCAGTAATTCACCAAACATATGTATATTTTAATGGAGTTTCGTCGGTCGATCAGGATCCCAAAGTGTAGCGGAGGGATCCTCATCTGGATGAAGGGTGTTATTTTCCCCATAAAGAACAAGTCGCTGCAAATTATTCCGCTTATTACATGGCCACATTCTCAACAAAGTAACGACATGACTCCCAATATTAATTGAAATGCTTTTATGGATTTAGATTTTTTTTTTATTGATTTAAAAAATAGTTGTATGTATTGATTTAAAAAATAGTTGTATGTATTGATTTAAATTGACATGCATCCGCTAAGAAAAATAGTCCGTTGTTACCGTTTTTTAAACAGTCTGAATGAAACGGCAGCTCTCAGCTGTGTATTTACACAACTAATGGCACATCAACCACAGCTCTCTCCCCCCCTCCCCCCTTGATCTTTCTTCTCCAGCAGCTAAATTAACGGTAGGTTACTCTGAGTGACAAGCTTACAGTTAGACACAACACTGTCATTGCAAGTGACCCTCAGTTAGTTGACTTTTATGTTCAACTGCTAAATTCGTTACTGATAAAAAAAGGGCTTCTACTGTACCTAATTACCTTAACACTAGAACCGCCAGAGGTTTTTGTATAGGCCTACCTAAACCCTTCAAATCCCGCTATTAGAATGCAATTTTTAACAACATATGGTGCTACATAACACACTTTCAGGAAAAGTCAGGGACTGGGAGACTTTAATATTTTATTGAAAAAAAGTTACATTGCACACACACAACAACACATCACACAAATTGACCCGATTGGCGGTTCTAGTATTAAATAAACTCACTAATTAATGAAACCAGTTCAATACGCATTATTCTTATTCTTATCATTCTTTATGAGCGCAGAAATAGTCATAAAATCAGATCTGTTTTTTAAATGAAATCTGACGGCAGGCAGTTAGCTCTGATCACCTATGACAAATGCGCCGCACCTAATCGCTGGCCATTCAGCCACAGACACTGTTCGAAATGGGGGGGAGCTAGGAGGAGCTTGGCTCCCCCAAAGAGGGAGGGAGCTCCCCTGAAGGCTGACTTTGAGATAAATAGGGGGAGCCCAAAACAGTCGTGCATATTTGTGTCACACAGATTAGAAATGTTGAGTTTCTGTAAATAACAGTTCTTGAAATAAATAATAGTTATTGTTCATTACAGTTTCTGAATATTTGTTTTATATTTGTGAATATGTCTGGGTGTTGCCATCTGTATGTGTCGGCGCTGCATTCTTACTTACGTTGCTATGATTATGGCGGTGATGCCGGCGCGGTATTTGAAATGTTCATATTGATATTTTTTTAACTCTGGCTGTGTAATAAAAAAATATGGCAAAACGAAAACAGCCAAGCGTCACAGCTTTTGGATTCACAAGCAAAGAAGCGAAGGAGTCTAAAAATGACAACGTGAACGGAAAACCACTTTTAGTTGGCCGGCTGTAAGCGGCGTTAGGGTCGAGTTTGACAGCTCCACACCGAGGGAGAGGCCTGCCGATGCGGAGCCTGAAGAGGCTTCAACAACGGCCACATCCGCCGGCATAGTGACACCGTCTGTATTAGTAGAAGAGTGTTTTTATAGCAATTGATCGCATCCGCGCTGCTGCGCCAGTCAACAGAGCGTGCGTGTGACATATTTAGTAGCAGGATGTGCTCTGAAAAATAGGGCTCCCCGAAAGCAAATGGGTAATTCGAAAACTGACAGAGCTGCCTCTATACAAATCAAACTGTAGAAGGTGTGAAAGCACCTATTGTTTTAAATAATGGTCGGAATGTGACCTGTGAGCCTTCTGAATTACCGTGGGACAGCACATTCTAAACTAAAATGTTCAATCAATAAAGTAACATCTTATCTTATATTAATAATATCTTCATATTAATAATAATAATAAATCATACAGTATGTGTCCGAAAGGGAGCAGGAGGAAGCAAACACAAAAATATACTGCATATTAAAGCAAACGATTGTAAAGGTTAAAGTATGAGCATAACAAATAAAGAAGTGTAATGTAAACATTTACATTATAATTATGATTATTTAATATATAAAGACTATATGTTATTGAATTACAAGATTAGATATACTTTAGTTGATCTAAAATATTGATGTGTTAAAATGCTCTTCAAAACACAACTGAAAGTCCATGAAACTTGTCTTTCTGTATTTGTGAATGAAGCGCCATCTCCTGGTTAAAACCTGAAATTGAAAATCTGGCAACGCCCTCTTGGAAAATAGTGGGAGGGCTTAACATTCCTCTATACTGGTCTTTGGCTGGTGGTAGGCAGGAAGCTGTAAGCTGGAGTCCGAAATTCAGTGCTCCATCTGTAAATCTATCATTATATATGATCATTGTATACTTCATCACATTACATGTTACTTGTTAGATGTGTTTAATGCCTCACTCATTATGGATACATGTGTTATTTCTGTGCCCCAGGACATCCTTGGTGTAAATTCATTCTGAATTAGAAATTGAACATTAAAAATTAGATTTATATTCAGGTTATGAATTGTTAATAATGCTCGAATAGTATCCTTATTTGGGGTAGGCACAATATGAGCATAATCATACATTCAATCTGCAAAAATTCAGTTTATAGGCAAAAATATTATTGTTGGTGACATGATTATTTATTGCTCTCGCAAAAACACCTTGTTTCAAATAGCATATTTACAAGAAATTCATTTTGGTTTGTTTCTAGAATCCTTTTAACCACTTTCTGTCTCTTTTTTAGGTTATAATGTTTATAAATGCCATCTCAAATGTGTGGCCAGCAGCCATTATCACTGTGGCTTTTGCCCAACAATCATTGGGAGAAAGGAGATGTTCTTTAGTCACTTTAAAAACTGCTGCACCGAACATCCAACTACGTTGACGGCGGCCCCAGCAACCACAACGACTCCTCCAGTGATGGCCCAGACGGCCGCTCCAGTGAAGGCCCCGACGGCCGCTCCAGTGATAGCTCCGGCTGCTGCAGCAACATGGCACAATATTTCCACAGCCCCCAAAATTGATGTCAAAGCGCTAAACATGTTGTTTTTGTCGCCTACCACTAAAAAGGAAAAACCTACAAATGCACATACAAAGGCACCACTCATCCAAAACATCGGACATCACAGCAAATCGCCACCTAAAATCATAGTGCATAGATAAAAAAAAAGGGGACCTTTTGCAGTTTCCAGGACCTTTAAGGGTCCTGTGCACTGTATTCATGTCCACATCTATCTTGGGTATCACCTGTCAGTTGGAAACGTGCAACAGGGCATATGACTATGCACGGAGAAGTGGGCTAGTCGGGTTTGACTGTGTCCATGTCCAGTCCTTGACGTACAGCCCTCTGGCCACCAATTCACCTATTGTTCACGACGAAGGGATTCTCACAGACATGGTAGTGGGTTACTACTCCTAAAACACATACTACATAGAACTTATGGTACATGCAACATTTGTTTTGTGTGGTACTGTGTCATTCTGAATCAAGCCTGGATCGTTTTTGGAGGAGTTAAACCGTGCATATCAAAATAATGGTTGACTGTCTGATGCCCCTGGACACTGATGAGGACCACTCCTATAACAGGAGGCCTTACAGCTTCCTTCCTAAAGAGTCGGTTAGTGAATGGACACATAAAAGTGTACAACCCCTGATGCATGTTGAAGTATTATTTGCATTATTTGAAGTATTAAAGTAACGTATTATGGCAGAGAGTTTGATACAGCGTATTTCTGGTATATTCATTTTAATGTCACCTTATATCAGTGATGCAAATTAGTCGCTTTTCAGCGCCTCCCGCTTTTTTAACGCTGATTTGGGTGACTTGTGTAATTCGTGGAGAACCGAAGGGTTTTCGTTTTAGGAGTTTGGGGGGGGGGGGGTCAGTCCGACTAACGGACAACTTTTCACTTCAAAAAAGAAGAAGAAATCTAGACCGCAAAATAATTAAACAAGCGAGTGCCTGTTTTTCCTGGCCAAGGGCAGGTTCCTTGAACACAACACGAGCGTAACGTGTCTTCACGTGGTATATGTCTCGTCGGAAAGGAATTTAGACTAGAGTGCTGACGGAGAGCACCGGAACGCCGCTCCAGCTCTTCAAATATTGCAGTACCCATAAGGAGCCGTGGCTGTCTTTAGTTGTAAGCACAGTGGCAATCTTTTGTTATTAGCATCTGGTTAGCTAGCTATGCTAACGAATTTAAAGAGCTTTTCTACAACCAGGTGGAAAAGAGCTCTCTCCTGAGAGGCTCAAATAACCTCAGCTCAGTGAGGTTAAGCCACACCTTGATATGATCATTATAGTTATTAATGAGACATTAGAGTCTAAATGAAAAACAGGTATAAAATACTATATGAGAGTAACAAAAAAGTTCTTCAAAATAACAAGAATAGAGTTTAAAAGGGGAGTGATTTGTAAAATATCCAAAAAGAAGAATCTGCTTACAGTTCTGTTTCATATGGGTGTTGAGATGTATCCATAGATCTCTTCATGTTGCTCTCAAAGTGCACCAGATTGATGCTTTTAACTTCAATATTTAAAAAAAAATCTTCCCGGGGGAGCATGCCCCACTAGAGGAGGTGAGGTCCCACACCACTTAAATCATGTTCACATGGATAGGATACTGAATACATTTGCACACATCTTGTGTCCATATCTTTCTGCCACAACCATGAACGTGTGTGCGTGCATGCGCGAGTCATAGTAAGATATCTGGATTAAGAGGTAGCTTTTTCTTTGCACAGCATGAAAGAAAGGCCAAATTAATGGGCAGTTCAATCATTTGTACGGCCCTCGGAGGATGTTGTAAAAATTGAAAGGAAAAAGGTTCCCCAACCCTGCTGTAAATAATAATAAAAACCCTTGATTTATAACTTAACATCTCTGTCTCCTATTAATCTGAGTATATTATAAAGAATAGCCAGTTAATTGAAGTATTATAGCGCAGGCCTTTGCCAGATGGTATATTACGCTGTTTTTTTTCTGCTTCGAATAGTTCTCTCTTTTTTCACCATACGTGTGTTTGCATCCCTGTTATATAGAATGTGTGTTAAACGTGAATGGACGAGTCTATTTTTTCCTCTTAATTATAGAGAGGTTTTTTATATATATAGTTTGTTAATTAGTGTTTCATATCCAGCATGCATTAGTTAAGAAACGATAAGGATGTTGGTGTGTTGCAATGTATGTGTGTTTCTTGCAAGACTCATAAAGAGGCCTGGAGGCGATTGGGTCCCACAGTTAAAGAGACAATGGTCGGTCTGAATTCTCAATGGATGTATTCATCTTGAATTAGCTGACTTCGGAGGGGAGAGGAAGTTCAGAGATGGCCTTAGGATATAAAGAACAGTTGACCTTTGTTTGCCAACTAATCCTATGGAGAACATACAAATATAAAGCTTTCATAGAGGAAAACATGTGACATTCGTATGGTGGGCTGCATGATAAATGTGCGTGTTAAAGATGTTAAAAGGGGAATGAGTGTGCGTTCTGTCAAAGAGTCCTCTGTCATGACTCCAAAGCATTGATTTGGGGGATCTGCCTGAGGGCAGAGGGACAGAAACACACACACACACACACACACACACACACACACACACACACACACACACACACACACACACACACACACACACACACACACACACACACACACACACACACACACACACACACACACACACACACACACACACACACACACACACACACACACACACACACACACACACACGCACAAGAGATGAAGCAACAGATGGAATCGACAAACTGCTGACTCACTGCCTGGGGTCCCGCCCAGGAGTGAAACCGGCCAATGGAATACTGCCAACTCACTGGCTAGCTCGCTCAGAAGTGAACTCGCCAATAACAAATAGCTAGGGAGGAGCAAGCGATAAAACTCCTCCCCACCTGTTATACATTTTGTTTATTTTTGATGTTCGACGCTCTTGTTCTGACTGGCCGTTCCTGAGAAGTGTCTCACGCGGGGGTAAAACCTGAGCCCGGAGTACTCTGCATTTTGAAGCTGCTGTTGCGGAGTGCTTCATGATTATGTGTTGTATCTTTTACCATTAAAAGCAAACGTTATTGTTTAACCCAGGGGTTTTCAAAGTGTGGGTAGGTGAGCCTCCCCTCAGAGAACATAAGAACAGCCGCGCCCCCCCTCCCAATTATTATTGCTGTTATTATTATTATTATTATTATTGTTGTTGTTGCTATAATGCAGGGGTATTCAATTGCATTTCAAAGAGGTCCAGTAAGAGAAAATGTAATTAAATGCTCTGTTTTCGCTGTCTACCTTCCGCCATTTGAAATTACTCCGACTGTTTTTCTCCTCTCATCTCGTCTCTGTTTGTGTGTGTTTGAATCTATCGTGCTGACTGCACCGATTTGATTGGCTGAGTAGCGTCACCTCCTTAAAACATTAAACAATAACTTTTTTAAACCTTTTTATTTTTTATGTTTTAAACATATTGTATAAAACTCCCCCATTACTTGGACTATTCCTTGCACCCCTCTAGAATAAGCCCGAATGGTCTCAACCATATTGCATCAGTAGCGTGCACTTGTTATTATAACAAGATCGCAAGGACACTGGTAGCGATCGGAACATTGAGTGTTGTTCAGTTTGTGTGTTGTGGAACATGCGTGTCCGTGCATGAAAATATACCACACACCCAATTACAATTGCATGTTCAATTCACTACCCTGGAAGTTAATACAGTTGTTAAAGTTGGAACAGCCTGTGGACAGCCGTTCTTCCTTGCATGTCAGTCGCCGACACCTTCTTACAGAGGACAGGCACATCTAGCTGCAGCACGACCCGTATATTTCCGCACGCCGTGTTCTCAAGACATATTTTTTTTTAACATTTTCAACATGGTGGATAAATCCTTATATTCTCCCGGCAACACACTGAACGTCAACTTTGCCTCCTTATTACACTCACCCCTACTTTAGATGGAACAATGAGTCTGCGTCTTTGATGCACACAGGAATAAACGCAGATCATACTCTGGCTGCAGCCTTTACCGGTACTTGCTTTTGATCAAAGTCAATGTGGAAAACCTGCACTCACACAGATAGGTGGAGGTGAAGGGAATGAGCACTTTTACAGCCTTTTTGGCGAGGTGGGGGAACTCGGTCTCCAAAGACAGCCACAAGTGGGCAAGTGTCACTTTACTCGTCTTTTTCTCGTTCTTTTGTGTCTCATGCTGCGCCTCCCCTGAAGCTCTCTGGCGCCCCCCAGGGGAGGCGCGCCTCACACTTTGAAAACCGCTGGTTTAACCCTTATCCTGGTGTTTTGAGTTTTCCTTCTTTTGAGAACCCGCTCATATAGGAATGGCGCGGAGCAGAGGTTCTGCCCCAACAAAGTGAATTTATAATATTACATATATGACTTCTTTATACCATCTTGTCTTATCAGTGATATGGAACTTTGTTCTCATGACCTCACCAAGAACATGAGTGAGGAAGCGCACCAAAGGCTGAAGGACTTGTGAAAGATTCAGAGGAGTTTTTAAATAGGCTTTAAACTCCTGCAGGTCAATATTTGTTTAAGTTGACCAGCTCTGATTTTCCACATGATGTTCTGTTCAATAAATGTTCATTGAGGAAAACGGTATCAGTGTCTTATTTTATATACATCACAGTGAATGCTGAACTTGCCGGACCATATACTGTAGTTGAAAGTACACAATGAAACACTGGCTTGCTTGTATCAAATCAATACAATTCCCACATGCCCTACCCCGGAACCTGCGGTCTTCAGACTCTGGCCCCCCGCACCAACCTGCGATCCTTCGGGGACAGATCCTTCAGTATGGCAGCCCCCACTCTCTGGAACACTCTCCCTGCGGAGATCTGCAACATCCCCAGGCTTGACACTTTCAAAAGGGCCCTCAAGTCCCATCTGTCTGCCAAGGCCTTTGGCCCCAAATCTATTTGTTGTTTGTCTGACTGCCTTTTGTTATGTTTGTTTCTACTCCTGTTCTTCTTTTTAAAGGGACCTTGGGTCTCATGAAAGGCGCTATATAAATCAAAGTATCAAATTATTATTAATACATCATTGGAACGGTAAGAATCTCAGCTACAACACTGACTAAAGCCTTTCCATCTCCAGTATGCCTACATGACAAGCATTTTATAATAAGATAAACATATCTTTGAATTATTGCAAAATTATAAAATAAAATTCACCCCTGCTGTCATTCTGGCTTTCACTGTTCAAATGAGATGTCAACCATCAAAATGGGATAAGGGGTTCCAAGGGGTTCTCAAACGGATAGGTTATTAATTTATTTGCACTTGTTAGAAATTAAAATCAATGTTGATATGGCGTAATTTGAATTAAATACACTATTTGATTTAAATCAGTTTTATTCTGAAAAACCGGAAGTTCTCACTATTAGTTTAACACTTGTATTCTGAAAATGTGTCACTTCCGGTTAGCATTTAGCATCTGGCGGAATCATGAGATTTCAAAGTTTGAACCAAGGTGAAATTACATGTGATGTTGTACACTGAGCACACTGGGATTAGCACTCATGTATTGACGCTGAATAATGTGTAGCAGGGAATGTTTAAATAACGACAGACGCCAGAATGATGCAATTTAGCAACAGAAAAAGGCAGGAATTGCATTGGACCCGCCCCCCGACGACGCCGGCCAATAGGAGAAGACCTCAGATGACAACAGGAAGAGCAAGCCAAGAATTGATCTCTTTGACCCCCTGACCTGAACTGACCGGTCGGATGTGGAGAGCGCCTCCACTCGCACATTTCATTTTTTACACCACCGCATCTTTTGTGTAATTAAATGCTGTTAACTTTTATAAGCTTCCCTTGACTCTTTTCAGTCTCTCCTGCCTTCAGGGTTCTAGAATTGCTTTCAATTTGGCGTCCCTGGGTGGACCTGAAGCAGGATAGAGCTGAGTAGAGGGGAAGGCTGCAAGCTAACTAGCATCACACCAGGCTGCACAAAGGGGAGGACATGCGACAGACTCACTGCTGGAGTTTTTGGCTGGGCCTAAACGAAAGGTGAGACAGTCACCTGTTCAATTAAAAAACTGTATAGTTAAATAACTTACATTAGGTGCAAGCGTTGGTAGTGATCTGTAGATTGATCTGTGGTGATAATGTGGTGATTGCGAGTGGTGTGGAGATTGTATATAGTGTTTCTATTCATCTCTGTTGTATCTTCGGCGCCGCCCGATTAATGTGAATATTACATAGTCTTAAGACCTTCTGGGGAGGCACTAGATTTTATCTGGTTTACACTGGACTGGGTCCATTCATGTTAGTCTATATGTGTTAAACTGGCGTAGTCTGGTTTAATAAAGTATATTGTGTGGAGTTTTTAAGCCGAAAAGTATATTTTTTTGCGATGTTCTAAGCCGAAACGTTTGTGTACAAGTTTGGTATGAGATCAGCTTTTAAGGTCAGCATCTATAGAATTTAGAGCTAAGATAAATGAAGATTGTGTTGTTTTGTATTGTCAAGCAGTGTGGTTTTAATCTGCACATGTTGAGTGTTCCCCTTCCCCCAGTCACATGAGGTTTATGCTATACTGCTAAGCTAGTTAGCTAGCCAGTTGGCATTACTAGATGATGAAGTAGTTTGAGTGAAGATACAACCGGTAATTACTGATTAAATACACAGGGATGGTGTAGATCAGCGGTCGGGAACCTATGGCTCGCGAGCCATATATGGCTCTTCCGGTGATGGCATATGGCTCCC
Organism: Notothenia rossii; assembly: GCF_949606895.1. Classification (NCBI taxonomy): domain Eukaryota; kingdom Metazoa; phylum Chordata; class Actinopteri; order Perciformes; family Nototheniidae; genus Notothenia; species Notothenia rossii. The sequence goes on from NC_136909.1 coordinate 51,407,885, forward strand.
AGACAATTTTGAGTTTAAAAAAAAAAAAAAAAAAATCAGTTTGGAACTGATTTTAAAATACTTGTGATATTTCTTAATAATACTGTGTAATTTTAAAGTAAATAGAAATTAGTTTTGAAGATAAATGTCACGGGTCACGGGTCACCCGTGGGTTGTAACGGAAAAGATGGCGAAAAGAAAAAAAGACGATGATTACCGTGCATTCCAGGTTGCTGCATGGACAGTCAGAGGAATTTGCGTTTGTGGAGAGAGCAGGATCTGCGGTATGTCTAATATGCAATGATAAAATTGCATCGATGAAACGGTCAAATATATAGCGGCACTTCGATACGCACCATGCTTCATTTGCATCGAAATATCCAGCGGGGGACAGCAGGAAAAGGGCATGCGAGGAGCTAGAGCGGAGAGTGCAGACGAGTCAGCAGTAACTACGTGTGTGGACCAAGCAAGGTGACGCGAATTCCGCTAGCTTTGCGGGAGCTTTGGCAATAGTAAGGGATGGAAAGCCATTCACAGATGACGAGTATGCCAAAACATTCATGCTTGATGTGGCCAATGAACTGTTTGATGACTTCCCAAATAAAGACAAGATAATCAAACGAATAAAAGACATGCTCCTGTCAGCAAGAACTGTGCACGATCGTAGCATCATGAGGGCAAATCAAGTCGAGGAAACACAAATTAAGGACATAAATGCCGGGACATACTTTTCTCTCGCGTTAGATGAGTCAACAGACGTTAGCCATCTATCTCAGTGCAGTATAATTGCCAGGTATGCTGCAGGTGACACACTGCGTGAGGAAAGCTTGGCTGTTTGGCCAATGAAACAAGAGGAGAGGATTTATTCACGTCTTTTATGGAGTTTGCTAAAGAAAAAAAACTACCGATGGATAAACTTATTTCTGTCTGTACTGATGGTGCACCCTGTATGTTGGGGAAGAACAAAGGATTTGTAGCGCTTCTCCGTGAACATGAAAAGAGAGCCATCCTAAGTTTTCATTGCATCCTGCACCAGGAGGCGCTTTGCGCTCAGACGTGTGGCCAGGAGCTTGGTGAGGTGATGTCGCTGGTCATTCGAGTGGTCAACTTTATTGTTGCCCGAGCTTTAAATGATCGCCAGTTTAAAGCTCTGTTAGAAGAAGTTGGGAATCATTATCCCGGTCTGCTTTTACACAGCAACGTGCGTTGGTTGTCAAGGGGGAAGGTGCTCAGCCGTTTTGCAGCTTGCCTGAGTGAAATCCGGACTTTTCTTGAAATGAAAGGCGTCAAGCATCCCGAGCTAGACAACACTGACTGGCTCCTGCAGTTTCACTATCTCGTTGACATAACTGGCCATCTGAACCAGCTCAATGTGAAAATGCAAGGTATTGGAAATACAATCTCATCCCTTCAACAAGCAGTGTTTGCATTTGAAAGCAAGCTGGAAGTCTTTCTCAGGGACATTGAAACAGGTCGTCTTCTGCACTTTGAAAGACTGCAACAATTTAGAGATGCATGCTTAGCAAGTGACTCCACTCAACATCTGGATCTCCAGCAGCTAGCTGGCTTTACGTCCAATCTCCTGCAGTCATTCAAAGCACGTTTTGGAGAATTTCGTGCGCGCACTGGTCTTTTCAAGTTCATCACTCATCCACATGAGTGTGCAGTGGACAAAATCGACCTGACATGCATCCCCGGGAGACTTTGAGCTGGAAGTTGCTGACCTGAAGGCATCAGACATGTGGATGAGTAAGTTCAAGTCACTTAATGGAGAGTTGGAAAGTCTTGCGCGACAGCGAGCAGAGCTGGCGAGGGAACACAAGTGGACAAAAATGAAAAATCTTCAACCTGAAGACCAGCTGATTCTTAAAACTTGGAACGAGCTTCCTGTGACATACCACACAATGCAGCGTGTGAGTATTGCCGTATTGACCATGTTTGGCTCTACATATGCATGTGAGCAGTCATTCTCGCATATGAGGAACATTAAGACCAACCTACGCTCACGTTTAACTGATGGAAGCCTCAACGCCTGCATGAAGCTCAACCTCACCACGTATGAACCAGACTACAAGGCCATCAGCAAAACCATGCAGCACCAGAAGTCGCATTAAAAGTAAGACATATTTAATTTATTATATTTTTAAAATACTATATGGCTCTCAATGAAATATATTTAGAAATATTTGGCTTTTATGGCTCTCCCAGTCAAAAAGGTTCCTGACCCCTGGTGTAGATGAACGTTGAGAGTAGATAGTTGTTTTGTTTTTCATGCTTTTCAAAGAAAGTCATTTGAACTTTATTATTTTGGGGAAATAAACAGGAAGTAGGTTTATGAACCAGAAGTACTAGTTGATACATTTGAGAGGAGTTAAAAATAAAACAGCTCCCCTAGCGGACATAATAAGTATTACAGTTAATACATTCTTCACCACACAAATAAAGATTACATGTGGTTTCTTTGAATTTAAGTATTGTAGTTGATACATTTTATGACCTTTGCATAATTTCATAAACTTGAGTATACACTGTACACGGTTTATTTGGGTTTTGAAGTATTATTTGAATTATTTGAAGTATTAAAGTAACGTGTTATGGCAGGAAAGTTCACTCTGGTATATTCATTTTAATGTCACCTTATATATTCGTGGGTGTTAAATTTGAAAGTATATTTTTACTGTTTAAATAATAGAGAGGCTTTTCATATATTCCTGAAACAATGTCCCACTAATAATAAATTAAAGCAATAGTCTTTTCTTCCACTTTTCATGTGTAGTCAAAAGGGTGGTTTTATGACCTTTGACATCTGCTTTGCAGTTCCCAGCAAGGAAGGGGCCCTGAGTCTCTAGCTTCCTCTGCTAATTGCTAAAACCCGTATTGATTAGCCCAAAGGGAAATGTGCCTCAGATACAAGACAGTTGAAGCCTTGTAGAATTAATGATTTATCTCCTACAGACCCCAAAAGAGGCCTTGAGACTTGGGTCACCCAGCAGTAAATGAGATAAAGGTCCTTTTGAGCTTATCAATAAAATGTATTCATTCCTAGTAAGCTGACTTTGGGGTGAAGGGAAGTTCAGGGAAGCCATTAAGCGATAAGAACAATTAACTTCTGTTAAAGATACATGATACGATGTTTGTGTGTGTTGAAGATGTTTAGGGGGAATGAGTATGTGTCCTGTCAAAGAGTCCTCTGTCATGACTCCAAATCATTGATTGGGGGATCTGCCTAAGGGCAGAGGGACAGAACACACACACACACACACACACACACACACACACACACACACACACACACACACACACACACACACACACACACACACACACACACACACACACACACACTGAAGCAAACGATGGAATCAACAAACTGACTTACTACCTGGGATCCCGCCCAGAAGGGAAGCCGACCAATGGAACACTGCCAACTCACTGTCTAGCTCGCTCAGAAGTGAACTCTGTGTATAAATGTTGTGATCATTTTGAAGATCGGCGCTCTTGTTTCTGACTGGCCGTTCCTGAGACATGTCTCACACGGTGGTAGAACCTGAGCCCGGACTACTCTGCAGAGTGCTTCGTGATTCGGTGATGTATTTGTATGTTTTACCATTAAAGCAGATTATTGTTTAACTTGCATTCTGGTGTTTCTTAATCCCTTCCTTTTTACGAATTTACCCAGCTTACCAAACGACACGCGGAGACGAGGTTGGTTTTAAACATCCTCCAAATCTCCAACAGTTTGCACCATATTCCTATTTTCATATTACTAAGTCAAAACCATACACTGTTCATTTTTATTTATTTATTCAGATTTAAAAAAATTGCATAATTTTAATTTAATTTGTCTAATTTGATTTTGATTATCCAATTTCAGTTTTACAACATTTTAATTTATTTTTCCAATTTCTATTTTAAAAATTACCAGATTTTAAAGTTAAGTTCAGATGACATAGGATATCTTTGTACAGAATACAAAGGTACTATTCAGAGGATTAGTAATTCATTTTTGATAACTTAATAATATTATCCAAGTACTTAAACATGTCGCCAAAAGAGACCAAGTTGAGACCAGTCGCAGAGCCAGGCTCAACTACAGATATCAAGGAAAGGGTAAAAATCAGATCAGATTTAACAGTTCCAAGTAAAAGACAGAAGACATGGAACCAAATGGAGAAACTGTTAGAACAGTGGCAAACGAGAGGATTGATTCCAGCAGATGATCAACCTGGACCAACGGAAGCCCATAGAAAAGCTGTAGTTGAACATGAGAATGCTGAATATCTACAACAGGAAAAAGCATGGATCAAAGCCGGATCTTGGTATGGACCTGAAAACATTGCTATGAACAGAGCTGAAAAAAGAAAAGCTATGGTTGCAATTCTGGTATTCCATCTGGAAGATGCCAGCCAAGGATTGACAAACAGCTTACATGTGGTAGAACTCAGCAGAAGAATGGAAGAGGAGACCAACAGAAGAATGGAAGAACTCAGCAGAAGAATGGAAGCAGAACTCTGCAGAAGAGAGGAAGAATCCAACAGAAGAATGGAAGAACTCGGCAGAATAATGGAAAAGGAACTCAACAGAAGAATGGAAGAGCAGCTCAACAGAGGAATGGAAGAGAGACGAAAAGCAGATGAAGCACACAATGACATTATTGAAGAGAGACGAAAGGCAGTTGAAGCCCATAATGACATTGTTGCAGAAAGACAAAAGGAGGAAGATAAATACCAACAACTTCTGGCGGAAAGACGACAAGAAGATGTAAGATTCCAGGACATGATGGCAGATAGACAACGGAGAGAACAAGAAGAACGAAGAACCGGTGCATATACCTCCATGCCATTGATAGCGGCTGGAAGAGGAGGATTTCAATACCAACCATGGACTCACAGGGACATGGAAGCATTAGTGTCAAAGCTACCTCCACTCACGAAAGGAGGTCAGAAGTGGGTGAATGATCTGGAGAGATACACAGCCCAAGACCACCTGTGCTTGGGAGACATGAGGGCCCTGCTCGGACGGATTGAAGGACGACTTGAAGTGAGAGCGATAGATTCCGAGACCAATTGCACAAATTACCCAGATGACACTCCATTCAATTACATCAGGTGGAATTATTGGGCTGCTATTCGTCACATCTACCCGACAACACGCAGTTTTCATGCTCTCAGCAGCTTGAAGAAGGAGCCGGGGGAAGACATGCATGCATTCTTGAAGAAATGTGAAGAAGTGTGGGAGGCTTGCACGGGTGAAAGACATGATCTTTCTCCAGCTATTGAAATGGTGTGGAAGAACTCTCTCATTAAAGCCCTTCCCCTAGCAGTGCAGGCACGTCTGGAAGAAGTGGTGGGATTGGACAATAAACCCGCTGAACAATGGAGACAACATCTCATTCACCACGATATCAGACACCAGGCGGAAAAAACAGGACTTGAAGAGGACGATAAAATCCAAGCAAGGAGACTCGTGAAGTTACAAATAGCTGAGAAAGATACTGAAGCTAATCAGATGGCCCTACTAGCAGAGAAGGCAGGGTGGACACCTCCAACAGTTCAAACTCAGGAAGAACCAGAGAATCAAATGCAGAACCAACAAAGCGGAGGAGGAAGTGTATGTCCACAAAACCAAGTCCAGCAGATACCTGTTTATCTTCCTACGCAAGTACAGCCACAAGCGCCACAGTATCTTCAACAGCAGACACCTGTGTACCTTCCTAGGCAAGTACAGCCACAAGCACCACAGTATCTTCAACAGCAGACACCTGTGTATCTTCCTACGCAAGTACAGCCGCAAACACCGCAGTATCTTCCCACACAATTCCAGCAACAGAAAATACCTTTGTATCTTCCTACACAAGTACAGCCGCCAGCTCAGGTATACACTCCCATACAGCATCAACAAAAGGGACAATGGAGAGGAAAGCAACGCTCAAGAGGAAGAAGAGATAGCGGCTGCTTCATATGCGGTGATTGTAGACATTTGGCCAGAGATTGCCCCACTCAGCAATATCCACCACAAGGTATAACCTCAAAATACAGAGGAGAACCCGTGTTAGATACGAGAAAAATTGAGGCGGAAGCATATGCCAGGGCCATGACGAATATTTCTGTTGGACCAGGGGATTGGGTAAATGTAAAAATCCACAAGATGAACTTGTTGCAACCTGTATGGGGTGGACCGTGGGAAGTTGTAGAACGCACTGCAGATGCACTCCGGATCAAAGTTAAAAAAAGGAACATGTTGGCACCCACTTACACAGTATGTAGCCGTACCGCCACATTTCCAGAAACGGCACGGCAGTTAGAACTGATTTTGGAAAACTGGTTCAAAACAATAAGGAATCGAAATTTTTTACAACGACAGCACCAGGAGATGAGTAAACTCAAGAATCCGTTGAGTGTAAATACATAAAGAAAAACACATTTTTACACTCAAACTGTTTGCACATCGTAGACAAGGAATGTAGACAATATAAATAAATGTTCACCAAAAGTAATAGGTATAATGGAAAGTAGACATAGCCCTACACTTGAGTCAAATTATATTGCTGTGATCTGATTGGTGTGCTCTGCAGGTTTACTATTGTTCTAAGTAACAGTGGGATTTAGAATATTGGAGAAAATATGGAGATGTTCTTTCGTAGTGTGTGGGATATGTGATGCTTGAAACATGTAGGTGTTTCAATTTATGGGAGAAAATGGTTTCCTGAAAGAGTTATGTTGGGTAAATATGTAACAATGGGTGAAACCATTTTTAGAGGGAGTTTTTGTAATATCATTAGTAGACATTAATTGTGTTGTTTAGATGGCATTTAACAACTAAGACGGATAGTATGATTAGAAAAAGACAGAGTGGAAAGGGTTGGATTTATTTAACCTCAGTGTGCTAGACTTCTTATAGGTAATGCGTCCAGAGACCTGGACTCCCCCTGAGTCAGAAAGGCTACGACCACGTCCGTACCAGACAGAGAACCAGAGCTGAAACAACAACAACAACAACAGAACTGCAGCCAGAACTATCTCCACCTGAGGCATCCAGAACCAAACGGCTTGCTGACATACAGAGATACTCTCATCAGTCCCTCAGACCGGGCATGAAGTTCCAAGCTGAGCCACGAGATTTGGCAAGTGCAAAGTGTGAAACTTGAGAGCAGAATCCGCCCTCCATAAAAACAGTGAAGAGACTGTAAAGGAGGAGATGACATGCAAAGCAGTGCAAGAACAGTGGCATGATGTGGGCTGCAGATGTAACTGGGCCAAAGGCTGCCTAAAAGAGTTACAGCGGATGGATTCAAGAGTTGATGGACTGAAGAGAAGATAGAATCAGAGGAGTTGGCATGGTCGATTAGAAGTGAGGAGGCCGTGGTCACGGCTTGAGACAACCAGAGGAGGAGAAGAGGAGAACGGGAATGAGTGAGTTTACACATAAATACACTTATTCACAAACGCACATAAAAGAGACTACATTTAAATAACTTGAATTGACTTGATAAGTACGTGAAGACAATACATTTATTAACCATGAATTAATCAATTGGTAAATTAAAAATAGCAGTAAAGAGGTAAAGTAAAATGAGAAAATCACACTGAGGGAGACATGATGGAAATATTCACTCCACTTTAAGCAGTGGGTGTTTTGGAGTACAGAGTAGAACCATATTCTTCAATCTTTTCATCATGTAAACAAATTATTCTTTTAGAGATTTTTATTCACGTGTGAATAAAGTAGTGATCTCATTTGTTACAATATTGATCACCATTAAAAGGATAGTTTTAGGAACCGATCTATAAGACACATCTGTATTTGTATGGATCATGTTAAAGGAAGAGCTAGTGCCAAGCCAAATATAGTATTCCAATCTAAAGTGTTGATTTCTCCATTGTAGCATAGGTATTACCATAGGAGGGCTTTCAGATGGAAATATGAAATGACTTCTGTTTTAAAATCCTTGAAAAAGGAGGGAGTAATTGTCACATGTTCGGACACCCAAGGTTCCACACACTGCTAAAGAGTTTAACATTGTTTTTTAAGTAGACCAGAAATGAAGATAGATGAGCTATGAAATACATAGCAGAGCTACACAGATCCTAGTAATGGTTTGACTCAAGATAATAGTTATCTACACAAGTTTCTGAATTAGATCTATTAGACATTGTAATACTAATTAGGTGTAAATGAATTGCAGTAGTAGTAGTAGTTCTATAAGGAAGTGAGTTTTGTACCAAGTTTCAGGAAAGATGGGAGGCAGAAGTCCAAATGGAAAGTTAGAACCACCTTGAAAATCATAGTTGAAATCGTGAATGAATAAGGAATGGCGCTCCACATATGACATATTTGTGTAGATAACGGGAACCCGCCTATGCTGAAATACCTCTGAAAAGACTCTGCAGAGCACGACATGGCCAAAAGACCGAGACCAAATTACCTTTGACCCTGACTGACAGTGTGACAAAAGCACTGTCAATGACTGACTCTGGGGTGTACCTGACCAAACCTGACGTGACAACCAGACAGTGTGAGTGTGAATGAATGCCGGCATGTGATCAGTGTAACTGCATGATTCTAAAACAATAACTAACCAAGCATGTTTTTGGACTAACATATTATTTTGGAGCTCCAAGGGAAACGAGAGGTTTCCTAAAAATTCCATAAAAAGGGGAAACCGGACATGTGACCCGTTTCTAATCTACTTGATGATATTTTATTCCCACAGGAGTTGGCGGTTTGCAAATGTAAAACTCAAACTAAAATCTGAAGATTCTGTTTCTTTTGGGCCTGAAAGACGGAGAGAAACACTTATTTTCACTGAAGTGTTTACTGTGGAAATAATAATAATGGATTTAAAATTGTAAACAATGTTCGTTATGTCCCTAACCAATATTTACCTGAACGTTTTTTCCCCCTCCCAATTACAGGATTTTGTTACACATGAGTTCATGTGTAAAAAGGGGGGAGTGTGTATAATGTATAATGTCAACATGGTTGTAAATGTAATATTCACAATTTAAATTGTTCTTTAAGGATTGAAAGAAACTTTCCGCCCCAACCCAGATGTTCAAACTGAGCATTGAAGATAGTTTTAGGATTAACCTGCTCCATATCTAGGGATAATATACTGTTTGGTGAATGTTGACATGTTTCTAATATTGATTGAGTTATAACCGGTAACACAGATGCAGAATCAGTGGCCAAGGGGCTACTGTGAGAGATGTAATTCCAGAATGGAATACAGAAGAAGTTGACCTGTGATAATGAAACAATTTTGTAATATTTCAACAGATATTAAAGTACCTGAGGTTTGAAATATAGAAAGAACATATTACAGTTAAGCTAAAACATAGTAATGTAATGAGACAGAATTTAATTTAGACAATATCTTGTAACTAGCCTGGTAAAAGAAGTAAAGGCCATAGACTTTATTGTTTAGGTCATTATGGGGATATACATTTCATTTAAATTCATAATAGAAAGATATTTGATGGCAGTATGTTGGATTTCTGTATTCATTTTTCAGCTTGATAATAGATAGGTAGAAGCAGTATTGCCAGGTGCAATCGATGGGATTTCTGCACACGATCCAAGCAGAGAATGACGTACCTTACAGGACAGACACGCTCAGGAAATCATTCACTCTGACATCATCATGACTTTAGTTGTTTTTGAATCATAATGAAATTGTATTACATAACGTTAGTGTGTTTTTACCACAAACAGGAATAGTTAATTGTTATATTAGATTTGAGAAAGATTACAAGGATTTTATTTAGTTCACCATGAAGATGTTTTTTGTTTGTAACATATGCCAAGTAGTAAGATTCAAATATCAGCAGGTTCTGAATTATTATTCCTCTGTCCCAGAACCAACAAGAATGTGGATGGAGAGAACTATATCTACTGGAGCCAGCAGAGATTCGTAAATTGCACCAGAGACACAGTAAAAGGATGACACAAACAGTTAGATAAAAACAGACCGATAGAATGGCGCTAGACTTGTTTAAATAAAGAGTAATATTTAGCTATTTTTAGATAGTTTAATCCTTCTTATACTTAGTAAAAGAACAAGTGCCTTTACACCAGATACAGTATGAAGATGATTTATGATGTGAAAGGAGGGCGTTAGACGTTTTCCATACCAAGCTAATTGCTGCTATTTTGTGAAGTGACATTAAAGGTTTAAGATAGAAGTTATGCACAAATGAAAAACTTTATATTTATGATGAATATGTATTCTTATGTGTATTTTTTACTTTTATGAGTTATGTAATATGCAATGTTCGGATGATGAACTCATTGATTTCAAAATTATTTACATACCTTAAATGGTATGTAAGGAGGGATTGTTAGAAATTAAAATCAATGTTGATATGGCGTAATTTGAATTAAATACACTATTTGATTTAAATCAGTTTTATTCTGAAAAACCGGAAGTTCTCACTATTAGCTTAACACTTTTATTCTGAAAATTCGTCACTTCCGATTAGCATTTAGCATCTGGCGGAATCATACGATTTCAAACCTTGAACCAAGGTGAAATGACATGTGATGTTGCACACTGAGCACACTGGGATTAGCACTCATTTATTGAAGCTGAATAATGTGTAGCAGGTGTTGGGGCAGAATCTCTGCTCCGCGCCGTTCCTATATGAGCGGGTTCTCAAAAGAAGGAAAAATTCAAAGCACCCAGGATAAGGGTTAAACAATAATCTGCTTTAATGGTGCAAACATACAAATACATCACCGAATCACGAAGCACTCTGCAGAGTACTCCGGGCTCAGGTTCTACCACCGTATGAGACACGTCTCAGGAACGGCAAGTCAAAAACAAGAGCGCCAATCTTCAAAATCATCACAACATTTATACACAGAGTTCACTTCTGAGCGAGCTAGACAGTGAGTTGGCAGTGTTCCATTGGTCGGCTTCCCTTCTGGGCGGGATCCCAGGTAGTAAGTCAGTTTGTTGATTCCATGTTGCTTCTGTGTGTGTGTGTGTGTGTGTGTGTGTGTGTGTGTGTGTGTGTGTGTGTGTGTGTGTGTGTGTGTGTGTGTGTGTGTGTGTGTGTGTGTGTGTGTGTGTGTGTGTGTGTGTGTGTGTGTGTGTGTGTGTGTGTGTGTGTGTGTGTTTCTGTCCCTCTGCCCTTAGGCAGATCCCCCAATCAATGATTTGGAGTCATGACAGAGGACTCTTTGACAGGACACATACTCATTCCCCCTAAACATCTTCAGCACACACATCCTATCATGTATCTTTAACAGAAGTTAATTGTTCTTATCGCTTAATGGCTTCCCTGAACTTCCCTTCACCCCAAAGTCAGCTTACGAGGAATGAATACATTTTATTGATAAGCTCAAAAGGACCTTTATCTCATTTACTGCTGGGTGACCCGTCTCAAGGCCTGCAGGATGTGTAGGAGATAAACATTAATTCTACAAGACTTTAACTGCCTTATATCTGAAAATGTATCCGGGAATTCCCCTGTTAATTGCAAGGACTATTGATAATTAGCAGAGAGACCCTAGGGGCCTCTTCTTGGTATCTGCTAGGCAGAAGTCACTCAATGCAGAAATCACAAGTTTAACACACATTCTATATAAGGTGACATTAAAATGAATATACCAGATTGAACTTTACTGCCATAACACGTTACTTTAATACTTCAAATAATTCAAATAATACTTCACAGGAAATGTTTAAATAACCACAGACGCCAGAATGATGCAATTTAGCTACAGAAAAAGGCAGGAATTGCATTGGACCCGCCCCCCGACGACGCCGGCCAATAGGAGAAGACCTCAGATGACAACAGGAAGAGCAAGCCAAGAATTGATCTCTTCTACCCCCTGACCTGTACTGACCGGTCGTTGGATGTGGAGAGCGCCTCCACTCGCACATTTCATTTTGTACACCACCGCATCTTTTGTGTAATTAAATGCTGTTAACTTTTATAAGCTTCCCTTGGCTCTTTTCAGTCTCTCCTGCCTTCAGGGTTCTAGAATTGCTTTCACACTAATAGTTGCTTAAAATGCTACAATAACATTTGCAATTTAATCTGCCATGTATGGTCTCTCAGCCACCGTAGTGTTGTGTCAGGTGGGCGTGTCGTGTAGGGGGCGTGTCGTGCAGTGTCGTCAATTCGCTTTTAATCTGCCATGTATGGTCTCTCAGCCACCGTAGTGTTGTGTCAGGTGGGCGTGTCGTGTAGGGGGCGTGTCGTGCAGTGTCGTCAATTCGCTTTTAATCTGCCATGTACGGTAGTGCCTCTCAGCCACCGTAGTGTCGTCAGGTGGGCGTGTCGTGTACTGTCCGCGGCCGCAGCTAGACCCTTCTCGTTGGTATGACAACATCCGGAACTACCATAAATGATAACTGCCGTAAATTATTTCCAGTATTATTAAAGTAACGAATTACAGTCATTAAAATGCAATAAATAAAAAGTCATTAAAGAGATAAGAAGGAGAAAAGGCGTGTTTAGTTATGTGTTGAATGTACAATGTCAAAATCCTCTGTTATGTGCGATATCGGACATCGGTGAAAGGAGGGTGGAAGATTACGCCACAGCCGCCATTGAAGAGGAGGAGCCAAATGAGATATATAGTCAGGTGACGGAGCGTTGTTGGGGCAAAACCACACACACACACACAAACAGTGGCATAACAATGGACTCCAGTGAACACTATTACGGGCAATATAGAGCACGCACAAGAGCGCGAGCACACACACACACACACACACACACACACACACACACACACACACACACACACACACACACTACACATATGTAAAATATTATTTGACCAACAATGTGGGATTTATTGCAGCAATTACCATAACATAATAATTCAAATACCACAAACATGATATTGACCAACACAGATTATGAACGGCGGCAGCAGCAATAACCATAAAATAATCATTAAAATACCACAAACATGATATTAACCAGTATACAGATTATGCACGGCTGCAGCAAATAACCAAAAATGATTAATAATGCATGTTTTACCTATTTGAAGACCTCAAATGTGGACTTCCGTTCAGGGGTGTTGTCGATTAATCTTTTCCTCAGTGGCTGGATGTCCATCCGATCAAGAATGTCACTGTGTACGTGCATTACGGCCAGGTGTGTCAGTCGTCTCTGTGTCATGTTGCTCCGAAGCCAGGTTTTGAGGTGGCGAAGGGTGGAGAAGGAACGCTCAGAGGAAGCAGCAGAGAGAGGTAGACATAAGAGGTTTCTCAATACTCAAATTTCCCCTCCTCGACTCCTCGGTCCTCCGGTAGTGACCTGGAAATGAATTTCAGCGCGCCATTTTGAAGGACATCTAATTTCTCTAAATGCACTTTGAGGACTGAGCATTGAGCATCGAGGAGGCTCTCTGGAGGAGCTCTAACCGAGGAGACACTGATGCATCCTCCACGGCTCCTCCACGGATGCATTTCCGGGAACGGTGGAGGCGTGGCGCACGGCCGGACTTATCTCAGCCAATGACGGCTCTGCATGCATCCCCTGGATATTATAGTATTAACTGCTTTCATCGCGACGCGATGTTTACAGTGAGAACAGCTGTGAGGTCCGTGCAGAAAGCAGAGCAGTGTGTAAAATATATATCACTCAGTATAACAGGCCTACATTACTTTCTGTATTTGTATGTTGTAGTTAAGTAGATATCTAACAAAGAGTCGACATTTTTCTAAGACCATTTAGTGCTTCACATAATAAAATACACAACGGCTGTAGCCTGATTATGCTTTAGGAGCAGTAGGTGTGTGTGGTACAGTGTGTAGGTGTGCGTTGTACAGTGCGTTGGTGCGGCGGACAGACAGGCCTCAGTTGGTTTGGTGTCCTATGCTTACTTTTAATACTTGTACAACTTTTGGCCCGTAATTTCAATTCCCCATTTCAGCGACCAGAGAGAGGGGGGGGGGCATATCCAGTCTCTGATTGTGCTACGTTATTATGAGTGCTCTCATACTTGTTTAATTCTTAAATTGTAGCCTATATATTTATATAAATATATGTGTGTGTGTGTGTGTGTATATGTCCGCATCTGTAGCCTGTTATTGTCTCATTATACCGCACTGTCAATGAATCAAAAGTAAATATATAAGTCGTCATGAACACATCTGTCCATCAGAGTGCTGCTGTGCCTCTTGTCATCATTAATGGACGTCTCTTTAAAATGACCGCTCAGAGGAGAGGAGTTCTCATTTCTCTAACCGCCTGCTGCTTCCACTCCTCTCTCCTCGGTTCCCCTCCTCAGTCCTCCGCTCGCATCTCCTGTTAGCGGCACCAAGTCTCGAGGAGAGGAGTCGAGGATAGGAGTCGAGGAGGGAAAATTTGAGTATTGAGAAACCTCTATAGACAAAGTTCGATCAACTTTTCCACTTCTTTCAGGAGTTCCCTGGTTTGAGGATGCAGTGCTCCGATGAAACCTGCAACGTCTTGAGCTGTCTTGAGTCCTTTTGTCTTGGAGAGGTTACCCAGCAATGTGAGCTGCATATGTAGACGAGATTTATCAAACTGATCGGGCACCTGTGCAGCAGTGATCTCTCTCATGCCTGAGTATTCTCCATTTGCGGCATTGATGACAGTTTGCTCTCTCAGGGCAGCGACTTGTAGGCCTTCTTGGTCGAATCGGCGATCCAGCTCGGTTGTCACAAGATCCAAGGCCTCATAGAACTCACGCCACCACTGCTGCTCTCCTACATCAGTCACGATGGCCTCTGTCTTCTCCGTATCTCTTAATCGGGCAGGGGTTTTGTTGGTTCGTGGAGGAAGGGGCATTTTCAGGTTGTTTCTTTCTGCACAAGCAGCCACTTTGGCAGTCATCTCCTGGATAAATCCATCTTCTCAAGTCCATGCATGCGCTGTCGTAGCGCACTCACACACTCCAGTGCCCCCTTCACACTTGCCTTCTCACTTTGGAGAGCTCTGACTACGGTCTTGCATGGTCCAAAAAGAGCCTCACAGCACAAAAGGCCAAAGTATGTTTTGGCTTTTGTGGCTTGTTTGTATAGACCAGATACTTTTGCCCGAGTATCCCCCCTGACTGTCTTGTCTTGCTCAAGCATCTTCAGTGTCTGCAAAAGGGCTGTATATGAGGAGACAACCCCTGAAATCGCCCTTGTGCGTACGGCCCACCGAGTCGGGCATAATGACAGCAAGTTGCAAACCGCCTCATCATCACCAAAGATGGACTGGAACAGCATCTAGCGCTTTGATGTCTCCCCGATCACCACTGAGACACTCCGTACAAAGTTTAATGTGTCTGCAACAACACAAACTTCCCTCGCCACTTCGTGTAATACCAGATCAAGAGCATGGTTACTACAGTGCACGTATTTTTTCATTTCAAACCTTTATTTACCCAGGTGTATCCCATTGAGATCATTGATCTCTTTTTCAAGGGAGACCTGCTCAAGTAGGTTCCACATGAAACATAAAAACAGAACAACAAAAAGGACATCTTACAGAATAATTACAGGGATTAGAATTTACAATAACTATCAACATGAGCAGGTACCAACAGCTTCCGATTAAGTAGCATCCAACCGAGCTTTAAAAACATTTAGTGGCACCAGATTGCTCAGTTTCCATTTCAATTGCAGACTATTCCAAGACAGAGGAGCTGCGCATCTAAAAGCTATCTTCCCTAAGACAGTCCTAGCAGTTGGCACATTTAATAAAACTACAGCATGCGATCTCAGGCAGTAGCCACTTACAATTCGCCGTGAGATCAGGGAGCAGATGTAGGATGGAAGTTTCCCTAACATGGCTTTATACTGTATATAAAAATGTACCAGTGACTGAGCCTCCGTACAGTTAGCGAAGGCAAACCAGCCCTTGCATACAGGGTACAGTGATGGGTTAATGCTTTACAGTTTGTCACAAATCTTAGTGCACTGTGATATGCAGCATCTAACTTGACCAGGCAATTGGCAGGTGCATTCATATAGATCAAATCACCATAGTCCAGCACAGGTAAAAAGGTCACAGTGACTAGCCTTTTCCTGGCTTCAAGCGAGAAACAGAACTTGTTCCTGTAGAAGAAACCTAGCCTAACCCTCAGTTTTTTAAGCAGGTTATTGACATGAAGTTTAAAAGTGAGACAATCATCAAACCAGATACCAAGGTATTTGTAACAGGTAACCACTTCAATTTGTATTCCTTGCGTAGTTACAATATCTACAACAGGCTCTGGTGTCTTTTTAGCTTTTGAAAAGAGCATTACCTTGGTTTTATCAACATTTAAAAGAAGCTTTAGTTCAGAGAGCTGAGTCTGAATAATATTAAAAACTGCTTCCAATTCAACAACAGCCTCCTTAATGGAGGGACCTGCACGGTATCGTCCGCATAAAAATGTAAGTTTGCTCCATTGACATTTTCACCTAAACTATTGATGTAGATGGAGAATAAAAGTGGACCTAAAACAGAACCTTGAGGAACACCATTAGTAATGTTTAACCACTCAGAAGACAGCCCATCTAAATGAACACATTGGGACCTTTCAGAGAGGTAGTTCACAAACCACCCCACTGCATGGCTGGATATGCCAACACTGAGTAGCCTCTGCTTTAAGATGCGATGATCGACGGTGTCAAGCGCTTTGGAAAGGTCAATAAATAGAGCTGCACAACTCTGCTTATTATCTAAAAAACTTGCTACATCATTCACCACTTTCATTGTCGCAGTGATGGTGCTGTGTTGCTTTCTGAAGCCTGACTGATGTTTAGACAGGATGTCATTTGTACATAAAAACACCTTTACCAGTTCACTCACTAGGCGTTCAAGAACTGATAATTTAGAGAGGGGGCTATAATTATTTAATAAAGTGGCCTCCCCACCTTTTAGTAGAACCAGGACATACGCTGACTTCCATAATTTTGGAATTGTGTTTGAGCTGAGGGAGAGGTTAAAAAGAGTAGTGAGAGGTGGAGCAGACTGTGGTGTTCACAGAAGCAGAGTTAGTGACAGATGACACCGGTGGATTTCGATTTTATGACTTTCCAAAATGTTCCAGGATTATTCAGATTCTTTGTGGTAACTGACAGATAATACTTAGACTTAGCACTTTTGATTTGCGATGTGAAGCTATTTCTTAACGCTTAAAGCGTAGCCCATTCTACCTCTGAGCCTGATTTCCTAGCCTTTGCCCAGGCCTTGTTTCTCTCATGTAGGAGACTAGATAATTCAGCAGAAAACCAAGGATTGTCTCGTCCCTTCACTCTAAATGTACGCAGGGGTGCATGCAGTGGTCAAGTTGTAAAAAAAAAGCCAGGGGGATGGTGGATCTGCATGCCCCCCCCCCCCCCCCCCCCCCCGGAGATTAAAAACAAAAACTAACCTGCAATTCAGGGTAGTTGAGTAGACTGGATATATGTTTGGTGCTGACTGCCTTAAGGGCCCTTAATTTGATCTGATGACAGCGCATTTGGTGGGAGACCAACGTTGTACCCTTTTGATTAGTGTTTAAGCACAAAGATAATTATTATATTCTATTACTGTAAAACAACTTGCATGCTATGGATATATTACGTGTCAGATAGTCCTGTCATTGATCTTGACCAAGGCACCTCAGAATTAGAGTTGGTCCCATGGCTACCACTGCTCCTACATAGTTAGGGTAAATGCAGAGGACACATTTTCCCACTGGGTGCAAGTCCAACTTCAACTTCAACTTCACACTCACAATACCTATAAATCTACTGGGAATTCATCCATTAAATGTTGAAACAAAACCTCACAAAACATTGAACATGAATCCTCTCTAGTCAAGTCCATTTTAATTCAAGTGCAAGAACATGGATTAAACAAATATACTATTTACAAAATCTGAAAATAATACATATAATATGATATACAAATACAAATAAACAGTTTTATTCAATGGCTACCAACCCAATTCTCCCCTATACTGTAGTATCTCATAGGATCTTCCAAAGAGTTTCATAATCATGTTTTTTAATGACAACTTTCCGGGCTCTTGCTCTCAGATCATTAGCCAAGCTATGACTTTGAAGCCAAGACTTGACATAAACTTCTGGTTTGAACATTTGTAGTGGAGGGCCAACACACTTGATGAAAAGCAAGGCTGACATACTTTTTACCTCTAGCGTGCTTCTAGTTGTGGTTAAAATGTTCATCTGACTGAACCCACGCTCACACTCAGCTGTGGAGATGACCAGTGTGTTCACTGCTTGAAGGAGGGGTTTTAGCTCTTCTGTTGCTTATGGTGTCATTTCATCAACAGTTTTGAGTTTCACCATATCAACATATTCCCTCATTCCTCTCTGAATTTGTCTGCCATCATCAAGCTTGAAAAAGGAGCAGAGTTCCTGTATTTCCTTTTCGGCATAACGAACACCACACACATCTGGCCAGTTTGATGGCTGCAGCACTTTGACATTGTCAAGAAAGCTCTGGTACTCTTCTTTGCTTCTCTGTTTTCCAGGCAGTGATCCCATTCTTGTCTCAATTTTAGCAGCCAAAGCATGAAAAAAATGTTGGTGGTTTATTTCTCTGCTGTGTCTTAAATTATTTGTTAGTGGCACCCCTTTGAATAGCTTCAAACCGATTGCAGTCTGAGCCACTTCTGCCGCTGGTCCAGGCTGCTCTGCCATGGACTTCAACACACGGACCTGCCGACTGAGTATTGCTACAGCCTTGGGGAGCGTCATGTTTCTGTCTTGAAGAGAGAGAGAGAATTCAGACAACTCTTCTAAAGCATCATACATGATTCCAAGATTGTGCACAAAGGTGACATTAGAAAGGCGATCTATTAAACCACTGAACATGCATTTCTCTGTTGAACTTTATTTAGGATCAACTGAGGCATTGGAAAAGTGCTTGTGGATTGCAGGGTACTGCTGCCATACAGCTTTAATGGTCCTGTAACTGGATACCACCCATCTAGTGCTGAGAATTCTCCCTATGTTCAGACACTGTAAAGCAAGTTCCTCACAACATTCAATGAGCTCACGGCGGTTTTTGGCCGATGCATGATAGAGACTGTACACTTTGTCAAAGAAAAACTGGAAGTCATTCATCCCTACAGTTTCTTCAACAGCATCTCCAACACTCAGCTCAAGACGGTGGTTCATGCAGTGCCACACCATTACGTTTGGAAACTTTTCTACGATTTTGGTTGCAACACCTGCTTTACTTCCAAGCATTACAGAAGCTCCATCTGATTTAAAGCAAACAAAGCGTTCACTCAGAATAGCTTCAGAGAAGCCATGATGTGACAGATTTTTCATTAGAGCTTGATAGATTTCACCTGCATTGGTAGCAGAAAGCTCAACTAGATCCAAGAAGAATGTTAGGGGCTCTTCACTCATCCCTAAGCTCGCTCTAATATAAATGATCAATACTGATTTTTTACTGTCAGTTGTAGCTTCATCTATCATAACAGAAAGTTTTGTTCCACTTTGAAGGACCTTTCCAACTACTCTCTTTCGCATTTCATTTGCTATGTGTTGGCTGATTGTTGCACAGGAATAGTCTGAATGTAAAGTTCTTCCCATGTCTAGTCCATTCAAGACTTGCAGATCAATATCGGACGGTAGAAATGTGAAAGGCCTTCCAGATTTCACAATCTTGTAAACTGTACGAAATACCCTATCAGCAGTTAAGAAGTGATCCCTTTGCATTTCAGAAGTCAATGTTTCCAATGTCTTTTCTTTTGCTTTTTCCATGGTTTTCTCAGCTGCTTGGTGATAGTCTGACATTTTATGCTTGTGTATTTTCTTACGAAGAGACTGCAGCTGTGCTGCTCGGTTTGTACCATAGGCTGTAACCTTAACGTTGGACCACTCCTCAGCAATATGCAACTGGCTGCTCCCACCTGTACTTGGCCCAACCACTTTCATTTTCTGGCAGGTTAGGCAGCCAAGTGTTTTGCTTTGACATATTAGCCATGGATAATACTTTTTTTTTCTCCCTGAACTTGGTAGATGTCCAGCATTCAGGGATATCTTGCTCATTATCTCCCTGGTTATTTTGGTCAGAATCATCGACACTATCTCGCCCTGCTTCTGCCTCCTCCTCTCTTCTTTTTTCTACCACAAAAACATAAAATCTATGTTAAAACCCCACTTGGTAAGATACATTTCCCCTCTTCGAAAAAGAAAAGTGTCTATTTAGAATTATCAAACCTGTTCCTTCTGCAGCTCTAGGCTCCTCTGCTTCTGCCTCCTCCTCTCTTCTTTTTTCTACCACAAAAACATAAAATCTGTTAAAACCCCCCCTTGGTAGGATTAGCTACATTTCCCCCTCTTCGAAAAAGAAAAGTGTCTATTTAGAAATATCAAACCTGTTCCTTCTCCAGCTCTAGTCTCCTCTGCTCTCCTTCCTGCTTCCTCGCCATGATTATCCTCTATATGAAGAAAACAACGGCATTATGGTTTTGTTAGAATGAGCAGACAGTGAAGTAGGCCTACTGTCAAGTTGTGTTTTTTTTTCATATAAAATAAGAGCGATGACATTCAACCACCAGAAGCCGCTATCACACGATTCGGAGGCATGCATCACATTTAAAGCTTTTTAAGTAATACATTTTGGTCGTTCACAGTGACTAAAGGTGCAATTTTCATACTTAATTTATATTATATGATCTCACTAAAATGAATGGAAAGCTTATCAAACAAAGTGCTTAAATCACTAGTGGATACATGATCATCGAATTGATACACAAAATCAGCCTAAAGATCCTCCAGGAACCTGAATTCAAATGGGTTCTTTCGGAACCAGTTTTCATACTGAAGAATCCCAAACTTGGACTATCTACCATCCTTAACTGAACTTCACCGGCTGTTTCAGGAACCGTCAACGACACCTGTTCTTCTCTGTGTTCTTCTGCCCCTGTCGTCTCTGCTTGTACACTAGCTTGCTCTGCCTCATCCTAAATTACATTTAATTTGTTTCCCCGACTGAACATGTCTAGGCTAGTTAAGTGTGTTGCTTATGCGGTCGCCTAAGCAGTAAAGAGCTGTGGGAAACCCTGCGAGATATTCCATGTGAAAAAGAAATCAAATCTGACATTAACTTTGTGAATATAAGAAAGGTCTAACCTGACGTTGGTTACTATAGCAGCTAGTACTAGCTGCCTGGCGTTAGGCTAGTTAACAAGAAAAAAAACGTAAGCTCCCAAACTATAACTCTGTTGTTATCGCCTCTGCCCAGAGATTACACATTTGGTGACATATCAAAAGTATTCTTGACTTACCTTCAGTGGTACTTTTTGTCCTCTTAAAGCCGAAGTAGTCCCTCAGGTCAAGCTGTCCTTGTCGCTTACTGGCCATGATGCTTGCACAGGCTGCGCTGCTATCGTTGACGCTGACTGACTTGACATCAATTTCGTGATCGTGATATGTGCACGAGCCCCTCGTCAACAGTATTTTAGCGGCTAAAATAATGTGGACGAGGGGCACGTGACGTGCACATATAAAATGTAGAATGTTGAAAATTAAACATTGGCAATATTTCCACATTAATTGATCAAATAACAGGGGATGGGAAGGGGGGATGGCCGTTTCATAAGGGGGATGGTTTTGACCATTTTAATACCTAAGGGGGATGCCATCCCCCCCCATCCCCCCTCAACTCGACTACTGGGTGCATGTCTATCTATAATTTCCATAAAACCAAGATAAAAATAAGACCATCCCGTTTCTACATCAGCACACAGATAGATTTTACCCCAATCAAAATCAAACAGATCATGTACAAAACCCTGCTCCACAAAATGTTTTTTGTCTCTCTTACTGATAATGCGAGGTTTACCCTTTAGGACTTTTGTGTCCCTAATTTTGGCTACAACACAGTGATCACTCAGATCATTTGCAAATACTCCCACAGATGAGTATTTATGGGGAACATTAGTTAAAATGAGATCAATTAGGGAGGATTTATATGGGGACTTAATGTTAGGGCGAGTAGGACTGTCTATAATCTGAGTAACATTCAGAGAAATACAAAGGTTTTTAAAAATCCTCTGACACAGAAGTTAACCAGTCCCAATTAAAATAACCAAGCAGCACTATTTCCTTGTAGTCAAGTTGAGATAAAAGTTTTGCCAAAGAAGATAAAGAGTCTTTGACAGCTGAGGGGGGTCTGTAGCAGCCCACCACCATGACCTGTTGAGTCTTTGCTACTTCGATATTTCAAGCTAAAAATTCTAGTTGTTTACTAATAGATTTGGAAACCATCTTGGTAACACAAAACTTATTTTTCACATAAATGGCAACGCCACCACCTTTTTTAGGACGGTCGGTACGATATACAGATGTAGCGATTCATTTCAGACAGTTTGAAACGCGAGGGCCGTGATTGGTACGTGATCTGCCCTCGCTCAAGGGAAAACCTCCAGCTTGACTTGAGACCGCCCCCGTGATAGATAAATGTAATTATAATGAAGCCAGCTGCAATGGATCATTGATCCACCAGGGGGTGCAGTGGGGTTCCACACTGGAGCTCATGTGAAATAAAGTGAGATACAGTATGCTGGTTGTACAGCGGAACTTTGTTAAGATCCATATGTCACGGATATCATACTACTGTGCTAAATAAGAGACATGTAATCATTTACAAAACATCACCATGTTGTTATTTAACAAAATAATTTTGTTATTCCAAAAAAACGAACGGGAGGAAATGCAGCCCGGCTCTCTCCCCCTCCCCCCCTGATCTTTCTTCTCCAGCAGCTAAATGAACAGTAGGTTACTCTGAGTGACCATAGACTGTATGTGACAAGCTTACAATTAGTGACGTAACAACACCATAAAAGCTGGTGGGTTGAAAGCAATACGGGAGGTAAAAATAACTAGAATAATTGTGATTTATTTATTGTGGCTTTTATGTTTTTAGGTATAAAATGTTATGTAATTCAGGCTTATTGTTCACCCTTCTCTAAAAGCCTTCAACAATGACAATATTCATTGTAATTTAATAAATCTTTCCAACACACATTGTAAAAAATAGCCTACTGTAAGTTAAGAAATCATTTCAATATGTACATCTTCTGATGTAACAATAATAACATTATAAATAGTAACATAGCTGAACATGGTATTGCACATTTAGCTTTGAGTGTTACTGACCTGAGATGTTTTTATTACATGAATTAAGGTGACTGAGGCTTTTTAACATACAGGGATGCAAACTCATCAGTTATGAAAAAGGTGACAAGGATCCGAGCACCCGGCTCCCCCACCCCACGGAATGACAGAGGATTTTAGCAGTCAGAACAACTAAAGCAGCAGTGTTAATAATAACAGAAACGCCAAAGAGTCACATCTAATAGAAATATATAAAAGCATTTATTTTAAATTGTGGAGCAGTCAGTTTATAATTTTGGCAGCACTGTTGAGCATTTTGAAAATGTATTTTCGTGCCTCTGTGCAAGGCTTAAGTCTTTTTATCTTTATAGCCACATGGTGTAAAGTAACTAAGTTCATAAACTCAACAAGTACTATACTTGGGCACAATTTTGAGATACTTGTACTTTATTTAAGTATTTCAAAGTTTTGCTACTTTGTTCTTCTACTCCACTACAGTTCAGAGGTGCATGGTGTACTTTGACTCCACTACATGTATTTAATACCTTTAGTTACTTCACAGATCTGGATTAATTAAGTGAAATATAATCAAGTGTTAAATCAGACTTTAGTTCCACCTGGAGTAAATCCACAAGCTACCCTGCAGTATACAAAGTCATTCAAACTAGCTGCACCTTTACCAGCTTTGAGAACACTTTCATGATCAATCATTATAAAACATATCATATCTATTATTCCGAAATGGACCAATCTGCACAATGACTACTTTTACTGTCGCTACTTTCACTATATTTTGATGATAAGACTTTTCTACTTTTACTTGAGGAACATTTTGAATGCAGGACTTTTACTGTAACAGAGTATTCCTACACTCTGGGACTATTACTTTTACTCAAGTACAAGATCTGAGTACTTCTACTTTTACTCAAGTACAAGACCTGAGTACTTCTACTTTTACTCTAGTACAAGATCTGTGTGCTTCTACTTTTACTCAAGTACAAGATCTGTGTGCTTCTACTTTTACTCAAGTACAAGACCTGAGTGCTTCTACTTTTACTCAAGTACAATATTTGAGTACTTCTACTTTTACTCTAGTACAAGATCTGTGTGCTTCTACTTTTACTCAAGTACAAGATTTGAGTACTTCTACTTTTACTCTAGTACAAGATCTGTGTGCTTCTACTTTTACTCAAGTACAAGATCTGAGTACTTCTACTTTTACTCAAGTACAAGACCTGAGTAGGCCTACTTCTACTTTTACTCAAGTACAAGATCTGAGTATTTCTACTTTTACTCAAGTACAATATATATATACTTCTACCACCTCTGTTTATAGCCTATGAAAAAAACTATTAGAAATAGAAGGCTAAAGCTAACGTTAGCAGATAGTGACAATGTATGCTAGCTAGTTAGCTCAACTATTCCTTAAATAATATTGCCACAGAAAAACTTTTCAGTTCACATCACGCTCTGCCGCTCCGACAGGGAGCTCTGCTCTGAACACCTGAACGGCCCGTTCTAACAGCTGTTCACCAGCGGTCCAGTCTGTACCACAGTGACTCCGGACGCACAGTTAATATTAACGAACGCACCCCTAGGTAATGTAGCTGCTGAAGCTAGACCATCATCTCGGAGCGGCAGAGCCTTATTATACATTCATGAGCAGAGCCGACAGGCAGGAAGACTCGAGCACACAGCTCGTACTTCATTATAATATATAAAAAAAGAACACCATGCGTGTCATGATGGCAGATAACAGCTCACGGCCACAGATTACTCCGGGTCCCAGCCGCCCCCATACCCCAAAAATATTTATATTGCAGATCTACATGAATCACACAAACGACTTATTTTGGATTCAAAACGGCGAATTTCGCAGAAAGGTGACAAGTTTGCATCACTGAACATAGACAGAGCACAACTGAAACATAACATCTGATATGTAACAACATAATACACTTTTCAGGGATGCTTGGGATTTGAAGAATGAGGGACACGGCTTAGAACGGGCGTGTCGCCTGGCAGGACAGGAGAGTGTGTGCACCAGTCTGCCTTGATCTATGAATTCATGTCCAAGTGACAGTCACTGCTGCCCACAGCTGTTTTATAGAAGGAAATTCCTTCACTTCATGAAAGTGTTTTAACCACACACACCTCTACACACACATGACGGGTGTTATTTTCCCCATAAAGAACAAGTCGCTGCAAATTATCCCGCTTATTACACGGCCACATTCTCAACAAAGTAACGACATGACTCCCAATATTAATTGAAATGCTTTTATGGATTTAGAATTTTTTTTTATTGATTTAAAAAATAGTTCTATGTATTGATTTAAAAAATAGTTGTATGTATTGATTTAAATTGACATGCATCCGCTAAGAAAAATTGTCCGTTGTTACAGTTTTTTAAACAGTCTGAATGAAACGGCAGCTCTCAGCTGTGTATTTACACAATTAATGGCCCATCAACCACAGCTCTCTCCCCCCTTGATCTTTCTTCTCCAGCAGCTAAATTAACGGTAGGTTACTCTGAGTGACAAGCTTACAGTTAGACACAACACTGTCATTGCAAGTGACCCTCAGTTAGTTGACTTTTATGTTCAACTGCTAAATTCGTTCCTGATAAAAAAGGGCTTCTACTGTACCTAATTACCTTAATACTAGAACCGCCAGAGGTTTTTGCATAGGCCTACCTAAACCTGTCAAATCCCGCTATTAGAATGCAATTTTTAACAACATAGGGTGCTACATAACACACTTTCAGGAAAAGTCACGGACTGGGAGACTTTAATATTTTATTGAAAAAAAGTTATATTGCACACACACAACACACATCACACAAATTGACCCGATTGGCGGTTCTAGTGTTAAATAAACTCACAAATTAATGAAACCAGTTCAATACGCATTATTCTTATTCTTATCATTCTTTATGAGCGCAGAAATAGTCTTAAAATCAGATCTGTTTTTTAAATGAAATCTGACGGCAGGCAGTTAGCTCTGATCCCCTACGATAAATGCGCTGCACCTAATCGCTGGCCATTCAGCCACAGACACTGTTCGAAATGGGGGGGAGCTAGGGGGAGCTTGAGTCCCCCGAAGAGGGAGGGAGCTCCCCTGAAGGCTGACTTTGAGATAAATAGGGGGAGCCCAAAACAATCGTGCATATTTGTGTCACACAGATTAGAAATGTTGCGTTTCTGTAAATAACAGTTCTTGAAATAAATAATAGTTATTGTTCATTACAGTTTCTGAATATTTGTTTTATATTTGTGAATATGTCTGGGTGTTGCCATCTGTACGTGGCGGCGCTGCATTCTTACATACGTTGCTATGGTTATGGCGGTGATGCCGGCACGGTATTTGAAATGTTCATATTGATATTTTTTTAACTCTGGCGGTGTAATAAAAAAATATGGCAAAACGAAAACAGCCAAGCGTCACAGCTTTTGGATTCACAAGCAAAGACGCGAAGGAGTCTAAAAATGACAACGTGAACGGAAAACAACTTTTAGTTGGCCGGCTGTAAGCGGCGTTAGGGTCGAGCTTGACAGCTCCACACCGAGGGAGAGGCCTGCCGATGCGGAGCCTGAAGAGGCTTCAACAACGGCCATATCTGCCAGCATAGTGACACCGTCTGTATTAGTAGAAGAGTGTTTTTATAGCAATTGATCGCATCCGCGCTGCTGCGCCAGTCAACAGAGCGTGCGTGTGACATATTTAGTAGCAGGATGTGCTCTGAAAAATAGGGCTCCCCGAAAGCAAATGGGTAATTCGAAAACTGACAGAGCTCCCTCTATACAAATCAAACTGTAGACGGTGTGAAAGCACCTATTGTTTTAAATAATGTTCGGAATGTGACCTGTGAGCCTTTTGAATTACCGTGGGACAGCACATTCTAAACTAAAATGTTCAATCAAAAAAGTAACATCTTATCTTATCTTAATAATATCTTCATATTAATAATAATAATAAATCATACAGTATGTGTCCGAAAGGGAGCAGGAGGAAGCAAACACAAAATTATACTGCATATTAAAGCAAACGATTGTAAAGGTTAAAGTATGAGCATAACAAATAAAGAAGTGTAATGTAAACATTTACATTATGATTATTTAATATATAAAGACTATATATTATTGAATTACAAGATTAGATATACTTTAGTTGATCTTAAATATTGATGTGTTCAAATGCTCTTCAAAACACAACTGAAAGTCCATGAAACGTGTCTTTCTGTATTTGTGAATGAAGCGCCATCTCCAGTTTAAAACCTGAAATTGAAAATCTGGCAACGCCCTCTTGGAAAATAGTGGGAGGGCTTAACATTCCTCTATACTGGTCTTTGGCAGGTCGTAGGCAGGAAGCTGTAAACTGGAGTCCGAAATTCAGTGCTACATCTGTACACTATGACCATTTAAAGACCCAGTGAAGTGCATGTTTTTGCACCAAAATGAAATGGCAGTTTCATTCCTTACAGATCATTGTGCCTGTTCATGGCAAAAATATTTTTTAATAATTCATATTTAATGAATTAATGAATTATTAATTTTGCCGTCTGAGCCTAACGGAAGTTACAGACGATAGTGGCTGTGACGTTACAAGATGTACCCAGTTGCGATTGTAAACATGGCGGAGACTTTGGAAAGTGATACTAGTGTGAGAGAAATTATTGATTTGGACAGCTTTTCGGACAGGATAGATGAGGAAAGTGATCAATTTGGTGCACTTTGAGGGCAACATTAAGAGATTTATGGATACAGCTCTCAACACTCATATGAAACATATATTTCAATAATCAAAAAACATTGGAAGGATTTCTTAACCTATTTTATACAACTAATATTACATAGATAGAAATATTTGTTTACATAGATGACCAAACCCACTGAGATAACTTAGGCTACAGTTTACCTCCCTGAGCTGACGTTATCTCTCTCAGTCCCACAGGAGAGCACTCTCCCTCTCCTTATTGTTGAAACAGCTAATCTCCGTTAGCTCCGAGCTAGCACCAGATGCTAACGACAACCCTGTAACTCTCTCAGTCTCTCTTTCTCTCTCTCTCGAATCGACCAGTGGCCTTTATTTATCATGATCAATCAAAGAATCTACGAAACAATGACACCAGCCAGGCTCACCTTCATCTTTTGGGAACAGAAACATCGCCACTTCGGCAGACTTGACATTACTACAGCCAGCGGCAATGCATCGTTTCCCCGGTGTTTTTCATCCCTCTTTCTTCACTGTCGCCTCCATTGTCAGGTTTTCTCGATTGGCAATCACTTCCAGTCGACTCCGACACACTTTCCAGGAAAATACTAGCTCAAAAACGTTGAGAAATTCGACTTTGAAAAAGAGAAAAAATGAACGGTGGTGAATGTAAACATTGCGGCGGCGTCCATCTCGTGAAGTCACGCAGTAGATCGCAAGCCACGCCCACGAAGGCGAAGGTCGACTGCAGATTTCCCCGGCAAATTCAAAACTCGTCAAATTCGTTGCTATTCCAACATCTTTTGATATGGGTTCCAATGGACAATTTTGGTCATTACTATACGTATTAGCATAACAGATCATGCACAGGTGCACACTTCACAGGGTCTTTAAGTAGATGTCAGAGGCCAAAATAAATTTATCTAGCCACGTTTCTGATAAGACAATGACATCAGCATCAGTCGAGCTCGCCCAAATGCGGACAAAATCTAACTTAGGTAACAGACTGCGCACATTTAAGTGAATGAATCCCAACCCAGATCTAGAATTAAAATCAGCAGGAGTAGCTATCTGTCTACTACTGCTGCTGGGCGGTCCAGGGTTTAGTTGTACATTCCCTGATAGTAATAATAACAAAAACAACAAGCACCTTTTCCTCTTAACCGACACACATACATTGTCATCTGCTTTAAAGTCACCAGTAAACTCTGCGAAAGTGAGATTAGAGCTCAAGAAGCAGTCCTGAAGAACCATCATAGCAAGCAAGTGAGAAAGACAAACATTTGTCGAACTGAATGTCTGTGACAAGGAAACCAGTAATTGTTTGTGTAACACATCCGAACCTTTACAGGGGATGTCCACTGCGGGCGGTAGAACAGACCTGAATCCAGTCGACTTCTCAGGATGACGAGAGAACTTCTCATTGTCCAAAATAGCTAACGGTCATAGCAGAATCACGATATGGGCCATTTTCACAGACCAGCAAAGCATCCGGATAGGCGCGCAAGCAGGCCCGAAACGTGGAGGCGCTCCGGTCTCTTCGCGATATCCCTGGTGCAGAACCTCCTCAGTACAGCAGGATAGGCGAAGCAGGCCCAGCTCGAGGCGTAGAGGCGCTCCAGTCTCTCCGTGATATCCCCGTGGTAAAACGTCCTCGGCACCGTAGAGCATGACAGGTGGAGCAGGTGGATACAGGCCTCCGCTACAGCAGGTGTAAAGCAGGCCGCAGCCCCAACGCGAAGCCGCTTCGGTCTCTCCGTTACGCCCCCGGGGCAAAATTTTGCCAGGACAGCAGCACACGACAAGTGGAAGCAGGTCCTCGCCACAGCACAACTGGACAGGTGGAAGAAGGGGGCCCCAACCCGAGCAACAACGTGCAGCCGCTCCGTCTCTCTGCGACTTCCCGGGAAAAAAAACTCCCCACAGTGGCACAGCACAGGTGTAAACCTCCTCTCCACGCCGACGGAAGAGAGGCAGCCCTGCCCCTCACTTTCCACGCTCCGTGAGGCGGATGAGAACATGCGCTCCGCTCGCTCTGATCGACGAGTGTAGACAAACAACTTCACAGTGTTTACTGCCACTCGAAGTCCCCGGAGTTGGGGACTGAAGCCTTCCGAATAAATCACCAGGAGCGCAGACACCTCCTCATCTCCACCGCTCCCATGTTTTCTTTTGTGTTGTCATAAGTTATTCTCTCTCCGTTGGGCTGGGCTAATGCTAATAATGCTAATGCGAGCAAATAAAATGGCGGCTTCACAAGACTTTTCCGAGTTTTACGGGGCGTGGTTTGCAATTCGCCCAGCCAATCAGAAATTGGAACCTTTTTCTCCCCAGGAAAGTGCCTGATCTCTAGCAGGGACTGAAAAGGGGTGAAAAGGTTCCCGAAAAAAAGTTCTAGTTCCAGATCTTTTTGTTGTGAGCGCAAAATCCCAGGAACTATTGGAACTATTCCTATGAAAGCGCCTATTAACATATAATAAGTACCCTGTATCAAGATTGATGCAAAACAAGTTAAATTTGACCTTTTTTGTTTTTTTATTTATTTATTTAAATTGATCAACATTGCTGTAAACGTGCAGGTGTTAGCCAGCAGATTAATTTTCAACTGTTGTCCTTTTGGCAAGATGTTATAAAAACCATAACAAGACTAGAGAAATAAAAACATAATTAAAAAAATACACACAGTAACAGACAACAACAGTACAACAATAGATAGGAACAGACAAACAGCTGAAATACTATCATACTATGATACAGTTAAAACAGCGCCGTATAGACTGAGAGTTACGTCATCTCCGTTCACTCCAATGGACCACTTTTTTACAGCAATGGCGGATCGTGGAGCCTCTCAATCGTTCCCCGGAAGTTAGCGCCAAGGCTAGCAGAGCTGTAGAGTTGCAGCATAATAGACCGTTCGTGACGGACTTTTAAAGGTAAGAAGAAGTTTAAAGATTTATATTGCGGATATTATCAGTACATCTGATTCAAATTAACATGTGTATTAAAGGATGTCAGTGGATTATCTCTAAATTAGTAGATTTAGAGAACGTTTACAGATAACAGATAAAGCTAGGATAACGGATCAAGTTAGCAACACACGTTGAACAGCCTTTTAATTGTAAATTCCGTTCTCTTAATGTCATTTCGTCCAACGTTGTTGAATTAAGAAGAGGGGCTTCTAAACAGGATTGTATGCGGGGGTGGAGGGACTTAAATATTAGATAAATATAACTTTGGTGCGTGTAAGAGTTCGTGTTTTTAGCAGAGCCATATTGCGTCCTTGTGATTATGTTGATTATTACCTGTCTGTATAATGTTGCAGCTCAGCTGATTTTGGATTGATGGCAAAGGGAGAGGGACTTAAGTGAGAGTGAAAACACAAGGTAAGTTTAATACTACTGTTTTATATAAGTAAGCATACTAAACATGTATTATATCACTGTATTATATAAGTAATCTTGTTAGTAACCTACTGTATAGCAGGTGGAGGGGCAGTGATGTTACAGGTGGAGGAGCAAAACTGCAAGACTGCACACTCACAAGACAGAGAAATCAAAGTTTGTTCTCCAGAGAAGAGGTTGATTTCACTTCATTTATTTCATATTTTCTAAAGATGTGGAAATGGCAAAAAAAAAAACTTGAGAGCTGTAACCAAGACAACTGTAACAACATGAATAGAGAGCCACCAAGGTTTTTCAAGTCCCTCTCTTACTCCATTTTGCCAACCCAAACTTCCAGGTACATGACGGGACACCTTGCTTGTTTTTGTTGTTTGCGCTCCTCTGGCTGGGTGCTGGCAGGTGGAGGGCAGTGATGTTGGCAGGTGGAGGGGCAGTGATGTTAGCTGTTACACACCAGGCTCAAACTTAACACATTGCATCCTTCTTTGCAGTGTCCTTATTCCTGGAAGGGGAATCTGCAATTCCTGCAGAGTTTTGTAACCCGTTGGTCCGCACGCAAAGCACATTTTTAAAGCCTTCTTAATTGTCTCATTGCTCCATTTCATCCCCTTTGTGGTGAATCTGCGTAATGCCTTAAGTTGGTCTTTTGAAAACGTTTTCTTATATTTGTTGTCCCTAATTTTCATTGTTTTCTTGAGAGCTGCATTTTCCTTCCTGATTTTTCTTAGTGCAGACTTTGCTTTTTTGGTGATTCCTTCTTGGCTCTTTAATTTTCTCTTACATTTTTTTAATAGATCTGTTTGACTGGCTGCTGGTTCCCTCGTATGCTGACTGGCTGCTGGTTCCCTTGTATGCTGACTGGCTGCTGGTTCCCTCGTATACTGACTGGCTGCTGGTTCCCTCGTATGCTGACTGGCTGCTGGTTCCCTCGTATGCTGACTGGCTGCTGGTTCCCTCGTATGCTGACTGGCTGCTGGTTCCCTTGTATGCTGACTGGCTGCTGGTTCCCTCGTATGCTGACTGGCTGCTGGTTCCCTTGTATGCTGACTGGCTGCTGGTTCCCTCGTATGCTGACTGGCTGCTGGTTCCCTCGTATGCTGACTGGCTGCTGGTTCCCTCGTATGCTGACTGGCTGCTGGTTCCCTTGTATGCTGACTGGCTGCTGGTTCCCTTGTATGCTGACTGGCTGCTGGTTCCCTCGTATGCTGACTGGCTGCTGGCTGAGTGGGTGATGTCCACCCTCCCTGTCTCTCCTCACTAGCCATGTCCTCTCTTTCTTCACCCTCACTTTCCTTTCTCTCAGTCTCCTCATCCCTTCTTCCCTCAATCTTTGAGACTAATGTAAGTAGAAGACATGGCACTGTAGATTTTCGAACATTTAAAATATTATACCACTTAAAAATAAGAAATATGACTTTTGTTACTAAGAGTTCATACTTATTATACCTGTGTCACCTTTCATACTATAGCTGTGATCATGAGCTATGGGCTTTGTAGATACAGGTCCCGGGGTGAATCGTGGTGCAGGGGCCCTTCTCTTTTTGACCACAGGGCGATGCACGAAGACGGTGGGTATAGCCTCTGCTCTCAGCCTAGTCTTGCCCTTTTTTGTCTTGACAAACTGGTCTGCATCAAAATGTGCCTGCGGAGTGACTTGAGGTTACTTCACACACAGAACAACTCAGTTTTGTCTGCCCACATACATATTCCATAGTGGTTGAATACACGGTATTAGGAAACACTTTAAACTTACTGGACATGTTATACTCATTACATACTGTATATAAAATATGACCAAGAATGTGAGACAACTTTATAGAAATTCATATCACATCTGTTACTGATGCCATTTGTCATACTTTGTTAAACTCACAAATAATAAAGTTCCATAACTTCAGTTGGGAACAAAGACCACACCTTATCTCCCCAAGGCAATTTCCCATCCAATAGGTGTGCTATATAGGTGTGTATAACCCTTTCTCCTGTCTGTTACTCCCTCTTTCAGCACAAGAACCAGAGGGGGATTCAATGGAGTCTGAATACCTGCATTGAGACCCTCACCCTGCACCCTGAGTCTCAACTCTGTGTTTTTCAAGCCTTTCCCTGTTTTTTTGTATTAAACA
This sequence comes from Notothenia rossii, assembly GCF_949606895.1. Classification (NCBI taxonomy): domain Eukaryota; kingdom Metazoa; phylum Chordata; class Actinopteri; order Perciformes; family Nototheniidae; genus Notothenia; species Notothenia rossii. The sequence goes on from NC_136909.1 coordinate 51,441,154, forward strand.
AAACATTAAGCTTTCCCAATGGTGTGGTTTTCGTTTTGTGAAAAAGAGCAAATGCAGTGTTTGTATATAATAACCTCACATATTTTTTTGCTGTTGGTCATGAAATTGCTCCTGCTGACTTGAGCCAGCCATTTTTTCCTGAGCTCTGTGTCAGTGGGGAAGCCGTACATTCGTACTCCTTTCTCTGAGCGATTTGAGCATCCCCAGGCAGCACAGCAAACCATGGTGGCGACTAGGAGGCAGCACAGCAAACCAGGACAACACGGAAGAAAAGGCACAGACAAACTGCATGATATGCTATTCAATGTTTATTGAATTCCATGTATTTGCAATTGATGTTCCTAAAACAACACATTTAACATCATCATCATCATCGTGCTGCTGCTGCTGCTAGTCCTTTGATAGTCACCTGTCGGTCTCCTGTCCTTTCTGAAAGCCATAAAGATGACATTAGTCATTTAGATAACTTTTGTCCTCAATTACCATGGGATTACTGAAACTACCATGAATTTAAGAAAATGGTAGAAATGAATCTAATCTGAATTTTGAAGCATTCCTTTAGATCCCCTCCCTCACTACCATACAAGTTTAAGAAGATAATATTGGTTTTAAAGAATTCAAAGCTATAAACAGCAACAGGCTCTTTAACCAAGGCACTGTTAGCCTAACATGTAAACTAGTTGTTCACACTAATCCTAATATTATCACTTAATATTAGCAAATTCTATTTTATTTTTTAAAACATATTGATGTAAATCAATACCAAAAATCGTAGTTCTATCTCCTGTTATCAATTCATTCACATTGCCCGACATGAACTTCCGGGGAACGATCCTCGTCTGCATGAACCACGTGACGATAACCGTTTTTGGACTTCCGCTGTCGTAACTCTTCTATCTATATGGCGCTGGCAGCTGCTACATGCATGCAACACACACACACACACACACACACACACACACACACACACACACACACACACACACACACACACACACACACACACACACACACACACACACAGACACACACACACACACACACACACACACACACACACACACACACACACACACACACACACACACACACACACACAGATAAATGGCGGAGAGAACGCGCTCCGAGGTGTGGTTAAACTTTAGCCGTCTCGATGTGGACAATGCTCGTTACCAAAAGTGCAATAACAGTTTATCATGTAAGGGTAGTTTCATGTAACACAAGCATTTGTCTAAACATTTAGCAAAAGTGCTCCACATCCAGACGGAGAAATGCACCGGGTTCCACTGTCTTTCTAGCAGCTCTGTAGCCCCGTCCACGAGTAACGTTTCCACGTCAGGTGTTATGTATGCTAGCAGCAACACACAGAGTTAACTCAGTTATACAAACATAGGTTAATAATTAGAGGTAACTGAGTTATTTATTTTGTTAAAGTTTCAGCTATTGTGTTTACAGTTCTGTCATCACATTATTTAATATGATTTGTTAAAACATTGTTGTTTCTTTTGATGTGAAATATTATGCATTTAATTAAAATAAAAAGCAATGTTAGTTTTGTTCACAATTGTTTTAGTTAGTTTACCTTATTTCTTGTCAAAATAACCGTTAATACTATCGTTAAAAGGACCGGATCGATAAGCAGTATCTATATAAGTAGTAGTACAGTTAAAACCTTAACGATCCGAATAATCGATTAATCGTTTCATTAATCAATAGATTAATCGATTATCAAATTAGTCGTTTGTTGCAGCCCTACTCCGGGATACTCTGCACCTTCTACAGGTGCACCATAGAGAGGATCTTGACCTTCTACAGGTGCACCATAGAGAGCATCCTGACTGGCTGCATCACGGCCTGGTACGGCAGCTACACCGCCCTCAATTGTAAGGCTTTACAGAGGGGGGTGAAAACTGCACAGCACATCACCAGGACGGAGCTGCCATCCATGGACAACCTCTACTCCCAGCGGCTCAGGAAGAAAGCCCTCAGGATTATAAAAGACCCCCATCACCCCAGCCACAAACTGTTCTGTCTGCTGCCGTCTGGCAGGCGTTACCGCAGCATCAGGACTAACACCACCAGATTCAGAGACAGTTTCATCCCACAGGCAATAAGACTGCTAAACAACTGAACTGTTGTAACAACATCCATAAAATTCATCTGCTACTTAGTAATTATGTATCTATTTATCTAATATATCATTCCAATAGCTTACATATAGACTCTTATTTCACTACTTCACTTTTTTTAAAGTATTTTTCTTTTTGTATTTACTTTTTAATATTTACTTGCACTATATTTTTCAGTTTTTCTGTATTATTGTGTTGCACTGTTGGAGAAGCCTGTGACCTAAGATTTCCATCGACATAACTACACTGTAGCTATGTTCGTATGACAAATAAAGAACCTTGATCCGATTAATTTGATATTGATTGTCTGCCAATACCGAATCCTGATCCGATTCTTCTATTTCCCAGATAATACAGCTGCATCGTGTACACTAGCTCTATTTGTTTTTGCCATTGTAATTCACCATAAGCAATTGTTGACTGTAACGTCTATGCCAACCGACTGTCATTTTGTAATGTATTTTACTATACTTTAACGTCAAGTTTTGGCAACCACAGCAGCACAAATGTTAACGTAAATGTCAAGTTTTCTTTTTCAGTGTACTTATATCTGTATCAAGGTTTTGGACAGAAAACCTCAGCTATACCACCATTTTTAAAACTCACTTTTTCTCTCTGGCCTTTTAGGCTTCTCTTATCAAGAATAACTTTTATCCAGGACCTTTTCCCTCTCTAACCTCTCAAGGTTTTATTTGAGGGAAACGGTTTGCAGAGTGGCTTAGACAGGCCGGGGAGTGTTACGATTCGAAGTCACAGCGTACCTCCCTATCTCTCATCAATTTCCAACTAAGGCTCCAGTGGGGACCTTGTTCCCTGAGTGTGCCTCTCCACCTATGTTTCTTACTCTCTTACTTGCTACCCTTTGATCTTCTTGCTGTGGTCCTGTGTCCTGGATCCTCTATCCTGAGTTCTGGATTAAGTCGTGGGCTTCAGGTCGTGGGTTAACCTGTCTCTGCGGTCCTGCCTGGGTCTCGTCATGCTGCTTCCCTGAAGGCTCCCACAGGATTGTAGTTGACATCTTCGTAGATTCATCTTCTTATTAGAGACACATGCATTTCCTAACATTTGGACTACCTATGCTGTAAAATGTATTATCTCTTTGATTTACACACGGCATCTATTGCATGTCTGTCCGTCCTGGGAGAGGGATCCCTCCTCTGTTGCTCTCCCTGAGGGTTCTCCCATTTTTTCCCTTTAAACTGTGGGGTTTTCTCCAGAAGTTTTTCCTTGTATGATGTGAGGGTCTAAGGATAGAGGGTGTCGTTTTTCTCATACTGATATTTTGAACAATCTGTGTTGTTGTCTTAGCTGTAAAGTGTCTTTACTGTAGGCTATTTTTATTATATGTACAGCACTTTGGCTCTACCAAAAATCGTTTATAAATGTGCTATATAAATAAAACTTGATTTGATTTGATTGCAAAATCTTGGACAAACATAACAGGCTCAGCTGGGAAAATCTTTTAAAACACACTGATGCATGTCTCATTTTTAAGATTATAAAAGGCAAGGCACCCCCACCACTCTGCACTTTTATACAACAGAAAAATTAAAACAGCAGAACCACAAGGTTTGCCCTAAGAGGGGACTGTGTAACAGAGGCTGCGCTATACTTTTTCGCTGCTACGTTACAATCCTGTCCGTCACAAAATCCAGTCTTACCCGTCGGCCTTTACACAACTCTGGGCGGAACTGTCAACCGGGGTGGGGGGGTGTTATGCATGCCCATTGCTCATCGCGGGAGCGCGCACAGCGTAAAGCCTAAACTCACAGACGTGAGTAAATGATATTTACGGCAAAGTTAGGTTTGGAAACGGTATAATTTCCTTTTCTTGGCGGGCATGCATAACACCGGAGCCTCGCTGCAGTGTTTGTTCTAATCTGTCAAAATGATGGACTGCTTTCAGATTTTTCCGTCATTGTTAAAAAAATCCGTCATCGACGGAAACTATTCAGTTAACGCGACTCTGCTCTGCTCGACTCTGCTGTGTAGTCCCTCTTAGGTCCAGTTCCTTTGCTAAACAGTGTTTCTCTGTGAGGGCATCAACACTTTGGAACACAATACCAATACAGATAAGGAATAACACCTCCTATCATACATTTAACCACTATCTAAGAACTGGCTTTTAAGCAATCAAAAATGTGAACACTTTTAACTCAGCGCCATATAGATAGAAGAGTTACGACAGCGGAAGTCCAAAAACGGTTATCGTCACGTGGTTCATGCAGACGAGGATCGTTCCCCGGAAGTTCATGTCGGGCAATGTGAATGCATTGATAACAGGAGATAGAACTACGATTTTTGGTAATTATTAGTGAATAAAGGTTTTGATTTGCAATATTTATAAAACAAATCGATATGTGTATGTATTTACATCAATATGTTTTAAAAAATAAAATAGAATTTGCTAATATTAAGTGATAATATTAGGATTAGTGTGAACAACTAGTTTACATGTTAGGCTAACAGCGCTTTGGTTAAAGAGCATGTTGCTGTTTATAGCTTTGAATTCTTTAAAACCAATATTATCTTCTTAAACTTGTATGGTAGTGAGGGAGCGGATCTAAAGGAATGCTTCAAAATTCAGATTAGATTCATTTCTACCATTTTCTTAAATTCATGGTAGTTTCAGTAATCCCATGGTAATTGAGGACACAAGTTATCTAAATGACTAATGTCATCTTTATGGCTTTCAGAAAGGACAGGAGACCAACAGGTGACTATCAAAGGACTAGCAGCAGCAGCAGCAGCAGCAGCAGCAGCATGATGAGGATGATGTTAAATGTGTTGTTTTAGGAACATCCATTGCAAATACATGGAATTCAATAAACATTGAATAGCATATCATGCAGTTTGTCTGTGCCTTTTCCTCCGTGTTGTCCTGGTTTGCTGTGCTGCCTCCTAGTCGCCACCATGGTTTGCTGTGCTGCCTGGGGATGCTCAAATCGCTCAGAGAAAGGAGTACGAATGTACGGCTTCCCCACTGACACAGAGCGCAGGAACAAATGGCTGGCTCAAGTCAGCAGGAGCAATTTCACGACCAACAGCAAAAAAATATGTGAGGTTATTATATACAAACACTGCATTTGCACTTTTTCACAAAACGAAAACCACACCATTGGGAAAGCTTAATGTTTTGTTTAATACAAAAAAACAGGGAAAGGCTTGAAAAACACAGAGTTGAGACTCAGGGTGCAGGGTGAGGGTCTCAGTGCAGGTATTCAGGCTCCATTGAATCCCCCTCTGGTTCTTGTGCTGAAAGAGGGAGTAACAGACAGGAGAAAGGGTTATACACACCTATATAGCACACCTATTGGATGGGAAATTGCCTTGGGGAGATAAGGTGTGGTCTTTGTTCCCACCTGAAGTTATGGAACTTTATTATTTGTGAGTTTAACAAAGTATGACAAATGGCATCAGTAACAGATGTGATATGAATTTTTATATAAAGTTGTCTCCCATTCTTGGTCATATTTTATATACAGTATGTAATGAGTATAACATGTCCAGTAAGTTTAAAGTGTTTCCTAATACCGTGTATTCAACCACTATGGAATATGTATGTGGGCAGACAAAACTGATTTGTTCTGTGTGTGAAGTAACCTCAAGTCACTCCGCAGGCACATTTTGATGCAGACCAGTTTGTCAAGACAAAAAAGGGCAAGACTAGGCTGAGAGCAGAGGCTATACCCACATTCTTCGTGCATCGCCCTGTGATCAAAAAGAGAAGGGCCCCTGCACCACGATTCACCCCGGGACCTGTATCTACAAAGCCCATAGCTCATGATCACAGCTATAGTGTGAAAGGTGACACAGGTATAATAAGTATGAACTCTTAGTAACAAAAGTCATATTTCTTATTTTTAAGTGGTATAATATTTTAAATGTTCGAAAATCTACAGTGCCATGTCTTCTACTTACATTAGTCTCAAAGATTGAGGGAAGAAGGGATGAGGAGACTGAGAGAAAGGAAAGTGAGGGTGAAGAAAGAGAGGACATGGCTAGTGAGGAGAGATGGGGAGGGTGGACATCACCCACTCAGCCAGCAGCCAGTCAGCATACGAGGGAACCAGCAGCCAGTCAGCATACAAGGGAACCAGCAGCTAGTCAGCATACGAGGGAACCAGCAGCCAGTCAGCATACGAGGGAACCAGCAGCCGGTCAGCATACGAGGGGACCAGCAGCCAGTCAGCATACGAGGGAACCAGCAGCTAGTCAGCATACAAGGGAACCAGCAGCCAGTCAGCATACGAGGGAACCAGCAGCCAGTCAGCATACGAGGGAACCAGCAGCCAGTCAAACAGATCTATTAAAAAAATGTAAGAGAAAATTAAAGAGCCAAGAAGGAATCACCAAAAAAGCAAAGTCTGCACTAAGAAAAATCAGGAAGGAAAATGCAGCTCTCAAGAAAACAATGAAAATTAGGGACAACAAATATAAGAAAACGTTTTCAAAAGACCAACTTAAGGCATTAGGCAGACTCACCACAAAGGGGATGAAATGGAGCAATGAGACAATTAAGAAGGCTTTAAAAATTCGCTTTGCGTGCGGACCAACGGGTTACAAAACTCTGCAGGAATTGCAGATTCCCCTTCCAGGAATAAGGACACTGCAAAGAAGGATGCAATGTGTTAAGTTTGAGCCTGGTGTGTAACAGCTAACATCACTGCCCCTCCACCTGCCAACATCACTGCCCTCCACCTGCCAGTACCCAGCCAGCACCCAGCCAGAGGAGCGCAAACAACAAAAACAAGCAAGGTGTCCCGTCATGTACCTGGAAGTTTGGGTTGGCAAAATGGAGTAGGAGAGGGACTTGAAAAACCTTGGTGGCTCTCTACTCATGTTGTTACAGTTGTCTTGGTTACAGCTCTCAAATTTTTTTTTTGCCATTTCCACATCTTTAGAAAATATGAAATAAATGAAGTGAAATCAACCTCTTCCCTGGAGAAAAACTTTGATTTCTCTGTCTTGTGAGTTTGCAGACTTGCAGTTTTGCTCCTCCACCTGTAACATCACTGCCCCTCCACCTGCTATACAGTAGGTTACTAACAAGATTACTTATATAATACAGTGATAGAATACATGTTTAGTATGCTTACTTATATAAAACAGTAGTATTAAACTTACCTTGTGTTTTCACTCTCACTTAAGTCCCTCTCCCTTTGCCATCAATCCAAAATCAGCTGAGCTGCAACATTATACAGACAGGTACTAATCAACATAATCACAAGGACACAATATGGCTCTGCTAAAAACACTAACTCTTCCACGCACCAAAGTTATATTTATCTAATATTTAACTCCCTCCACCCCCGCATACAATCCCGTTTAGAAGCCCCTCTTCTTAATTCAACAACGTTGGACGAAATGACATTAAGAGAACGGAATTTACAATTAAAAGGCTGTTCAACGTGTGTTGCTAACTTGATCCGTTATCCTAGCTTTATCTGTTATCTGTAAACGTTCCCTAAATCTACTAATTTAGGGATAATCCACTGACATCCTTTAATACACATGTTAATTTGAATCAGATTTACTGATAATATCCGCAATATAAATCTTTAAACTTCTTCTTACCTTTAAAAGTCCGTCACGAACGGTCTATTATGCTGCAACTCTACAGCTCTGCTAGCCTTGGCGCTAACTTCCGGGGAACGATTGAAAGGCTCCACGATCTGCCATTGCTGTAAAAAAGTGGTCCATTGGAGTGAACGGAGATGACGTAACTCTCAGTCTATACGGTGCTGGCAGCTGCGTGTGTGTGTAAACTGCCCCGCCCCCTCGCAAGCAGGCGGGGGAGAGAGCTCTCTCGTCTGGGTTGGGAAGATCGAAAATACATTATAGACGCATTTTGTAGTCATATTGCATATTAGAAACGGAGTTGACGACACTAAGACTGCGATATAATGTTTATGTAGCAATAATACATATGACATATGTTTTAAATGTCTCCTATACCGATAAAAAAAGAGCGATAACGTTGGAGCTTAACGGGGTGTAGAACACATGTGATGACATCACCAACGAATCGACGACTGAATTAGTTGCCAACTAATTTGGTAATCGATTTTAATCTATTAAGTCGATTAGTTGTTGCACCCCTATCCTGGAGTCCATGTTGAACCTCCTCAGCTTGCGGCAGTGGCGGTTCTACAGGGTGGCACGGGGTGGCAGCTGCCACCTCAGAAAAATGCCTTGCCACCTGTTCGAAATTAAAATCAATGTTTTGATGGTATAATGTAGCTTAAACATACCGTCAGTTTAAACGCTCTTTTATACTGAAAAAACAGAAATTCTTGTGCACAACCAGTTAATCTTTTATTCTGAAAATCCTTCATCTACGGTTAGCATTTAGCATGTGGCTAATATACGATTTCCTAAAGAGGTGAATTGAGTAGCGAAATGACATGGAGTGGTGCAAACCGAAACCTACTGATTTAACACTACAACTATAGATGTCGAGATACTACCATGCTGAATATTAAATGAAAGTACAGTTTATTTGAATACATTATTGTTTACAGACGAGAGTAGCATGTGACAACATCCGGAAACCAAACCAGCCGTGAAGTATTTTCTGTATATTTTGGAGTATTGATTACAGCGTTTAGAATGTGTTACATGAAAAGTGATGAAAGAGAATATGAGGAGAAAAGGCGGGTTAAGCATGTATTGAATGTGAAAAGTACCAATCCTCTGTTTAAATGCAACAACGGACATTAGAGACGAGGCGAGCCGGCTGGCGGGGAGGAGCCAGCAGAGGATATATATAGCAGCACCGGACGAGGGATTCGCCCTCTTCTCTTGCTCATGAGAGCCAGATCACAGCTGTTTTCTGCTGGAACAATATTCTGTCTGTAACACTACCGCGCCTTTTTTAATTAAAGTATCCCATTTGAATCTTTTCAGAGACTCCATTTAGTCTCATTTTACAGCTTCTCTCCTGGACGCGAGAATAAAGAACATATTTAACAATTGGGGACCCGGACGTGATCTCGTTTCACCGGGAGAGCAGTTGCAGTTTTCAAAGGAGCTTGAACAATGCTGGCAGACATACACTCGGGCCCATACAGAAAGGTAAAGAAGTACCTGTTTATTCAAAATCTTCAATAGATTACATAGTGAACAATAGGAGTGTGTGTCTGTCTGGTAAGTTGGACTCCTGAGAAAGACTGCCTAAATTTAAGTTAAAACAAGCCTAAATTGATAAACATTGGAATCCTACCACACGTGGCGTTGCTTTGTCACAGGCAGGGTGAGTTCAATTTATTTTGCTCTATTTAACCCTGCATGCTATTCGTTGGTCTGTTATTACATGTCGGCTAGAGGCCAATCACTTCTATAAGTGTCTTTTGTTGCGTTTTAAGTTAACGTGAATGGTTTTAGGCCATTAAGCAGTCGGGACTGCTTGAGGCAAAGACACAGCCAAAGTTTGAAGCTAAGGTTATTGGAGTGAGTGTTTTGTGTTAACAACAGTGTGAGGCTGTTTTAAAAAAGTCATTTTTCAAGGAAAAGGCCTGAGGAGTTTGAAGCTTTCAGTGGTTACTTTATTTCTGTTTTCAAAAAGACATTGCGTTGTGGATTACGGCAGGAAGTGCGACATTTGTGCATTAGATAGACAATATTCTTCTGATTGTGTTTGGATAGCGTCCCATTTTGTCACATAAATAGCGTATTTAAACAGAAGAGATGACCATACTGGCTCTTAAAGTAAAAAAATGTACGTACATGGGTAGAGGGCTATGACATAAGGGTATAAGGCCCATTTATCAATGTAAACTAAATAGAAATGTTATTTTAAACTACAGTGTTGTGTCTTGAATTTACTAGACAAAATATCACCCCACCATTATTTCAACTCCAGGTGTTTTCTCAAATCCCTTTGTTCTTCAGGTCAAAGGTTGGAAAACCAGTTGCCATCTTGTCTTGACCTCATGTTCACAGTGAACCACACGGCAGTCACCATTTCATGAAATGCTAATTGAAGTACTCTGTTTGCTTTAACACACTGAGGCTAGGCATTCCATCTTCTAAAGAACATCATACTTCTTGTTAGAGTTAGAACTATTGGAAGTACTTCTGCTGGTAAATGTGTATTGGCGGTTTTGTGAATATTCTTGTTTGCAAATGTGTTTTGGCGGTTATGTGCTGTGTTGTTTAACCATAGTGTAATGTTCTTCCTATTTTAAAGATATTTTTAACGAAAATAAGTTTCTCCTTGTTTAAAACAAGTCAGTTTTGCAACAGCTATTCCATAGTGGATTAAGCTGGAAATTAAAATAGCGCACTCTGGTGGTAGTACAGAATTATTACACAAATAGAAGAAACACCATAACATTGTGAAGTATAATTTTAAGTGTTATAAATAAACACATGCTTGATCGCCAAGATAGAATTGAAGTGGTTTCTAATTATAAGAGAAGAAACTTTACATAATACTTTTTCAAACACCAATTTATTGAAGCTAACACAAGTAGTGACATTAGCATAATTTCATACATTTCGGTATGCACTGTACACAGGAGATTTGGATTTGAACCATATTCATATTTCAAAGTCAAAACCATACACGGTACAACTTTATTTTAACATTTCATATTTTAAATTTGCATACTTTTTATATAATAATTAACTTTATTAATATTTCACCTATAAAAAAATAAAAATAAAATAATAATTCTATAACTTAAAAAAAAAAAAGATTAATAAAACCTTGAGCAACTTAAAAAAAAAAAAAAAGATTTAAAGTTCGGACGAACAGCAACAAAGGTGCTAGTCAGAAGATTAGTGCTTCATCTTTGATAAGTTAATAAATAATTAGAGAACATGTCAACAAAACAAACAAAGTTGAGACTAGACGCAGAGCCAGGCTCAACAGCAGATATAACAGTTCCAAATCTTAGACAAAAGACATGGAACCATATGGAGAAACTGTTGGAACAGTGGCAAACGAGAGGACTGTTTCCAGCAGATGATCAGCCTGGACCAACGAAAGCCCATAGAAAAGCTGTAGTTGAACATGATAATGCTGAATACCTACAACAGGAAAAAGCATGGATCAAAGCCGGACAACCCTCTTGGTATGGACCTGAAAACATTGCTATGAACAGAGCTGAAAAAAGAAAATCTAGAGTTACAAGCCTGGTACTCCATCTAAAATATGTCAGCCAAGAATCAACGAACAGCATGTATGTGGCTCAAGGAGCAGAGCTCACAGCAAAGGAAGATAAGAAAGAAAAGACAGAAGAAGCTCCAGTAATCCAACCTTCAAAGCTCCTTCCAAGCCTGACAGATGCGCCTCCTCCCTACATGACAGAAGAATACAGTTTATTTCAACCCCCAATACAAGCTCCAACTCTAGGTGTTTTAGGCGGAGTATTGGAGTTGGACGGTCTCCCCACAGCTACACGTGTCAAAGACTTGGAGTATGAGGTAAGACTCCTATCTGGTGAGCTCAACAGAAGATTGGAAGAACTCGGCAGAAGAATGGAAGAGGAGCTCAAGAGAAAGATGGAAGACCTCAGCAAAAGTATGGAAGCACAACTCAAGAGAAGAGAAGGCGAAGGTTCTCCAGACACCACAACCGTAACTGAAGCTGGAAGACTCAAGAACTGCTCAACACTCATGCTACCGCTGATAGCGGCTGGAGAAGGAGGATTGAAATACCAATCATGGACTCACAGAGACATGGAAGCATTAGCGGCAAAACAACCTCCACTTACACAAGGAGGTCAGAAGTGGGTGAATGATCTGGAGAAATACACAGTCCAAGACCACCTGTGCTTGGGAGACATGAGGGCACTGCTTGGACGGATAGAAGGAAGACTAGAGGCAAGAGCAGTGGATTCCAAGGCCAAATGCACCAACTCTCCAGATTACATTTTCTTCAACAAAGTCAGGTCGAGGTATTGGGCTGCCATTCGTCAAATCTACCCAACAACACGGAGTTTACATGCCCTCAACAGCCTGAGAAAAGAACAGGGGGAGACATGTATGCCTTCCTGAAGAGATGTGAAGGAGTGTGGGAGGACTGCACTGCAGAACGACATGACGTTTCACCGTCTGTCGTAATGCTGTGGAAGAACGCGGTCATTAACGCCCTTCCCCAATCAGGCCAGGCAAGCCTGGGAGATGTGGTGGCATTAGACGCTATACCCATTGAAGAATGGAGACAACATCTCATTTACCACGATATTAAATACCAAGCAACCCAGAGGGAAAAAGACGAAGAAATTAAAACATTACAACTAAGACTCTTGAAGATACAAATGACTGAGAAAGATACCGAAGCTAATAAAAACAAGAAAGCGGCAAGGCAAATGGCAGCTACATCAGAGAAGGCAGGGCAGATTCCTCCAACAATTCAAGCTCAGGAAGAACCAGAGAATGCAGGGCAGACATCTCAAACAGTTGAATCTCAGATAGTGCCAGAAAATCAGATGGAGAACCAACAACCAGGAGGTTTCCGAGGAGGCAGAGGCAGAGGAAAAGTTCTCCGGTTCGAGGGATGCTACATATGCAATCAGCTGGGCCATTGGGCTAGAGATTGTCCACAACAACAAATGAAATACCCACCACATGCACCAAACAACGGCCCACCATGCAGTTTCCATGATGACGACAGAGGCAGGGGGTCCCAGAGATGTCAAAGACGTACAGGATTTCCAAACATGAACCAAATGCCACTGACAGCCTGGTATCATTCACAGCAATGAGGAAGCTTAGAGGACCAGACCATCAGGTGATGCATCTTCAGCACTAGAGTATTTTGAAATCCAGCTACATAGAACCACATATGTCACCACAGGAGGGAGAGGTTGAATGTTATTTAAAAGATAGTGAGTAGAATATTGCATTTACACAGAGCATCCACAGATTAGAAGTAGCAGAGTAGAACATTTAGCAGACTATTTTTGTAATTATGAGAAGGAAAATACATTACGAGCAACAAGTCCTCCAACTAATACGACCAAATAGGTCGATTGTTTTCCTCGTTTTCCGACCCATTAATACGACCCAGAGCAGCGTTTTCAATCAACGGGTGCGTCAGCCTGTATAGCTTTACGACCCACGGGCGCGTTTTAAATCAACGGGAGGCGGCGTAATGACGTACAACGTCCTCGACAACTTCAGTTAACAACCATCGTTTTTCAGACACGTACACTCTTCAAAAATCACGGCTGTCTGTCGTAGAACAAAACGTGATCCGTCTCTTAAATTTGTGTCGACCACAGACCTTATTTCGAGCTATTTTCCCAAATCCTATGGAGAAATCTCATTGGTTCTGACGCGAGGGAACCGGAAGTGGTCAAATGCTAACTTACCGGGGTTTTGGACTCGTCACTGCATCAGACAACATCCATTTATTTCCCAGACAAGCTAATAAACGTGAGTAGTCAGATATCAAAAGTATATTCATTTTGGGATATGTATTATGTTGTTTTATTTTGTCGTCTAGTACAGTGACTAAGATTACTATGTTTACCTAGGAATAATGATAGCAAAGCTAAATTAGCCAAAAGTAGAATCAGCTAACGTTAACGTGAGCATGGAAGTTATGTGATCCATCGGTTCATGCGGTTGATCCAAATGTTATCAAACGTCACATTCTTTATAACTATATTAAATACTATTTATCTATTAAGTGAAGAGTGACCAGGGGTGTAATACTGCCGGAACACCGCTCCGGCACCTAAAACGGGGATGGTTGTTAGCATCTGGTGCTAGCTAGCTATGATAACGGATAGGCTAAGAGGCTAATGTACCTAATGTAATGTTTACACAGTTAACTTTAGTCTAAGTTATCTCAGTGGGTCTGAAACAGTTTGGTCACCATATATGGAAATACATATTTCCAAGGCACACTTTTATATTATTGTAATGTTCCACAATAGGAGTCGGAAATTCAAGTTCTTAGGTTCAATAGCTCCTTTGGTAGTATACAAATACAGGTTCATAGGTCACAGGTTGCAGGTCGCAGGTTCAACGTCACACAGCACCCTAAAAAAAATCGAATGAATCTAAAACATCGATGAAATCATTACAATTCATACTATTGGACATACAACAAATGCATAAAAAAACAAAACAGTAAATAGTTAAATATGCACAAAGATACATTTTAAAAAAAGTATTATTCTTATCATTTTTTTTATTATTGAAATGTATACAGTTAAGTTTCATATGGGTGTTGACAGATGTATCCATAGATTTAGTTAATTTTGCCCTCAAGTGCACAAGATTGATGCATTTAACTTCACGGGGGCCTCCGGACCCCCCTAGAGGACATGAGGTCCACCCCCACTTAAAACATATTCACATGGATAGGATACTAAATACATGTGCACACTTTTTATATAGTAACCTTTGTACCTCAGCAGGAGGGAGTTAGTTTATAAAGGTCCTTCACTGATCACTTAACTATCACGCAGCTGTGTGCAGCATTTACTGTAAGAATCACACATTTATTCAATAATGCAGACTTAATAAATGACCATTCTTTGTTGATTCTGGCTGGAGTGTTAATTGACAGTAGTTACATAAGCTTCAAAACAAGCCACAACTGCGCGTGCACACGTGCAGAACTTATAGAATTAGCAATACACCCCTGGTAATGATGATTTTAGTATTATTTTCTGTGATGATGGAGCATCAACTTTTGGATCAACCAGATATTGACAGATTAGGGTTGTTCATAACAGTCACTTTAAACATGTGACTGACTCTGTATAACATTGTTTTCCTTACTCTTGTGATTTTTGTTCATCCTATCTAAAAGATAAAAAAACATGAGTTCATTGTTTTAACAAGATTTTTCACGATATAATAAAATACATGAATCCTGTAAACATTTGTAGTATAGTATTCTTATTTTTGGTATTCCCTGACATTATCTGTGTTTCTGTTACAGACGCCTACTCAAAAAGTGTGCCAGACATGCAGGCAAAGCATAGGAGTAGCAAGTAAAAAATGCAAACAATGTGGTGCCATCCAACCCTACAAAGAGAAACTCTCCAAGCAAAAAGAAAAGGTTGCACAGGAGTGGAAGGCCACGCAAAAGAAAAACCACAGTGTCAACAAAGTGTATGACTCGACACATTTACTGGTAAGCTTTTTTCTCTTGCAGATGTCAGTTATCATAAAAAAGTGTGTAAATAATCCCTGATCTTAATCTTTTTATACAAATTGTTAAATTACTGAATTGATTTATACTTTCCAACAGTCGCCCTCATTTACTTTTTAAAAATAATCCTAATTTCTTAAGTAAGTTTATGTGAGAAGTACAGACTAGTGCACGATTACTGCACTTCATGTAATGTGTTAAGCAAAATTGTTGTCACCGTTGTATTTAAATCTGTAAAGGCATAACACATTTTTTCGAACTGATGTTAGATAGTGTTTGTACTTGCAAGCACCCAGTTTTAGTAAAACATTATTTCTTAACCAGAAGTAACATAGTTCAGGCCAGTGGTAATTCCTAGAATCAGAGCTTCAATGTACATGTTTTTCTAATTATATCTTACAAAAAAACCTGCATTTTGGTGTTTTATATTTTATTTTGGAACTTCATAGTATAGAAAACACATAATTATGTGACTATGGTTTCCAAAAGTAAAATAAATGAAATATCATATACATTTTTGAATAAATGGTAAAACCAAGAATGTCAGTGAATCAAAACCAGCCCATATTAATATAGTGCTTGAAAGACAATCAAGACCTGGAAAGAGTTAGTATTAATAAAGAGGCCCTTAAAAGCACTTTCATTAAGCTTACCAGAGTCTCTGACTTTGAGCCGTGTTCGAACAGTCCTTTAAAAATTCCCCTGTAACACCAGCTTTACATCTGAAGTGCTGTTAATGCGGAACTTTGAACCTGAAATGATATAGGTTATAGCTTGCTGACATGTTTCAAAGCTAAATGTAGCTTATTCAGATATCTGAATGTGAGAATTAAATGGACAAATATTAGGCATGCCAGAAACTGACCATGATCAAAATCGGACAGCCCTGGCGAATATTAATTGATTATTCGCCGCCGAATTGAAACTAAGCCAGGAAAAAAAAGAAATACATAAATAATAATAAAAATATATATAAATAAAATCGAATTTTAAAAATAATTTTCGATTATGGAGACTGTAACGAATATTCGAAAAATAGAATAATCGCTGGCATCCCTAACCCATATAAAAATAACTATGCCCATGTAAAAAAAACTCAAAGTGAACCCGAGCTCGATAAACTTCTTTTTTTTTTTACAGTTCTTTTTTAGGGGCTCCCCTAAAAGGGGTCTAAAATCACACCTGGTTAATTGTGGGGTGCCTTCCTCAATGTGCACACGTATCACATCAGTGCATTTTTCACTTATGCAAAATAAATGGAGTTATAATGGCTTTAGGTGTGTGAAAATGTTTAGAACTGTTGTGTACATAATATTTCTTGGTTTTTTGTGTCCATTGTGTTCCAGCTCCACAAATGGAAAATGTTAGATCGGCGTCCCATCCTCCTTCTTGCCAAGAGAGGCACAAATGGTTTTTGCCGATTGCATCTGTCCATGGCAAATCGAGACAGAAGATGGTAACAATGCACTTGTTACCATAAAGAGGATTTACGAAAGCCTTATTAATGGTAAAGTATACAAATCTGCATGCTATATTTCAGCAATTTATCTGTTAACATTTTTTGTAAATTAGTTGCCCAGTTATCTGGTTTTAAATGTAAAAAAATGTGAATCACTGTTTACCAAGTAGTACAAATATGTCGTTATGTCTTGTTTTGTCAGTTAAAGGGCCCATGTCATGCTTTTCTGGTTATTACCCGTCCCCTTCTGTGTTATGAAGCTTTTCCTGCATGTAAACGGTCTGCAGAGTCACAAACCCTCAAAGTACACCCTGTAGCGAGTAAAACTCTAACACAGAAAATACCTGTCTATGCTGCTCTTTTTCAAAAAAAAATCTTCCTGAGTATAGTGACGTAACGGGCATAGTGACGTACCGGCTCACACACACTCACTCAGCCTTATCTTTTCTCAGCCGAGGCTCCGTGGATCTCCTCACGCACACACGCACTCACACTCACAGCCTGGATGTGAGTGTGTGTGTGTGTGTGTGCGCTCAGGCTGAGTTCCTCGCTGTCTCGCAGACCCCACACAGCAACCAGGAAACAACACCAGTAATCCAGCTCACACTGTCTGCTCCTCGAGCCTCAAAGGGCGGAGCAGCGAGCCCCCCAACGTCCCGCCAACACGGCACCCAGACCCCACGCAGCATTCTGATCTGTTTGTCCTTAGTGGTGTCATTTCCTGGTTGCTAACAAACGCCATTGTAACACAGAATCACTGATGTTCCGCTGTTTCATTTTTAGCTGTAATTACTCAGATTATAAATGTATATGGCGGATTATACTTGGTCATTTACTCACCATGCGTCTACTTTTTTTTCTTCTCAATAGTGACTTTGGCAGTTGAACCTGAGGGCCCTTGTACCACACAGGCAGAAATGGCCGCAGACCCAGGATCAGACTTGTCTGTACCTCTTACCACCGAGACTGACACTGAGTTCACTCTCTTCCTCACTCCTGTGTCCTCCGGCCTGACTCCTGCTCTCTCCTCCGGGCTGACTCCTGCTCTCTCCTCCGGCCTGACTCCTGCTCTCTCCTCCGGGCTGACTCCTGCTCTCTCCTCCGGGCTGACTCTTGCTCTCTCCTCCGGCCTGACTCCTGCTCTCTCCTCCGGCCTGACTCCTGCTCTCTCCTCCGGCCTGACTCCTGCTCTCTCCTCCGGCCTGACTCCTGCTCTCTCCTCCGGGCTGACTCCTGCTCTCTCCTCCGGCCTGACTCCTGCTCTCTCCTCCGGGCTGACTCCTGCTCTCTCCTCCGGCCTGACTCCTGCTCTCTCCTCCGGGCTGACTCTTGCTCTCTCCTCCGGCCTGACTCCTGCTCTCTCCTCCGGCCTGACTCCTGCTCTCTCCTCCGGGCTGACTCCTGCTCTCTCCTCCGGCCTGACTCCTGCTCTCTCCTCCGGCCTGACTCCTGCTCTCTCCTCCGGGCTGACTCCTGCTCTCTCCTCCGGCCTGACTCCTGCTCTCTCCTCCGGGCTGACTCCTGCTCTCTCCTCCGGCCTGACTCCTGCTCTCTCCTCCGGGCTGACTCCTGCTCTCTCCTCCGGGCTGACTCCTGCTCTCTCCTCCGGCCTGACTCCTGCTCTCTCCTCCGGGCTGACTCCTGCTCTCTCCTCCGGGCTGACTCCTGCTCTCTCCTCCGGCCTGACTCCTGCTCTCTCCTCCGGCCTGACTCCTGCTCTCTCCTCAGTGTCTTCCTCACAGAAAAGAAGACCAACGAGGAATAAAGTGGCAATTAATGGTATGTGCGGGTTAATTAGTAATTATCTTATTTACATCGACTGAAACTGTGTTTGATTTTGCACATTGAATTAGTTAAAGAGAGAGAAAACAATCATCGGTACAATTAGAATACACCACCTTTTGTTTTGTTTAAGACTTTGCAGTATCAAAAGTCTCAGTGCCATTTTGAACAGTTTAATTGAGCACAATGTGATGTTAGGCAATGTTTAGGAGGTTATTGCTGAACTTCAACTTATTACCATCTTTTAATTCCTTGCAGAATGTCCCATTCATCAAGGGTCAGACACTTTCCCCTACAAAAAACTACTGAGGGAACGAATGAGGGAGGTTTGTTTAGAAAATATTTTTAAATAAATAAACAATGACAATAATGTTTCCGTGGAACCAAGTCTTATCTTATTGGATTTTCGTATACTTTGTTTAAAAGGAGTGTTTCAGTCTTAAGCATGACTGCTAATGTAAATATTGAAATTACAGTAACAATAATTTATTATTAATTTAAGGTTGAGGTACTTGTGTAATGCTTCATGTCGCATTAATGCATCATGTCCAGCCATTTATTTGTATATTACATTTTTTCTTGTAATCCTTTGTAGGTGAATTCCTATTCTTGGCAGTACAAATATTTTTTTAAATAATAATAGTATTCCAAAATATTAAACTGATGGGGAAAATGCTATTGACTATGTTACAGTCCTTCATATGTTTGAGTTAATCGTACCTACTATTATTTCAAATTATCATTTGATTTCACTGGACTTTTTGTATTTACATGTATGACATTTGAAAAAAATGAAGTTTACCTAAAATCTGTGTTTCTTTACTCAGGGCCATACCGAGGTGTTGGTGCAGTGGCAGTCTTGCTCTGGATGGTATGTATCTAATCTGAAGTTTCCTTCAGTGTAGCTGATGGGTCTGGCAGAACAGGGGCCACAAAGTAGTCTTACCAACCAACTTCATCAACCCTGAGATCACTAACTTAAACATTTTGGGTTCCTCAGCAGTAAATTGAATTTAGTTGATCACATGGGGGTGGGGAGCCATGTCATCAATGGCTCTATCAGACGTTTGCGCCATAAAGTAAGACATCCAAGTTCTCTGCCCTTCGTCATTCAGACATCGCGCCCTAGAAACGTTGTCTGATTGTAACACATAAGCAGGGAAGTAGCCTACATTGAAATAGAAATTAAAATATACAATAGAGTTTATCATTGATCAATATCACTAAAGGTTAAATGATTGATATGTGAGGCTGGATGGTATTTGATCTCTTTTGTAATTACTGACTTGTTACATTTGTTCTTAACAATTATACTATAAGTATAGTTAGTAGTAATAAGTAGTATTATTTCTGTGTGCAGTCTTGCAGGCAGTTGTCTAAGTTTAGTGCTGTATGTTTGGGCATTGATAAGACAGCAAATTCAAAGAATTGGTCAAATGAAACATTGACTTTGAAATAAAAAATGTACCTTGTATTATATATGATGTACGTGTTATATATAAATATATACATTATACTGCACTTTCATCATGATATTTTTGAGTGACTTAGTATATCTTCTCATTTGAAATAGCATTGTCAACATACTGTAGAACTACATATTCCAAAAAGTAATACTTTTTGCTGTGTCAGTATTGTCATACTGATATTCTGTACAAACTGTGAAGTCCATTGAGACAAATGTAACATTTGTGATATTGGGCTATATAAATAAACATTGATTGATTGATTGATTGATTGACTGTTTCTGTTTTACAGTGAGGCGAAGTGGAAAAATTCCTGGGAGCCAAAGGAAAACTTTTCCAGTTAAATATGGCTGACTTTTTTTTTTCTATTTTGGAGTAATAAAATACATATAAAAAAAACATCTATGTAAGTGTTGTGCCTATTTGTGTTCTTATGTTATCAGTGAGCTGAAGCCAAGACAAATACAAATATGTTTTAAGTGTATCCATACAAACTCATTCTCTAAAACTGTCATGATTGGTCTGTTGTGAATGACACCCATGAGGAAAAAGGTCCTATACATTATATCACATCGGCAGGGCTGTGATGTGATGAGGCCCTCGCGAGCGTCGACGGGGGGGTGGTGTGTAAACCCTGGACACACCAAGCCGATTACAGCTAGTGGAGCCTCGCAGCAGAAACTGTGGCGCGCTCAATTGCGCCGCATTTGCGCATCAGATGAGGCTCCCTCCACAAGATGAGGGCGAGAGGCAGACGCAGTCTGTGTGATCGGCGTGTATGGAGGGGCGGGCCTGCACATCGGCATATCACAGACTGGTGCATACATTGTACAGGCGGCAATTTGAAATGGAACGCAGCCCACACACGGCAGACAAACCCAAACACTTTTGGAACACGCCACCTCCAGACACATTAACATGCACTCCCCTAACTTTCCCCTAATCTGACATTGTATTTCATTCCATAACATATAAATATACTGTTCACCCATGTGAAACACACACACTGAAACCAAAATAATTTACAAACATGTGAAAATCTTTCATATGCGATGGAAACTTCTGAAGCAATGGAAACAGGAGTCAGAGAGACACGAGGAGAGCAGGAACTTTGATGGCAAACTGATGGTTTATTCACAAGACATGTTGTGTGCCACGAATTGACACAAAAGATGCCAAACCAATTCTGAAGATCTCTACCCCAGACCCATATTTAGCTAGTTCTGAGAGAAGAATCAACATTGTGCATAACAAGATAAAACCAACACCTCTATCAGCTGACGCCAATAGGCAGGAACAGGGAGACAAAACACTGAGAGCACAGTAGCCAAGGCTACAGGTGCCTGTGCTCAGTCAGGACAAGACCTGGGGGGTATACCACGAAACTGGTTCAACCTAACCTGGATATGTTTGAGTTAGCCGGTTGGCCTAATCCAAAACATACGCCCTCTCGCTAAACGGCACTACGACACGGGTTATCAAGTGGATCGCTCAAGCCAGCCGTGCCTATCTAGTTAGGTGCGCGTTCACATAAAAGGGGTAGTATTTGGAGCATTCGACCAATCACAAACATGGAGAAGCGTACTGACAGCGCAGCGCGTATACTTCCTGAATGAAAAGTCAACTATATAATTAGACAAATATGAAGACTTTAAACATCCATGACTCAAACACTTTATCCAGGATAAAAGCCACATAGCTGCACCTGCAAGGTGAACACAGCTGGTAAAAGAAAAAGTGTTTGAATGCGTACATTAACAGGTTTATGATATGCCCCGTCTAAGACACGATCTGACTTTAATTACATTTGACTCGAGTGTTTCGTAATGTGTTGCTTAAAATAATACTTCTGCATACAGTATGTGACACTGTAAGTGTTGCACGGCCAGATACGGCTCAGCTGACTCAGATAAGGAGATATATGATACATTATGATGTGATGCCGCAGACTGTACTGTGACTTTGATCCAGTTACTTATGTTGAGGCAGATATTTAATTAAGCTTTCTTAACGCTAATGTTATAATAGTCAGATTGCTCTGAAGATGGGAGGTGATATTCTATTAATGTTCACATTCACACGTGAACACGTTTGGTTCTATGCAAACTCAGTAATATCCATTGTGATACAGTTATAAGGCCTTCACAAGAGACTGTCAGTGGAGATTAAAGGGGATCAGGAGCTCACGTCTTCTCAGAGTCCTTGGTATCTGGCTTGATGATTGTCTCACATTTCTAAACTTCATGTCAATAACCTGCTTAAAAAGCTGAGGGTTAGGCTAGGTTTCTTCTACAGGAACAAGTCCTGTTTCTCTGCTTGAGGCCAGGAAAAGGCTAGTCACTGTGACCTTTTGACCTGTGCTGGACTATGGTGATTTGATCTATATGAATGCACCTGCCAATTGCCTGGTCAAGTTAGATGCTGCGTATCACAGTGCACTGAGATTTGTGACAAACTGTAAAGCATTAACCCATCACTGTACCCTGTATGCAAGGGCTGGTTTGCTTTCACTAACTGTACGGAGGCTCAGTCACTGGTACATTTTTATATACAAAGCCATGTTAGGGAAACTTCCATCTTATATCTGCTCCCTGATCTCACGGAAAATTGTAAGTGGCTACTGCCTGAGATCGAATGCTGTGGTTTTATTAAATGTGCCAACTGCTAGGACTGTCTTAGGGAAGACAGCTTTTAGATGCGCAGCTCCTCTGTCTTGGAATAGTCTGCAAATTAAATGGAAACTGAGCAATCTGGTGCCACTAAATGTTTTTAAAGCTCGGTTGGATGCTACTCAATCGGAAGCTATTGGTACCTGTTTATGTGGATAGTTATGTAAATGGTGCTGTATGATGTCCTTTTGTTGTTCTGTTTATGTTTTTATGTTTCGTGTGGAACCTACTTGAGCAGGTCTCCCTTGAAAAAGAAATCAATGATCTCAATGGGATACACCTGTATAAATAAAGGTTTGAAATTAAATGAAATGAGAGTCATCATCATCATGTTCTCTCTGCTGCTGCTGCTGCTGCTGGCAGCTGGAAGTGAGTCAACACTTATTATACTGCTGTTTAACAGGATAATCTGTCATATACCTTTTTTTTGTATTTGTACAGGTGTGAAGTGTGAACAGTTGACACAGCCAGCTTCTGTGACTGTGCAGCCAGGTCAACGTCTGACCATCACCTGTCAGGTCTCTTATTCTGTTAGTTAATAATAATAATAAAATTAAATAACATGCTTTAACCACTAGGTGCCCGTTTATCAGCTGTGCGCCGTTATGGTGTAAATACTGCCTATCTACCAATTGGATCCAATATAAAAGTCAGCCGAATTACTGTTGATATTGCGAGGAGACATATTGTGTGAAAATAAATCTAAGATGTTGTTAAATGGCTGATATATTTGTGATCCACGTCACGTTTTCAGTTTTGGCGGCAGTTCTTCCTGTTTGTATAGAAGTCTTCTCATCAGGGCTCTATAGATAGATAACTACGGCAGATATGTAATATGTAATGCAGCCGAACCATGTATTACAATGCCGTTATGTGATTAGCTCCAAAGAGAAAAGCAAGCAAACTCGGAATAAAGTATTATTTTTTTTTTTTTAAATGTTTTCGGATTTCACATCGCATAAACACCATTTCCCAACGTGCATTGCGGCTAAACCATGAATCACCGAGCTGAGGATCTTGGTTATGGCTAGAAAGGATCCGTCTTGTGTAAAACTCTCGCGAGAGTTCGGCTGAATGTCACGTGGCTGAATGTTTACGTTTGGCAGGCAGCCTTTCAGTTAGGATCGTTAACATCAGTTGGCCACAGCAAATGATGGTGAGAAGCTAAACTATCTATTAATTATGTCAATGACAGGGAGTGTGATCGTTGAAAAGCGGTCTTGCTGGTGTTCAAAGAAGAATGACAACACTGTAGATCACCAACACTATGGTTTATTTTTTATTCACAGGCAAGTCAACGTTGTCGCAGTAAAAGTCCCAAGATAGCTCCTGGTGCAATAAAATGTTCCCTTGCAGTGTTTTACTATTATGTCTGATGTTTCTCTATTAATATTGCTGCTGCATTAATGTGTATGTTGCATCATGTTACTGCTGTAGATGTGTTTCCGAGCCGCTCCGATTACAACGAGAGTTACAACGAGAACGTGACGTCATATTTACAATAGAAGGATCCTTTCTAGCCATAACCGAGGATCTTGCCTACGTCTGTTTCCGGTATTGTT
The DNA here is from genome assembly GCF_949606895.1 of Notothenia rossii. Lineage (NCBI taxonomy): Eukaryota > Metazoa > Chordata > Actinopteri > Perciformes > Nototheniidae > Notothenia > Notothenia rossii. The sequence continues at coordinate 51,465,344 of NC_136909.1, forward strand.
TTTGACGGATGTATTTTGTTATACACACATTCCTTCACATTTAATTTAAAATGTACATTAAAATATTTCATGAGGCTTTCTAAAATGTTTTAAAATATAACTACGGTTCGAGTTGAAGAGTTTATAAATTAACATGAACCGAAGCTGTTGCCTGGTAACGCAATCGTGCAACGTCACGTCCGTTAATTCCACATCCACACACATCGATTTAATAAATGAATATAGCCTTTGTATCTGCTAAAAGAGGTGCCGACCAGCTGGGGCAACAGAAAATTAGCGAAATTGAGTGTGACTATTACAAATGAAATCATTATTATATTAATATTGATAATAATAACAACCGACCGTCGGGGTAGCATTTGCTTGGCATTTCCGGGTATATCTCCACTGGTTGGGCCACGTTAACAATACTGTGTAAATGTCACGTTTGAAGGGACGAAATCGTGACAGCTTCACGTCTCCCATCATGGTAAATCGTCACATGTTCACGTCTTGCCGTGATACCGGGTTGTGCTGACCATGTCCATGCCTTTATGACAACAGTGTACCAATCTTCTGATGGCTACTTCCAGCAGGATAACTCACCGTGTCACAAAGCTCAAATATTCTCCAACTGGTTTCTTGAACATGACAATGAATTTTACTCAAATGTCACAGTCCACAGTCATCAGATCCAAATCCTACAGTGCACCATTGGGATATGGTGAACGAGAGATTTGCGTCATGGATGTGCAGCCGACAAATCTGCAGAAACTGTGATGCGATCAGGTCAATATTGAGTGAAATCTCTGAGGAATGCTTCCAGTACCTTGTTTAATCTATGCCATGAAGACTTAACGCAGTTCTGAAAGCAGATGGGGGTCCAACCCATCCTAGCAAGGTGTACCTAATTAAGTGGCTCGTGAGTGTATTACTTAGCTCAATTTGTATTGTTAGTGTGTGTCTGTAGGAGTAAAGTCTAGACACATTCTTTGGATGTAAGCATTGGCTAATTAAACAGATCATGATTAAATGACATGATGATAATAAGAGTGATCACCAAAACCTTATACCAGGGGTGGGGAACCTCTGGCCCTCGAGGTAACTCGGATCTGAAGGTGACTGATAACTGCTAATGGCATTTACTTGGATACCAGACATAGTAAATGCAAAGCAGGATCATATAAAAAAAAAGGTAATAAACAAGCCATTCAATCGTAATACTTGTTTTAATACGTTGACATGCATACAACACAATAGACTTGTTAAGTCCTGTTCGTTGTCCTGTTTGTTGTCCTTATCACCGTCCTGTTAGTTTTCCTCATCACCGTCCTCATCAACGTCTTGTTCGTTGTCCTCATCACCGTCTTGTTCGTTGTCCTCATCACCGTCCTCATCACCGTCCTGTTCGTCGTCCTCATTACCGTCTTCAATGTCTTCCTCCATCATGAGAAAAGACGAGTCCGAGCCAATACAGCTGTAGGTGCTGGTGACTCTGCTCAGTTTCTGCTCCAGAAGATATTGATGGTGTAAAATACAGCAGTGCAGTCCCCTGTATCCCTCTTCTGTTATATCGCTTGGAGAAACTAAAATAAAAAGACAAAATGACAGTCTATGTAAGGCAACTTTTAATTAGCATTGATGTTGGTTCCATATAAGCAATTTGAATGTTTAACTCCGAGGCTGTATATTAGCTAAAAAGATTTGTGATTCAGAAAAAATGCAATCATTACAGATGCTATTCAGTGATAGACATTTGACACTGGGAGGGGGGCAGTGGCAAATATTATAAATCGGTATTTGTGGAACATACTTTGGTTCCTGATGTCGTCTTTTGTCTGATGAAGGAGGCGGTCCAGTTTGTCCAGTGCCTGCCTCAGATTTTGACAATGCTGGGTCATCTCCTTCACAATGATGACTTTCTCCTCTTCCATACGCCTGACCAGCATAACCTGGTCAAAAAGTCGCCTCTTTGTGCGCAGGTTCACCACTATAATGGAAAAAACACAAAATATAACAACCACAATGGTAAGGCTAATAAAACAAATAATATCAGTTTGTTTTCAATCTTTTTTAATTAAATTGACCAAAACCTTAAAATCTGGTAAAAAAAAATTCAACCTCGCCGCTTGCTGAATTTTTTCAATTCTGTCTATGTTGGCAGAATTACATTCAGTATGTCTTGAGATTCAACATTAGTATGCAGTTCAGGGTGGTCAGGAAGGGTTTTACTGTTTCCATAGATATGCCTGTCCCAGTGAGACTAGACTATTAAGACTTGATAGGGCAACATCATACAGACCTTTCAATATAATTATTTTAAAATGATTTGTTGTGATCATGATGATTTGTGACACCTATGTTGATAGCTCTGTGTTACATTGGTGATTGTATTCTAGTACTTCAACTGAATTTATGGAATATCTAGGGCAAACAAAAACAAGTTGTTTCTTACCATCTCCTTGCGCCTCCCAGGGCAGAATGACATCCTCAGACAGACCGCATGCTGCTTCTGTGTCAATTTTCTCTGAACAGGCATCAATGGTGTTGTACTGCAGTATCCTCTCTCTGAGTTTCTTCTTGAGCTCTGTCAGTCTTCTCCGTTTGCGTTGCCTTGTTTGGTTGCTGTCTGTAAAGTAAAACAAAATACAAATAAACTAATATTAATAATACAAACAACAACAACAAGAAACAAATATTGTTTCTAGATAACGTAATAATAAATACCATTTTGTCGATAGAGGTCGTGTTTCTTTCTTCGGAGGGAATAAATAATTTCATCTATTTCTCTCTGGAGCTCCTCTTGGCTACTCTGGGCTCCATGTTTCTCTTGAAAACAGAAACAACAAGGTGTAATCATAAAACATGAAGCCAAATGTTTGGAAATATGGAACCAAATCTATACCACAGTGATCATATAACATACCAGTGGCTGCCCATTGCTTGACCTCCAACACCCACTGCTCCGTGTCCTCCAGGGAGATGTTCAGCTCTTGCTTGAGACTCTCAAGATTGTCCACTTCAGTTTGTGCTCTCTGTGTAGTCTGGTTAGAATGTTTCAAAGGAAAAAGTGAATATGCGTTCCAGTTGGTTGAGAAGGTTGTTTTTTACTGAATTCCTTTATGCACATTAACTGACCAGACAACAACATGAAATGCTAAACACCTTCTCTTCAAGGTTGGCAAGTATCACCTTAGTGTCCCTTTTTTTTCAAGATCAAGCAGGATTAACATTATTATTATTATTATTATTATTATCCAGAAATTCAGATGAATCAACCTATAGTGCTTTATTAAAAACAAACAGAACAGAGACTCTCTTGGCAGAACAGTGTGCCATGGCAGCACCATCATAATGAAATGATTGCAGAATACATTCAATTCAACAACATGTAGCTAAGGATGGTGTTAAATTACTACAACAACAAACTCGGATAGTCTTAATATACATTTTGAAATGCAGCATGGACGTCTTACTTTGACAAATCTCTTTGAGAGTGTCTTGTGGAGATTCTCCACCTTCCTGTGGTTCCATTGCATAGCCAGCACGGTTATCATATCTGCTCTAGCTGTAAACACAAAAACATGAACATTCATATGAGCTTTACAATGTGGCACTACTTAAAACTATTTGTTTTCCTCTACCAACCTGATTTGGTCATGTATTTTGTTGTCAGAGCTGCCCTTGAGAGGAAGCTGTTAACCTGTTCCACTTCCTCGCCGACAGTATTTCCAGCACCTTCCTGGCTTCTGCCACCCCACTTCACCTGCTCAGAATCATAAACAATGAGATCTAGCTATTTAGTTCAATATTATAATTTCTTGTACTGTACATCTTTAGTTATCATCAGTGTCAGGAGCAATTTCAGAAAGTTAAAATGTTCTGATATTGAATTATGCTTTGAACTACAATGTCAAAACTGCAGTTATTTGAAGCTCTATTCATTCATTATTTCTACAGTGCGGATATATTTACTAAAATAAACATAATGGGTTTTGGAAGCCTATCCTTGTGACAGTCTGTTTTGTAACAATTTTGTCAACATTTGTAACTATTACAATTATTCCACAGGCTTGAATAGAATATACTACATGATATTCTTATGTGCACTACAATTTCTAAAACATTTGAATCTAGTGACACAAATGTTTAATTTGCATACTGTACCTCGCATTTGCCTGTGTGGGCCTTGGCGTGCATTACAGAGAGAAAAGGTTTCATCTCTGTAAGTGGTTGGAGCTCAGGCAACTTTGCTGCCATCTTCTCCAAATAAGGCCAGTACCTGTAATGACAAAATCAATTAGCTCTTCCAGTTGCATGATGGCATAATAGTAAAAAGATAAACCAGGTCCTTAAAATTACCAGTACAATCCTTGTAACCAACATCAGCATTTATCCAAATGAATGTTTTTTTTGCTTTACATCTACTGGATGTGCAAGAATTAAATAGATAACACGTTTCCCACAAACACTTCCAATTTTGCAATAGTTATAACTACCTGCAGGCAACATCCATACAAAAGAATGTTGCATTCGCAACTTCAGCCAGCTCCTTCTGCAGGAACATTGGGTAGGCATATATTTCACCACGGTAGTGATTTAGGCCTTGTAGTAAGATGCCATGTCTGCACACAGCTATTTGCAGTCCTTCCTCATCCACCTTGGCCCTGGACTTGTGTGAGGTTTCTCTGCAAGCTGTGAATGTTGCCGGTCCACAAACATCACGACCACTTTTCTGAAATAGACACAATCTGTTACATTTAACCCTGTGCTAAGATAAATAAATAAAGGGTTAGGGGATTGAATAGATTCTTACAATCGTCATCTGGCTCCTGATTTTGTCGACAAAGGCAGACACTTTACTGTCCTGGGCAATGAACAGTCCATCAAATAGAGACGGTTCATCTGTCCTGCGAAATTTGAGAAAGACATTGTAAGCAACATTATCATACATACATAAGTTTGATTGTGTCCTCTATTTAATGTGGCCAATTTGCTTTTGCCATAACATTTTCATAAATGTGGAAAAGGTCTTTGTGAATTTGATCTGTAATTCTGTGTAAAGTCTTTTGCCACCATTATTTAACATTAGTGAAAAGTTTACTGACTTCTTGTAAAAAGGTAAAAATAAAAGTACATCCTTTATATTGCTGGGCATGGAATAGGGCAGAGGAAGGCATAGAAAAAGGTTCCTGGGCAATTTAATACATTTTTCATGAAGCGATTATATCCAAAACTGGTTCTTAGCTCCAACATATCCAACTAACGTCAACCATTTAACATTTTAAAGTTGAGTTAACTTTACAGGCGTCATATATAATAATGTTTATGAATTGGATTTATATAATTATGTGTAATTTCACACCAACCATTGTTTTCTGATGGTCTACAAACTTTGGAAAAAGAAATTGCAGAGTTGGGGAAAGTTAGACATCTCAGCAAAGACATTCAGCTTAGTCAATAAAACAACAACTAAAATGAGAATATGATTTCACTGACCCTCTGGACTTCTTGAAGCGATAATGCTTTCTATTGCCATCTACAGCAATAGCCAGCATGTCAGGTGTGCATGCTGGGCATTTAAAGGGCTCCACCAGGCATAGATCTTCTTGTCTGTAATTACAGAAGGCAAACTCCCGAAAGACTCTGTGGAAGATATCGCTACAGATTCTGCCTGTCTGGAAAAAAGAATGGTATTCATTTGGTTAATTAAAAGTTTGGTATTCAAAAATCTTGAAAACCACATTTTATTCTTACCCTTCCTGTGGAAAACGATCGATGTTCAAGCATTTTTATAAATACTTGCTGGGATAATGCTGGGCTGGCCAATTTCATTTGCTCGAATGATGTGAACACATCAAACTTAAAAATAATTTTGCAGCTGTCGGTTGCTGGCCAGTATTTGTATCCCAGCAAGTCACCTATGCTCGGGGACCATTTGGCGGAACAAATTGGGCAGCACACAGAAGGCAGACGAACGTTGTATGGACCTGAGAAAAAATATAAATGTGCAATTTGACAGCTATCTATGCAATGTAGGACAAAAGTATAATAGTAATCCTGTATTTCTGCTTGATCGTCTTCTGGTGGCAACAAACCATTGATAGTCACCAACACGGTCTGCTTTCCTGGGATGATGGTGAAATCTTGGCTTGGACCACAGAAGCAGATTTGGGATGGCGGAGGAATTGGAAGCAGACACACTGCAGCAAAGACAATTTCAGAGATTCATATGCATGTTAGGACATGTTAGGAAATGTAGTCAATACAAATTGAGACATTTTAACTGTTAAAGCAAACTTCCGACATGGTGAAAATGATGCCGCTGTATATGTAGTGCACATTAGGAAACCATGGTAAGGGAATATGTAATACCTTATTTGAACCCACCTTGTTCACAGAGTCCATATTGGCCACTTTCATCCACAACCACTAAGGATGTGGGAGGAATAGGTCTGTAAAACCCATCAAACATGGCTTCCCTGTCATGGAAGACATGTTTACCATGGATAATAGGGTCACATGCCGGACAAAGAAAGGGAGTTCCTGGTGGAACACAGTCCAAGCACCGGACCACAGCATCAGCAGTTTTGCATTGGAGACAGGAACGTGTAGTGACAATCTCTGCAGCCAATTTCAAATTAAGGAGCTCTGGCATTGCAGCTCTGAATTTTTGTTCACGTTTCAACTGTCTTTGGGTCCATGTTGATGCAGTGGGTGTTTCTTCTGATGATGCAGGGACAGTGAGAGAACCCAACAGGTTTCTCAGTGTCTGAAGATGTTGATCTAAAATAACAAAATATAAAACAAATCATGGAATTTAGTTTAATTTAAAAAAGATATTCCATACATGGCTTTTCACTTTACAATGTATCATGAACAAAGCTATTACATACTACAAACTAGGGATGGGCATGATTAATCGATGATCGATAATTGATCGTTAAGGATTTTGTCGATTTCGTATTTTTCTTATCGATGATCGGTAATAAAACATCCTACCAGCAGGGGGCGATATAGCGTAAGGAGTCGCGACAGCAGAGAAAACTTCCTGCGAGCTGCTCACTCACAAAGATAACAACATGAAGCGCGCGAAACGAAGTCCGGTGTGGGACCATTTTGAGATAAAAAACGAGTCCGCTCACTGTATACACTGCGACACGGTTTACAAGTACAACACGACAACAACTCCGATGATGTACCACTTAAAGAGCCTTCATCCCAGCGTGTTAAGAGGCACTGAATCCTCCGTTCAGCCCACCATCACCTCAGTTTTAAACCGGAGGAGCTGTGATGCGAAGCGGGCGGAGAAAATCACAGAAAGTATCGCCAAAATGATTGAAGTGGACATCTTCCCCACAAGTGTCGTCGAGGGGAAAGGATTTAGAGATGTGGTTAGTTTACTTGAACCAGCGTATCAGATTCCCTCACGGCGCACTATCACCAGGGTCATAGAAACCCACTACAAGGAGCGAAAACAGGAGCTCCTAAACAAGTTAGCCACAGCAGCTAGTGTTGCTATAACAACAGACTGTTGGACCGCTTTAACAGCGGAGAGCTACATCACTATCACATGCCACTACATTTGCGACAACTGGCAAATGAATTCAGCGGTCCTGCTCACTGAAAGCCTTCCAGGCCGGCATACTGCCGACCTTCTCGCTGAGAAGATGAATGAAGCTGTAGAGCAGTGGGGATTTGAAGCCAGAGTTATCGCCTGCGTCCACGACAACGCGGCCAACATTACGGCTGCCAACAATCCCACCAGAGTCAGCTGGGTGTCTGTTGCTTGCTTTGCACATACTCTCCAATTAGCCATAAATGACGGGTTTGCTCTATACCTGCATCGGGTCATCTCTGCAGCTGGTAAACTCGTTAGCCACTTTAATCACAGCACTGTGGCAACCAATGCGCTTAAGGAGAAGCAGGAGCAAATGGGCCTCGCCACCCACCGGCTTATTCAATCGTGCAAAACACGGTGGAACTCAGTCTGTGAGATGTTTGAGCGACTTGTGGAGCAGCGCTGGGCTGTTGTTGCTGTCCTCTCGGACAGAACCCTGACCAAGCTTCAAGATGCCAGGGTCCTGGAGCTGAAGGATGAGCACTGGCGGCTCATGGAGGACGCACAGCCTGTGTTAGCAGCACTTAAGTGTGTCACAACTGCCATGTCTGCCGAGAAGGACGTCTCCATCTCAAACATTTATCCAGTAAGCTTCAGCCTCATCAACACCCATCTCATGCGGAGAGAAGGAGACGAGACCAGAGTAACCGAATTCAAGACCAAAGTGAAGTCCTCCCTCAGCAACAGAATGAAGGTAAACTAACTAATTAGTTGACATGACACTCATAATAAATAGCCGCTGATGACGAGACTGACATAGGCATAGCTAAATGTCGCTTATGTGCTTTGCTTATTTAGATATGGCATATTTTCAAACGTTTTTTATCGATCATCCGACATTTTTCTATAATTTATTTATACAGGTTTGGTCTGACGAGTTTGTGACATCCGCCCCAATGATTGCATCCATGCTGGATCCCCGTCACAAGCATTTGAGCTTTCTTTCGCCACCACAGAGACTAATTGCTAATGCTAAACTGGTTGAACTGGGAGAGGCAATTGATGCAGGTGAGGCGGCTATCCCACAGACTGGGAGAGAGGAGGCGGTGTTGTCATGCCGGGGAAGTCCCACAACTGTCACTGCCACTACGCACGTTTCTGCGATGGCACTTCTCCTGGGGGAGCAATACTCATCTACCCCACAGGACACTGGCATTGAAACAGAGACTCAGAACTTTCTGAGGGACATACCCCCACCTCTGGAGTGCAGCCCGACTGATTGGTGGAAAGTGAACGGTGGAAAGTTTCCCAGGCTGGCTAAATTAGCTAGACGCTATCTCTGCATCCCCGCCACCTCGGTCCCGTCAGAGCGGGTCTTTTCAGCCGCTGGACTGACCGTCACTCGGCTCCGTTCACGTCTCACCCCCGAGCATGTTAACATGCTAATTTTCCTCAACAAAAACCAGTAGGTTAAGTAAGCTATAGCCTCCTAACCACCGTAGCCTTTAGTCAGACCGAGGCCTATAACGTGTTATTGTTTTGTGTTTACTATTGTTAGTTAAAGTTTTATATCTAAAATAGGCGGAATTGTATTTATTTTGTTTGAGAACACTGGCTCTTATTTTGTTAATATCCCCGACGCCTCCGACATTTGTTTTGTTTATTGTTTGCACATTTAAACACAGAAGTGAGTTTCTGATACTATTGTTAGTTAATGTTTTATGTCTAAAATAGGCGGAATTGTATTTATTTTGTTTGAGAACACTGGCTCTTATTTTGTTAATATCCCCGACGCCTCCGCGACATTTCTTTTGTTTATTGTTTGCACATTTAAACACAGGAGTTTCTCATTATACTATTGTTAGTTAATGTTTTATGTCTAAAAGAGGCGGAATTGTATTTATTTTGTTTTTGTTTGTTTTAAGAACACTGGCTCTTATTTTTTTAATGTCGCGGAGGCGTCGGGGATATTTCTTTTGTTTAACATTTGCACATTTAAATAAACATAAAAGTGAGTTTCTCACTTCTGTTATTCTGTATCGACCTGCATTAATGTTCACGTGTTCTGTTAACGGTTGTTTTATGGTCAGGCTTCTGTGAGGAGAGCAGTTAGGGGCGGGGTGGAGAGCAGAGGGCTTTTTGAGTGCGTGTCTGGGTGGGCGCGTGCGTGTGGGTGAGAAAGGCTGCATGTTAGGGAGAGGAAGAGCAGCACGTTGTTGAGCGGTTTGTTGTTTTTGGTTGTTTTGGCGTGGTCCCGGCCCACAGTGACCCTTCCTGTAACCGCAATAAAGCTGTTAAGATTGTATACGCTTCGCTCGTCATTCCGACCTGTCCGGGTGGACGTTACAATACGTCATACAGTTTTTTTGACGGGTATAAATGTTAACGATTAATCGATAATTGATCGTTAACGTCTCACGATGATCGATTAAAGAGATTTCTTAAAATGCCCATCCCTACTACAAACAATTACCTACATTTCAAGTTGAAGGATAATTTAAGAATTCATTGTGCATACCAAGACTTGGGACCTGTAGAGGAATCTCATGTGTCTCCTCGACCTCTGGGGACTTCTGAGAGCTGGAAGGTTTAACTGCATAAAACAAAGTACGATGATATGGGAAACATTATTGAGGACCGACCAACGACATTAAAACTTAATGAAACACTAGAACTAGATTATATTTTACAGACCAGATCGATTCTTATTCCAATGTTGGGCTATAATGTTCCCTCTTCCTCCAGGAAACATTTGATCCTTGCGTTATTTTCTTTGGTATCTTCTGTATCTTCGGTTTCTTTGGTTTCTTTGGTATCTTAATATATAAATATATAAAAGAGATTATATATTTCCCTTAATTGTTGCACACACATCTTTGTAATGTGTGTGTCTGTTATCATTTGAGTAAATGTTATAATACATTTTTGGATAATGTTGTACTTGCCTTATTTGCCAACTCATCTGCGAGGGCATTCCCTATCTCTAGCCATTCATTCAGTTGCTTGGATGCCATTTTTAAGTGAGGATAAAAAGGGCAACAACAAACAAAGGATGAACTGACATACAGGGAGGGAGAAAAACAAAACAAAAGACAAGAAAACGAGAGGGGTGAAAGAGAGTAGGAAGAGGAATATGGCTCTGAAAAGAACCGTTGATTTTTTTATGATAATAGGCTACTTCATATAATTGAATTGATAGATGACCTGAAAAAAACCAAACAGATGAACTCAGATTAGCTGTGCTACCATGTAATTTAATTGTTGCTTCATAAATAAGCATTCGCCAAAATAAAACTACAGGCACCAAAATCAATCAAGTCCCAGGTAAATCAGTAATTACAGGGAAATATATTTCTCTTTTTAACTAGATGTGATGCTTTCACAAAACTTAAGTTGAATTAGCGAATGTTTAAAGTAGTAAAACAACTATGACCTGATGATATTCAAGTGTTGAACTTACCCTAACTATCATTAATGCAACATGTTAGGTGACATTTCGAAGAAAGAAAAAGTGTGTGCATTATAAAAAGCGCCATGTAAATGTCAACTATTATTATTATTATTATTATTAAAGTGCCATTTCCTTTCGCATTGTTTACGTTCATATCATGTCCTGGTCTGGTTAGCTGAATATACATACTTTTGCCATTGTTATGTGTTATGTCACGTGCAGGGTTTTGTTTTTAGGCAAGATTTTAGCTCCTTTTGTGCGAAGGAGAAAACTCTCCCTACAACTTGTTGTAGACGAACCTTCTTATATTGCAATACATATCCGTTAGCGCATATAAGCTAAGCGCTAAGCGCTAACCTTTACAGCCATGCTATTGCTAACAACATGCATTCGCCTATACTGCCTATGCCACGGTCCAGCCCTAAAACGTAAAACTGAAATATCGTGGTTAAACATGATTAGTAGAAAAACGACAGGATTAATTAAAAGCGTAAACAAATCAAATGAAATACAGAAATCAGATTTACCACTTGTAAAGCTCTGACGCTCTTTAACAATCCTTCTTCTTCTTCATCTTCTTCTTCATCTTCATCTTCTTGGCTCGTCGCACTTTTATTGATGCGCAAGGTTAAAGTTCACGGGATTACGATCGTGACAAAACGTGACAAAAGGTTGTAATAAACTGCTGCTAGAAATGAATAATGGGAAAGCTACGTGGCTATGGGTCGTAATATCGTGATCAACACTGCTTAAACAATCGACCTATTTGGTCGTTTTTTGTAGGAGGACAGGCTGATTACGAGTGATGTTGTTCCTCCACACAGAAACTATTGTGTCCACACAACTAGTGAGGTCAAGAAGACGGGCTTCCACCCAAAATATGCAAGGGGCGGCGATACACCTGACGTGAAGCTGTCCAGACCTGAAAACAGAAACTCGATTCTGCTGTGGTGAAGTCTGGCTACAAAGGGAGGTATTCCAATAGGGTTGCTTGTCTCAAACCAGTGAAGAAGTCAACAAGAACCCAGCTGAACTAGAGAGTGACTGTTAGCGGGAGAACTGTGACGGAGCGACAGAGACTGGCCCAACATTTTCCAGCCAGTACATAGATAGACCCCGTCAGAAGACCGGGGCTGTGTTTAAAGGGGAAGTTCATTTATTCTTAGCCAGAAGTGCAGTTTTTAATCAAACAATTATGTGATTTATGGAGTCAGATTACATTTTTCTCATAAACACAATTTTATAATCGGTCTGAAGTATCTTTTTTAAGGCATGAGCCGCAGATTAAATAACATAACACTGATTAAGAGCTTGGATGAAGAATTTGTAGGGTTTTTACAACAGTTTCAAGAATCAGTCTTTATTTATTTATTCTTGAGTAACTTTACTGATTTATAGTGTAGTGCGTAAGGCAATATCTAATTTGAGTGAGGGGCACCAGCCCTTCATGCAGGTCACTCTCTGTGAGAATAGTTCATATTTTCCCTCCAGTTTGGAGAAAGATTATTTTATCATATGTTAGTTCAGCAGTGTCAGCCAATCCTCTAATCCTAGAATTATTGAGACGCATTAGCGACACCAGGGGTATTGTTTTTCGCAGCAACGATGATGCATAATACCATGACAAAAGCCATTATTGAAACAAGTAAACTATTAGAATTGCTAATGGAAAATGTTTTGTGAATATGCATTTATGCCATCAGAAAGCCATACATCATATGATATTTTTGTACGCCTTGTGGGTACACGGAGAATTTATATTTATTTAATGCAACGTTATGGGTTTTACATGTCCTGTTCATAATACGGTAATCATTGCAATATTAATTGAGCATTTTATGCTCAAAGGAGGGAGTGTCATGATTATACAGATATGTTGATTTCAGTGACGTTGTAGTTAATAAATAATAAAATGTAGTCAACAATAGGTCTCATAAAAACAAGAGGTATGCCGAAGCTTGGGCCTTCTCCAAGGAGGGAGTGGTCCAGTTTTAGATATTAGACAAATAGAAGTGGATGAATATGTCAGAACTCTGAGTAATATTATCCAAGTTTTGTCTACACAGGCTAGGAAAGCTACAGAGATACCAGACGAGACACCAGAAGAGACTCCTGTTCGGCCAGGTGATTGGGTGAGGGTGAAAGTTCACAAAAGACAGTGGGCTCATCCCCGGTGGACGGAAGCATGAAAAGTTGTAACAAACTTCACACGCGCTCCGGTTTAAAGGTAAAGAAAAAGGAGCAAATTGACACCACCTCACACATTGTCACCCTTCACTGGCAACTTCCAGAACATTATTGGGAGTTAGGACTGATTTGGCAGAGCTGGAACAAAACAATAAATAGAAATAAGATAAAGATAGAAACAGCTCAAAAGACAAATTGTCTATAGATTTTTATAGATTGTACATTAATGTGAAAACCTATTTTTTTGTTTTACATCTGAAAAAGAGTCCAATTTTTTGTATATGTTATTTTTGTACTCATTATTTAAATTCTGTAACGGACACAACCAGGGATAAAATAGAGATGATGACAAGAACAAAGCCAAACCAATTGTGGGGTCCCCTAGGGATAAGAGGCAGAATAGCATTGTTGATTGTGCTCATTACACCTGGCACCTTTCTGGTTGGAAGGGGAGTACAATATCAAGTAAAACATGGAACCATTAGTTCACTCATAGAGAATGCCCACATCACTAACAAGACTCCAGCTGTGTTTCACAGACTTTCACTTATCCCCAGATCCAAAAGATCAGCTGAGCAACAAGAGGAGGAGTTAGAAATACTCGGTCCCAAACAAGAGGCGGTTATAATCAAGATGATTCCCCCCCCTTATATGCAGTTCTTGTATTAAATGATGAGATGCGTTTAAGTGATCGGGATATGTAAGTGATGGGGATTTACAGATTAGGGGAATCTCTAAGTAGTATTATTCATCCCGCTTCCATCACATTAGTATGCATAGAAAGTGACAGGTGCTGTGACAGGTCACACCTCTCCCTACTTATGCTAATGAGCTAAGTCCCGCCTCCCCTTTGTTCGAGGTGTGAGATCTCAAGTAGGTGTGATATCCCAAGTAGGTGTGAGATCCGTCGATAGGAGGGGGGTGATGTGTATTCACAGGTGTGAAAAGCCCCCACTGTTGCGCCTTATGGTGTATCATAAAAAATGTTTCAATCACATTAGTATGCATACAAAGTGACAGGTGGGCCCGCCCCCCAAGTGTGTGTGTGTGTGTGTGTGTGTGTGTGTGGGTGTGGGGACCTTCACTGATGTCCTCCCAAGGAGGTGTGTGTGTGTGTGTGTGTGTGTGTGTGTGTGTGTGTGTGTGTGTGTGTGTGTGTGTGTGTGTGTGTGTGTGTGTGTGTGTGTGTGTGTGTGTGTGTGTGTGTGTGTGTGTGTGTGTGTGTGTGTGTGTGTGTGTGTGTGTGTGTGTGTGTGTGGGGGGGGGAGAGACCTTCACTCGAGAGCTATAGGTGCCTGTCTTAACACCCCATGGCCCTGCAGTCGGCCAGAGGCTGTAAAAAGTCCTGGAAAGCAGGCAGGCACCTCGTTTGAGAGATGACTGTGTGTGTATTAGAGAGCCTGAGGAGACACATTTTTACCGCCCATGCTTGACTGTTTATCTGTGCACTTTCAACTGTATACAATACAACACAAAAATGCCCAGTGCTGCTAAGAAATAAGTTCAGAAAGCTCTGAAAGCTCTAACAAAAGTAACTCTCCAGGTATTTCAGACAGATTATGCGGATTCTGTCTGATCAGAACAAAGAAAGCACCTTTTGCCTTCCTAATGTCACACTTTCCTCTTTTCTATGGCCTGTGTCTGTAGAGTTGGGGGGGAATGTCTCCCCCCTTCCTGCCATCTCTCTCTCTCTCTCTCTCTCTCTCTCTCTCTCTCTCTCTTTCTCTCTGTTTCTGCTGATGTGTAAAATATACAAAATAACGTTTTATATACTTACTCTCTTGTTAAAAGGCGATGAAGTTTGCAGCGTAAGCCAGCCATCAGTGTTCTAGTTTTAAGGCTTTGCATACCTCAAAGTGTGTCTAAAAGTATCTCTTGGCAAGAGAAAAAAAAAAAAAGCCAAAATTCGCCGAGACCATTAAAAAGAAAACCGAATTGCTGCTAAGAAATAAGTTCAGAAAGCTATGACTCCAGTGGAACACTGTTAGAGTCAAAAGTAACTCTCAATGTATTCAGACAGAGTATGCAGATTGGGGCTGATCAGAACAAAGAAAGCACCTTTTGCCTTCCTAGGTGCGTGTGCGAATCAGTCACGGATGTCTTCACATGGAGATGAAGACTCCTGTCTCTTAACACCCAAGGTCCTGCAGTCGGCTGAGGCTGTAAAAGTATAGAAAAAGCAGATAGGAGGGGGTTTTTGAGAGGAGACTCGGGGGTGTCAATATATCCAGACCAAAATATGCTGATTCAGAGCTGATCAGAACACAGAAAGGCTGGGAAATTCTTTTTTTTTTGTTCTGTCTACTATCTACATGTTTGTAATGTGTATGTACATATTTTCAATGTGTATATATATATATATATATATATATATATATATATATATATATATATATATATAAGAATAAGCCTAAACAGTATTTTCTCTGTCATAAAAAACAAATGTGATGCTAATTTGTTAAACAACTAGGAATAATCCGATTGGTGGGTTTTTAGAGCCATAAACCTAGCTAGTTCAGCTGGGGTTTTTATAAAGGGTTACAGATTCACCAGAGAGGTCATGCAGTGAGTGACCGTAGCAGGTCATCTGTGTGCTTTTTTCCTGACCCCGGATTTGATCTTTTGGAAGAAAAACACTGGTAAGTACTTTTTTTATTTTTTATAATAGCATGTAATTATTTAATGTTGCTTGGCTTGGATGTTGTTGTATTTACTGGCTTTTTTTTAAATTTATGAGTAAAGTATCCAAAATAATGTTTTTAATATACTTACTCATTTCTATTAAAAGGCGTTGAATTCCCCGCGTGAGCCAGCCAGCAGCGATCCCTCAAGAGGACTCCTTTCTGGAGTTTTTTACACACACGTCCTGCCCTCGTGTCTGATCTCAGTGTGTAACACCTGTGACTGGTTCATACACATCCCAAGCGAGTCGGACAGACACAGCCCCTCTTCAGCAGGTGGGGGTCGACCCTCAACACAGAATCTGCTTGAGAATCAGGTCGATATTGAACTCATGCCCTGACACACTCCTGACGAGTTATCATACCGGTAAATGCCTTTTATGGTTATTTTATAAGATGAGCGCTAAATGAATTGTTTGTTAAATGTATAATCCTGTGTTCAAAAATACTTATCCTCTTTTTTTTTTTATTCTCTCACTTTTTTCTCTATAGAGCTATCCCCTATTATCAAGAGGACCCCTGCTGCTGTTGCGGTCAACTTTTCGGTCACACCAACTGAATAAGCTGGACGGGTCTCATGTAAACTGCTAATGATGTATCTGAATGGTATGTTGGCTTTATGTCCATAAATGTAGAAGCGGTGTGAAATGTTTCTTCAGTGGCGCCCCATCTATTTTTGATTTATCTTTGGGTTTTTGTTTTTTTGTTTTTTTGTTTTTTTTTGTTTGAGGGGGAATGATTTCATAAACGGTCAAACATGGATGATTTAACAGATGTAGACAGGTCTTTTCTTCGTGATATACATAACATAAGTGGGCTAAGCAGTGATGAGGATTACAGGCTTGAAGACCTGTCATTTCCTCGGGGGTCGGGCAATATCAGTGAAATAGCAGGCTCAGCTGAAAACGAATCTCCTAGCCCCTCAGAAGCAGAACACCACACAGCTAGAGAACTGTCTTTTCTTGAGGATATGCAAAACATGCATGAGTTAAGCAGTGAGGAGGAATACGCTTTTGGAGACATGTCTTCTCCTCCGTGTTCAGGCAGTATCAGTGAATTAAATGACGAATAAACAGTTGCATGCGTACATTCCCCCTCCTCTGAAACAAACTCAACCTCTCCAGCATTAAATGACGCTATGGAATGGGCACTAGACTCTTACCAGAACTGGGGGCTTTTAAATCAGCTCCCAGACGATGTACTCCGTCTGAATGGACAAAATAGCAAAGCTTCAGCCAATGCCGTATTACCAGTTTCCACTGTGCAAGATGGTGGATATATTAGTGACACTCTGAGTGACTCGGAATCATCAGTCTACACAGTCCAAAATGGTGGATATGTTAATGACACTCCGAGTGACTCAGAATCACCAGTTTCCTCCATGCAAAGTGTTGGACATGTTGATCAGAATGACATTCCGAGTGACTCAGAATCACCAGCCCCCTCGTTACAACATGGTGGAGGCGCCAGCCGAAATGCCTCAACATGTGTTTTCTCTCGACCTGTATTCAATAACACAGAACTGCGTCAGTCTCTAGTCCTAACTCCTCCTAACGCTGGCGTAGACTTTGCGGCCTATTATAGGGTTCTGATGAGCAATGTACATGCTATGCTACATGAGGCTTTTGCACGGGCAGAGAGGGAAGATCTTGTACAGATTGAACTGCAAGGTGAACAGCTACAGGCTAACGTGTCAGCCATTTGAAATGCCCATGGTGTTAATCATCTGAACGATTTTGAGGATGCCCTGTTCAATGCAGTGTAGTCAAATTTGGAGGTAATGGCAGACAGCAATCTTGAGCTTGTGGTGCAAATTGTTCAATCACCCCGTGGCGGTGGTGAGAAACGATTGGCTAGTAAAATGTTGGACAGTGAAATTGTCAGAAAGAAGAAGAGGTTTATTTACGTTGTTCAGAACCCTTCCAACCAGCTGTGTTTTGCTATTAATTTAGCCATGTTGTTGCATAACAACATCACTGATAGCGAAGCTTATGAACGCGGTATACAGATTCAGAGGAGGGTGGGTTTGACAGATCAGACAGCTGTGACATTCAACGACATTGATAAATTCGAAGAGAGTTTGAAATGCAAGATTGTGGTGTTTTACAGAGGCGACGATAATCGTGCCCACTGTAAATTCCAGACAGACGGCCCCAAACGAGACAAAACTGTGTTTTTGTTCCTCTTCAAAAACCATTATAACGGGATTAAAAACTTGAAGGGGTTTTTAGGCTCTCCATATGTCTGCGAACATTGTTACACAGGCTACAGCTCGAAGTGGACACACATCTGTACTGGTCATTGTTTTGTCTGCCTTGACCCCTCATGTAGAGTTACAGAGTTTAAACCCATCTTTTGTAAAGATTGTAACAAAACGTGCCGTACGGCTGGCTGCCACTCTAGACATAAAAAACAGACACAGAGAGCATCAGACATTGCCAGTAACTGCGATTTACACAAAAAGTGTGTAGATTGCCGACTTTCTTACAACACCGCCAAGAGTAGTGCAGATAAAACACACAAGCGTGCGGTGAAGAAATGTAAAACATGCGGCGAGAAATTACCCTCTGCTTCTACAGGAAAGTGTGAAAAACATCTGTGTTACATCGGAGTGTTACCCAAAGAGACAGAACACAATGACAACATTGTGTTTTATGATTTTGAGACAATGGCGGGGGCAGAAGGTGCACATGCCCCCTTCCTGGTGTGTACAAAAACCCTTGCAGGCAAAATTTGGGTCGCTGAAGGTGCCGACTGTGCACTGCAGTTTCTGGCACATTTTAGGTCCCCCAAATTCAAAAATGCAACCTTCATCGCTCACAATGCTAAGGGTTTTGACAGCTATCTCATTATCAATGCAATGATTGAGCAGGGGCTAAAACCCTCTTTGATAATGCAAGGAAGTAAAGTGATCTCTTTTACTTACCAGGATTTCGGACAAAAGTACATAGACTCACTGTCTTATCTCTCTATGCGTTTAGCAGCAATGCCAAAAGCTTTGGGATTTGAAGATAAATCAAGGGGTACTTCCCTCACGGTTTCAGCTCTGAGGCCAATCTGAGTTATATCGGACCTTACCCGCCAGCACACTGTTATGGGATTGAGCGCATGACAACTGATGAAAAGAGTGACTTTTTCAGATGGTATGAGACGGTACGCACAGGTACTTTTGATTTTCGAAAGCAGGCATTGCTTTACTGTAAACACGATGTTGACATTCTTGCCCAGGGCGCCACTTTATTTCGAAAAGGGTTTCTCGAGGAGACAGGAGTGGATCCTTTTAGTCGGGGAACCATCGCTTCTGCGTGCATGAAAGTTTTTACAACAAACTTTCTACCGCCCAAGACCTTAGCAATTCCCCCACCCGACGACTGCCGCCGTGAAAACAAGACGTACTCGGACGCAGGTATTCAGTGGCTGGAGTGGGTGGCCCAAGCCGAAGGTGTATTTATTCAGCATGCGTTGAATGAGGGTGAGAAACGAGTGGGTCGTTTTGTCGTGGACGGTTTTGCTGAAGTTGCGGGCGCAAAGATTGTATGGGAATTTCTTGGTTGCTTCTATCACGGGTGTCCATCTTGCTATAAGGGTTATGAGAAAAACCCCTTGACAGGTGGCACATTTGAGCAGCTCCATGCTGCCAGCGAGGAAAAGCTGCAGGAGCTACAGTCTGTTCAGGGGGCCAAAGTGATCGTTATGCGGGAGCATACGTGGGGTGAGATGAAAAAATCCAATCAGGATTTGCAGGCTTTCCTCAGGGAATACAAAGCTCCAGAGCCACTGACCCCTAGGGAGGCTTTGTACGGGGGCAGGACATGTGCAGTGAAGTTGAGGCACACGGCAGCGGCCGATGAACTGGTTCACTATTGTGATTTCACCTCGCTCTATCCTTTTGTAAACTGTACAGGCCTATATCCACTTGGACACCCCCAGATCATATTCCGAGATTTCAAAGATCCTCAGAGTTATTTTGGGTTAATCAGAGCCACAGTAGACCCTCCCAAGGGGCTTTACTTTCCAGTCTTG
The DNA here is from genome assembly GCF_949606895.1 of Notothenia rossii. Classification (NCBI taxonomy): domain Eukaryota; kingdom Metazoa; phylum Chordata; class Actinopteri; order Perciformes; family Nototheniidae; genus Notothenia; species Notothenia rossii. The sequence continues at coordinate 51,485,226 of NC_136909.1, forward strand.
CCCTACAGAACTGCAGCGGGCAAGCTAGTGTTCACCCTCTGCCGTACATGCGCTGAGCTTAACAATCAACAGGGGCCCTGCATGCACAGCAAAGAGGAAAGAGCATTAACAGGAGTTTGGGTGACCACAGAGTTCAACAAAGCCCTGGATATGGGGTACAAGCTGACTCAGATCACAGAGATGTGGCATTTTGAGAACAAAAGCGACAGCATTTTTGTAGACTATATACACACATTGTTGAAGGGCAAACAAGAAGCATCAGGTTATCCTTCAGAGGCCACAGATGATGAGAGCAGAAAAAAGTATGTGACAGACTACCATGCTAATCAGGGGATCTTGCTGGATGCAGATAAAATCAAATCAAATCCAGCCAAAAGACAAGTGTCAAAACTATGTCTCAACAGTTTCTGGGGCAAATTTGCCCAGAGAAGCAATCTGACTCAGACTAAGATTGTGACCAAAACAGAAGAATTTCTTAACCTCTTGTTTTCAGCTAAACATAAGGTTAAGTATTTCTCATTCCTCAACGACAGGACGGCTCTTGTTCAGTGGTGTTACGGAGACAATTGCTATTCTCCTCCCAACAAGGTAGATAACATATTCATTGCAGCATTCACCACAGCGTATGCCAGACTGAAACTGTACAGTGAGTTGGAGAAATTACAGCACAGAGTTTTCTACTACGACACAGATAGTATAATATATGTGACAAGACAGGGGGAGACTCCACTGCCCCTGGGGGTTTATCTGGGGGATCTGACAGACGAACTGGGGGGCGACACGATTGAAGAGTTTGTTTCAGCTGGCCCTAAAAGTTATGCTTACCAAACCAAAAATCAGAAAAAGGTTGTGATGAGAGTGAAAGGGATCACACCAAACGCACAAATGTTGTGAACGAGTGAACTTTGACAGTCTAACAGATCTGGTGGAAGGCTACGTTCAAAACTCTGAGAGGGGGAGGGTAATTGAGGCTCCGCAACACAACATTGTACGGAATAAAGAGGGTTTCGTTTTGAGAAATGTGTCATTCACCAAAAAGTTCCGAGTTGTGTTTGATAAGAGACGTCTGCTAGACGGAGGAAATACTTTGCCTTTTGGGTATTGAGAAATAATAAGAAGAGACAAACATGTTTTCACCCAGCCAAATTGATTTTGAGCCCAGACTACGTGTTCCTTTTTCTTGTTTAGTAGTTGGTCCCAGTGGGTGTGGAAAAACTTTTTTTGTCAAGAATGTATTGCAAAATTGTGTTCATGTGATGGATGTACAGCCTCAAAATATTGTGTGGATTTATACTTCTTTCCAGCCCATGTATGCAGAACTGCAGGAAAATAATAAAAATATGAAATTCATCAAAGGTCTGCCTGAATCATTTGAAGACAAATCTCTATTTCCTCCTAATCAGAGTCATTTGATTATATTGGACGATGTTATATTTCAGGCCTCCGAACATCCGGAAGTAGTCAGACTTTTCACCCAATATCGTCATCACAGGAATATGAGTGTTATGACGCTTACACAGAATGTTTTTCATCAGGGGAAAAATAGTCGTACCATTAGTTTAAATACTAATTACATGGTCTTGTTTAAAAACCCCCGAGACAGATTGCAGATGAACATACTTGCTCAGCAAATATACCCTGGCAATAAATCATTTTTCTTAAAGAGTTTTGAAGACGCCACCAAAGAACCTCTCGGTTATTTAATCGTAGACATGACCCCCAGCTGTCCAGACATCTACAGACTTAGATCGGGAGCACTACCTAACCAGTGGTTAGTTGTTTATGTACCAAATACGAAAACTTAAAACAGTATGTCAGCCCGTTTAAAGCAAAACATGCCGATGCTGAAGGCCTTGTGTAACGCCAAGCCCTCGATGCGCAAGGATATACTCAAGAACTGCTCCACGGATTTTCTACAATCACTCTGTGAGCTGTCTTTAAATCTTCTAAAGGGGAACATTCCACTATCTGGTGCTCAGTATAACAAACTGAAAAAACAAAAGAAGATTATCAAACTCTTGGCCAATAAAAAGGCCAATTTTAAAACTAAATTTAAGGCCTTAAGAAAGCAATCTGGAGGCTTTCTTCTGCCTCTGCTAGGTGCTGTGATTCCCGTTTTAGCGCAGCTTTTAGGAGGACTCATTCGATCATGAGTCAAAAGATGTTTTTGTTATCACCTCACCAGTTTAATCAACTCAATCAGGCGGGTGTAACTAACCCCCATAGTAAGGAAACAATGAGACGCACTGCCGAATATGCTCTGGATGAAAAAATTAGAGCGGTGTTAAACGAAACAGGACCCTCTTATGAAAAAATAAGAAAATACAACGGCTTGCTGCAGCGATATCTCACCTTACTCAAACAAGACGGGCAGGAGGAACGGCATATTGCTTTAACTCTACCCGAAGACACGGGTAGAGTTAAAGGAGAAGAAAAGGATGACATGTCCAATGATAAAATAAAGAACGAGGTACTTCAACACCTCCCTAAGCGTTACCGTAAGAATGCAGAGTACATTATGAGTAAATTAGTCACGAGTACAGATGGATGGACCCCCACGGGGGAATTTGTAGAAAAGGGTACAGCTGTAAAAGGTTCACACATGTTAGATTTATTTAGACATCTGTCGTCCTCGTATAAAACAAATGTCCAGGAGCCTAAAGGCTGTTTTTTTTTTAAAATAGTATGAATGAGCTCAACATTCCTCTATCAGCTTTTCAAAACCTACAAGCTCGTGAACAATATCGTGTAGTCAAAGAGGGCGACCTATATGGAGAAAATATGCCCAAAAGAAGAAGAAGAAGAGGAAATAATAAGTCATCTCCAACGACCCTCAGCCGTGAGGTGTCAGGAACCCTAGACACCGCAGATGCGGAAGAACCTCAGAGTGCCCCTCTTAAGAAGAAAATAATAAGGAAAGATAGAAAAATAAGCCCCAGCTGGTTACATTTTACCCCATAAAGTTGTATTCTATTTTTGTTTTCAATAAAAGACAGAGTCACCTGAATTAATTTTGTCTTCAGACCTTTTTATTTGTATTTTCTACATTTTGTAACAATCTTTAAACATTTGTAGAGAGCAAACACTGTGGTTAAAATGAGTGTCTTTATGACGTCTCTCACACCGTTGGTATTTTTTCACAAAATTAGTTACAGCAGCATCATTTTTTATCACATCATCTTGATACAGAGACAACACATTTTCGTAAGACGCTCTTTTACACAGGTAGAAAACACAATGCTGACCACAGGCTGTAGACATGACATTTTGAAGCTGTTGATTGTGGTGTAAAATAGTTTTACATTGTTTTTCTAGAAATTGGAGGATGCTTTTGGGGTAATGACTAAAATCGGGAGGAAAGCCAAAAGAATAAAAAAAAGTCCCCGCATCGTCCTCCTCTAAGCTCACTGCTAGCCAGTGTTCTCCCGGCATATGGGAGGGGTGGGTATTTACAATCATGTATACAGGGTATCTAAATAATTGTTTTACTCGGGGTAGCTGATCTGACGCTCACACCCCACCAAAAGAGTCTCCCACCATATGACGTAGCAGACTATCCAATTGATGATTATTCATGGTGTAATATCTTCTTAGTAATAATCTACCAACACTTGACGTTTTGAATTAATCTCCAGAATCGAATCAAAACAAGAATATACGATTAAAGTGGTAGTCTGTGGTAGCGGTACTCAAAATCTCATTTCCAGTCTTAAACTACCGCTTGTAATAGGGGACAATGCGTCAGCATCTTCCCCTGCAGTGAGATTAAATACGAGTAACGAGTATCCTTGTTCGAAATCCTCTCGGTCGATACACAGAGGTAGGTCTTTCATGTGTCTCCCTGTAGCCATAAACATGTTGTAAAACTCTCTGACTGAAGACCCCTGGTTAAATTGAGGTTGGAATGCTTTGGCCGGTACTTGCCTACCGTCCTGACACAAAGCCAGATATTCCATATCATTATGAAGGAAATTAAAAGGTGAAAGCGTTCTCCTTCCGGTGAAGGCTTCGTGATTTACCATACCCAATACTATGTATTTAGGCATATTACCCAGAAAGAGATTTTCTTGGGTGCATATTCAGGAATTCACCGGGATGCTGTATGTTTTGATATTCACGCGAGATAAAGGATAGAGGGCGTTCCCTCTCATCAGAGCCGCAGCATGACCTAAACGCACAGCAGGGGAGATGGTGTCTTTCTTGATAAAAAGTGAGGCCCCCAGTATTTTTAGACGGTATGTCGAATCATTTGCACACATGAGAGTAAACGCATCGTTAGATCTGGTGAGTTTGATTCTCAAATCTACAGAGTTCAGGAGAAGCCTCTCGCTGAAAAATATATTGGTGTAGGGCCCCCATTAGATGGAGTTCTCGAGATTCAGCTGTGAATACAGCTCTCTTTACTAGACCCTTGTTAGGGCCATTGGCGATCACTATGGAGTTCATAGCTCCCGCGGTGTCTTTATAAAATAAACCGGCAGTGAACTGAGTTTTTAAAGTAGAATCAGAGTAATTCAATAGCGTTTCAATCATCGCTCTGTAAGGATGAGTCGAGTTGGACTGAGAAATCAGCCTGTCCCCTAGAATAACGTCGCATTGGTTAAAAATTGTATTCAGTGGATAATTAACGAGGGCCACGGGGGCATCAGCTGCCAGATTAGTCCCATCTGCGTTGGTTATTTTAATCCTGAGATGCATCAAGGTGTCATTCATATCGAGGTATTTATCCCCGTCCCCGGGAATGAAAAATTCAATGGGTCCGTCATCTATAATGGCAGACAACGGAAAGACCTCTGTGTAGTGTTTTTCATCGATAGAAAGCTGCGTCATGGGAGCCGAAAATAAATCTAGCTCTGCCATACTGCATTCAGCAGATTTGTGATGTAAAAGAGCCATATTTAACACTCTAAAATATATCTCTCCCCAATACGTTCCTTCTTCGTGGGTGTTTTTTCCCTAATGATTTTCTCTTGACTGTGTGCTTCCCCTTTTTAACGCCGACCGTAACCCGTTTTCCTGGAGGTCTCTTCCTGGCCCTTCTTGCTAAAACCATCAGACCTCCTGCTCCTTCTTGAGACCCCTGATCTGATTGGCTGCTAAATTTATGGACCGCCTTATTGATAACATCTGATGTAATTTTTTTGGCCGCCGATTTCAGATGAGGTTTAGCTATGGCAAATCCCTTTCTCACCAGAGGGGCTACAAAACGAAATAATCTGGAGAATATAGAACCAATACCTCGGCCGTACATAACTGGTGTTCCATAAAAACCAGGCAAGGACCCCCCAGCTTGATTTTCATAGTAACTCAAATAACGGTGTGGATCGTGATGAATCATCGTTTTGCAAAAGATTGCCCGGCTTTTGAAGGTCGGAAATGAAGTTTCACTACACTCTTGCCGTAGGTAAACTTTATCGGCTCGTTCTGATCGTTTTTATCTCTATCTGTATATTCTCAATATGTGTTTTCGTTACCGGCAAGTAGTACGCAGGACTAAAATACTGGGTGATGGTGTCGCCGAATGTCCCTTTTATATCTACGGTTCTCAGGAGAGGAGCAAAAGCATCACCTACCCGCTGGTGACTGACCACGTTACTATAACAGTAGAGATGAGTTACGCCTGCATTATCTGCGGGGTGGGCTGCTGATTTATCATCAACTTTGAGCCACTGGTCTGGTTTTATTCCAAGCATATAAGCCACGGTTTTTGGAAAGCGAAAACGATATTGTCCATCTCCTTGAAATTCAATTTTCCTGTGAATTGGACTATAGTACAAACTAACACCAGAGTCAATTTTTCTGAAGCAGGACTCGAGTTCCACCATGAGCTGACTTATGCTACTATAGTAACCTCCTCGAAACATTTGAAGCTTTAACTTGCTCGCTATCGCGGGGGCTTTTGGTTTCTTTATCCATTCAAAATAGGTTACTTCTAAAGGCATGTTATACCAGGTGTGGGGGTATGACATTTCTGTCATGGCGACCTGCCACGAACCGTCCAAGTGTAAAGGTTGTGCTAGGTTTACCTGATAACTAGAGCTTGTATTGTTTTGAAATACATCAAGGCTGGCATTGGACGGCAGCGTAATGTAGAACCCTTCATTTATCTCCATGGCTGTAATGAAGGACTGAGCGTTGAGTCTGTTTTTTTTTATACATCCTTGATGGCGCCAGTCTCAACCCAGCTGTTGAATTTCTCGGGCCAGTTCTTCCAGCATACAAACATTTGTTTTTTCCCTCTCAACACACGTCTTTTCACAATTTTCTCCACTTGAAAAGCCTTGTCACTTGATACCTTCACTTTTTTTAACTCTTTCTCATAAAAAGTCCCCTTGATCTCTTCTCCATCATAATCTTTGAGTTTGTAAACAGGTGGTTGACGAGGTATGCCTTCAGACACCGTAAATAATTTGTCCGTATAACTCTGCTCATATTTTTTATCAAAGACCCCTCTCAATTTGGATATTCTTACAAGCTCCCCCTCCTTAAAGTTCATTTTCGTAGCAGCTTTTTTACCATGGCTGGAGGGGGTGTACAGGTTGCGAAACACTTGAGCTGCATTTTCCTTGGTCACCTGCAGTGGTGTCATTTTAATACTGCGATGATAACTATTATTGTAACTTTCAATTAATTCAGGTAAGACGTCTATATATCTATGAGTGTTTTTAGCTGTAAAATACCTCCACATTTTAGTTTTCAGTGTACGGTTAAATCTCTCTACCACACACGCCTTCATATCACTGGCTGTTGCATAATGTACAATACCTCGTTTCTTCAATAAGGCTTGAAAAACTTTGTTAAAGAATTCTTTCCCGGCGTCTGTTTGTATCTTTTTAGAAATCTGACTGTGTGTTAAAATTGTATCAAAGGCTTGGGCAACCTCTATACCAGTCTTCTTCTTTATTGCCCTAGCATAGGCTTTTTTCGAAAATACATCTACGACTGTTAACAAATAATTAAAACCATCATTATGTTTGGACAGCGACTGCATATCGCAGAGATCAGCTTGAAATTGTTGTAGCGGTCTGAGTACGAAAACTCTGTTTCTTACAAAATGCACCCTAGACGGCTTATGCAAAGTATATGCATCCTGTTCAGATAAAAATTCTCTGACTTTCTCTACATTTACTTGTTTACCCGTTTCAATCTGTACAGCTCTATGGAGTTTATCAACGCCCCCTAAACTCCCTGGATTAGAAGGAGTGTAATAAACCCTTCGCATGACACGTTTCTCAGACATGTTCCCTGTTACAGCACCAGTGAGGTAATGAGTACAACAGTTTTTCTTACAACGCATTTTATTGATTTGGCACATAGATCAAAAAAACATTTTCTCCAAACAGAGAATAAAAAAACATTTTAAAAGCACAAACGGGATTGTTAGGAAGGACACACTAGATCAAGTAAAATAAAAATAAAACAGATAAAATAAAAAAACATACTTTTACGAAAAAAACTATCAAACTCTTCCTATTGCTGCCAAGAGTCCCAGGCTGCTGTTATGTTCTTTGTCTGGGTCTCGTCGAGCCGTTTGTAAAACTTGTCGATTTTAGCCTCAAAGAGTCTTGTGTTTCTGAGATTGTGCAGAATCGCCTCAGCAGCTCCAAAGATCCTCTTCCCCGACACATGAAGGTGGCTCTGGTGTAGAGCGTCCCGAATGGCTGGAATGAAACGAACGGTCCACAGTCTCTTTACCACTTCATCATAGTGTCGATCCAGATAGTATTCTTCGGTCGGAAACAAACACTCATGTTGAATTTGACTGGGATGGTCAACTTGAGATCCGTAACATTTCTCCTTTCTGTACAGATGTAGGACCCTGTCCAGCAGATGAACCACTACAGCTTTTACCGTATTCAGGAACGAAGCCGTCCTAGCACCTTCTGCAGCATCACCCTCTGGAGCATAAGGAAAGCATGGCGATTCAATGCCTGCTACCGGGGAGTGTGAAGAAGCTGTTGATTCCGCTGGAGACACGGATGGAGTAGATGGAGGTTGATCCATATCCAGCCAACCAGTAACATCAATGGCAGCAACACCATAGTCGATATAGGGTTTCCAGATTGTTGGAGATGATGGGGGTCCTCCAGGCGTTTGTTCCAGGCTGCAACTCGCGGGGAGAGACTTGTTTTTTCTCAGATCCATGGTTAGTGTGTTCAGTGAATGTCTTTGAGCGGTCCTTACTTTTAAATGATCTGGGGAGGGGGGTGGGACTTGTTATGCTGAGTGGGAGGAGGAGTCATCTGCAAAGGTGAGAGTCTTTTTCACCAGTATAATGTCCATCGATGTCTGACTCTGTTTAAAAAGTTCTTTAAGCTTTGTACATTTCTCATCAATCATTTTCAGCCAAGCAGTCAGAGGCACCCGCAAGGATGTTTGAAAAACCCCGCATTTAGAGTTGAAATACTCCAAAACAAAATCATCAGAGGGGTCCTTCCCTACGTCAGCAAACGGCTTGCGCGGTAATACCATCGTCCAGATGGTCCGCTTTTAGTTTCCCAGACGGTGCTTGTCAGGACTCTTTTCACTTCTGGCGGCGGGGGGATATTTCCTTCTTCTTCCTCCACATTGAGGGGTAACGGTGAAAACTCTTCTCTGATCTCGCTTTTTGTTTGCGTTTCTTTGCTTTTTGTTGCAAATATCTTGTACACCGCTGGTTTCACAGTATTTTCTTGATGCACTACTTCTTCCGATACAATGGTTGCGTGGAGATCTCTGGAAGACACCAGAGTTAACACAGCCCAATCTGTTGAGGTCAACGTTGCTTTAACACTGTGGGGTCCATACGTTTCTCCATTCTTCAGATTGTAGAAATGCAGTTCATTCGCCATATAGTTGAATACGTATCCCCAAACATGTTCATTTTCCAGAATCCATTTCTCTTCAAGATCTTCGACCGGAGGTGTTTGAACCCGGCACAGATACTGCATCCGTTTCTTGATTGGCGCTCCGGACGGATGGCGGTAAGTTGTCACAGGCGTCTCGCTGATTAAACCCATATCGAGGCGTCTCTTGGCCATCGTTTCTTTTTGGAAAGATGACTTGATGATTGGAAATGACTGGCTTTTTATCTGCACAGGGTTCTTTTTTTTTATCTCACTCCACCCCCTCGGTCTTCTGACATCAAATAATTGGGGCGGGCCCTTCTGTCACTTTTATGCATACTAATGTGATGGAAGCGGCATTTTTTTTTTATAGACTTGGGGGCGGGCCCACCTGTCACTTTTTATGCATACTAATGTGATTGAAACATTTTTTATGATACACCATAATGCGCAACAGTGGGGGCTTTTCACACCTGTGAATACACATCAACCCCCTCCTATCGACGGATCTCACACCTACTTGGGATATCACACCTACTTGAGATCTCACACCTCGAACAAAGGGGAGGCGGGACTTAGCTCATTAGCATAAGTAGGGAGAGGTGTGACCTGTCAAAGCACCTGTCACTTTCTATGCATACTAATGTGATGGAAGCGGGATGAATAATACTACTTCTCTAAATACACTGGATCCATGTTTTAGTCTGTACCAGAAACACCCCCTGTTAAGCTATAAACAACCGACCGGTGACCTGAGCACAATTATTGAAAATTATTGTTAGACACAGGCTACTAACCCACAAGTACAGCTTTGTATGTACGAACTCTCTGAACAAGATTCCCCAGCAGATAGTGGCGACATTGCAGATATGTCCAGTCACAAAAGTGACTACGGTTCTAAATAACAGTGAGATTTAAAGTGATGGAGAAAATATGGAGACGTTCTTTTATAGTGTGTGAAATATGTGGTGCTGAAACATGTAGGTATTTAAATTTATAGAAGAAAATGGTTTCCTGAAAGAGTTAATTGGAGTAAACATGTTACAGTGGGTGAAAGCAATGTTTAGGGATATGGTAAAATTATTAGTAGACATGAATTGTGTTTGGATGACATTTAACAACTAAGATGGATAGTAAGATTAGGAAAATAGAGTGGAAATTGTTGGATTTATTTTACCTCAGTGTGTTAAAATTAACTATAGATAATGCCTCCCGAGATCTCTCTCTCTCTCCGCCTGTCAGAACGCTACGACCCCAACTTCCAAGCAGACAAAAGACCGCACCACGGAAGACTCCTCCTCCTCCATCGAACAGACAGAGAAGCAGAGCTGAACCATCTCCACCTGAGGAATCCAGAACTACAGGTGCCATAAAAAGGCACACTCTCATCGGTCCCCCACAGGACATGAAGTTCCAAGCTGAGCCACAAGATTTGGGCACAAGAGCAGAGTGTGGGACATGAGAGCGGAATACGCCCTCCATGCAACAAAGTAGAGACTGTAAAGGAGGAGATGAAATGCAAAGCAGTTGGGCCACTCAAAAGAGTTACAGTCGAAGGATCCAAGAGCAGATGGACTGAGGAGAAGGTGGACGGAGGAGAGGAAAGGACGGAGGAGTTGGCATGGTCCGGCAGAACGTGAGGGGGTCGTGGCTTGACAACCAGAGGGGGAGAGAAGGAAAACGGGAGTGAGTGAGTTTACACATAAACACACTTATTCACCAACGAGAAATACGTAAAGAAAAAGATCTATTAGCCATGAATTAATCAATTGGTGAATTTATAAAGAAAAAAAGAGGAAACTATTAAATAACCCTAAAAACACACTGAGGGTAGAACATATTATTCACGAATTATTCTTTAAGAGTTTTTTATTCATGTGTGAATTTGGGGAAGATTTAACTTGTTACAGTATAGACCTACAGTTTAAAGGGATGGTTTTAGTAACCACTCTATAAAAGCAGACAAATCTTTATTTGTATGGAAAATGTTAAAGGTAGAGCTAGTACCAAGCCAAAGATAGTCTTCCAATCTAGAGTATTGATTTCTCCATTGTAGCATGGTTATTACCTCAGGAGGGAAGATTAAGGTGGAAATAACATTTGTTTTTCGTCCAAGATGTAGAGTTTTAAAAAGACACTGGGCAAAGAGAGATTGCACATTTTAACAAAAAAAAAGTAATATAATTGGGAGTAATACATGCAGGGCCTTGGATCACTCATTGTGCATATTTGTTACAACAAATATCGTTCAGGGAGAACGGGTCGCTCGATCCACCCTGCAGATGTTTTAAATCTTACTTGCAGCTTCACAGGGAGCGCACGGCACCAGAGTATGAGTTTTAAAAGACACCATTCAATCAGTGATGACCTGACATTTAGAGATGTTATTTAAAGGAGAAACATAACTGCCATAAGTATAAATTCCTGAATTGAACTACAAACCATTAAATGAAATGACTTCTGTTTTTAAAATCCTTGTTAAAGGAGGAAGTAATTATCACATGCTCGGGCACCCAAGGTTCCACACACTGTTAAAGGGGTTAGCATAGTTATTTAAGTAGACCAGAATTGAAAATAAATTAGTATAATGAGTTATTGATATTCCACCGGTTCTCACACCATTTCAGGGACTTTATCACTGCATTAGAACAGACCACCCAAAGTTACTGAGTAGGAACTTTTAAGTGATGAAATTCTACAACTGTTGTAACTGACCAAAATCTTCTCCCAGAAATGACTGTCTAGAATGCCGTACCCCAGAGTAGAACGTACAACGGCCCCTTCTAGAGAACATATTACTTTCATACCTTAAATGGTATGAAAGGAGGGAGGGTACATTTCTCATGAGGAGACAGTTACAAATGCTAGCAGAACAAGACGACCCACCCCGTATACAGATGTTGACGACAATGATGAGTTAGTTTAAATGATATGGATGTTCGGAGATGAGATTGATCAATGAATGTCCAGCCGATGTGATTCTTTAAATGATGAAATCATGTGAAGAAGTGAGCAAAATTAAAATGGAGTGAATCCATTTCAATTTACTTCATACTATTCCAAGATAGTATATTTGTATTATTCCAATTAATTTTACACTATTCTAAGATAGTCCATTTTATTTGACTTTATTATTTTATACTATTCTAATATGGTAGATTTCATGTTGTATAAATCATTGCTATTCTAAAATGATTTGTTTCTTTTATCTTTGTAAAAACAAGTGCCTTAACACTGAGCGTGGTATGAGAACGGTTTCTGTGAAAGGAGGGAGGAAGAAATGTTCTGATGCCAAGCCATTGCTGCTATTTTGAAGAATGATATTGAATGCAAACACTAGAAGTTATACACAAGGGAAAACTTTTATGTTTGAGCACAGGCAAATAATTTATTTCGTATTTTTGTAAAGTTAAGCCTATTGAACCATTCCATTTTGATTGCATGTTTGTAATATGAGATATGTACTATGCGAAGTTCAGATGAAAAACTCAATGATTTCAGTATTATACACACCTTTTAGGTGTGTAAGGAGGGACTGTTAGAAATTAAAATCAATGTTTTGATGGTATAATGTAGCTTAAACATACCGTCAGTTTAAACGCTCTTTTATACTGAAAAACCAGAAATTCTTGTGCACAAGCAGTTAAGCTTTTATTCTGAAAATCCTTCATCTCCGGTTAGCATTTAGCATGTGGCTAATATACGATTTGCTAAAGAGGTGAATTGAGTAGCGAAATGACATGGAGTGGTGCAAACCGAAACCTACTGATTTAACACTACAACTATAGATGTCGAGATACTACCATGCTGAATATTAAATGAAAGTACAGTTTATTTGAATACATTATTGTTTACAGACGAGAGTAGCCTGTGACAACATCCGGAAACCAAACCAGCCGTGAAGTATTTTCTGTATATTTTGGAGTATTGATTACAGCGTTTAGAATGTGTTACATGAAAAGTGATGAAAGAGAATATGAGGAGAAAAGGCGGGTGAAGCATATATTGAATGTGAAAAGTACCAATCCTCTGTTTAAATGCAACAACGGACATTAGAGACGAGGCGAGCCGGCTGGCGGGGAGGAGCCAGCAGAGGATATACAGGACTGTCTCAGAAAATTAGAATATTGTGATAAAGTTCTTTATTTTCTGTAATGCAATTAAAAAAACAAAAATGTCATACATTCTGGATTCATTACAAATCAACTGAAATATTGCAAGCCTTTTATTATGTTAATATTGCTGATTATGGCATACAGCTTAAGAAAACTCAAATATCCTATCTCTAAATATTAGAATATCATGAAAAAGTATACTAGTAGGGTGTTCAACGAATCACTTGAATCGTCTAATTAACTCGAAACACCTGCAAGGGTTTCCTGAGCCTTGAAAAACACTCAGCTTGGTTCAGTAAACTAAATCACAAGTATGGGGAAGACTGCTGATCTGACTGCTGTCCAGAGGACCGTCATTGACACCCTCCATCAGGAGGGCAAGACACAAAAAGAAATTTCTCAAAGAGCAAGCTGTTCACAGAGTGCAGTTTCAAAGCACATCCACAAAAAGTCTGTTGGAAGGGGGAAATGTGGCAGGAAACGCTGCACAACCAAGAGAGATGACCGCAGCCTTAACAGCATTGTGAAGAAGAGTCGCTTCCAGAATTTGGGGGAGCTTCAAAGACAGTGGACTGAAGCTGGAGTCCAGGTATCAAAAGTCACTGTTCACAGACGTGTCCGGGAAATGGGCTACAATAGCCGTATTCCCATGGTCAAGCCACTTCTGAACTCAAGACAACGGAAGAGGCGTCTGACTTGGGCTAAGGAAAAGAAGCACTGGACAGTTGCACAGTGGTCCAAAGTCCTCTTTTCAGACGAAAGCAAGTTTTGTATTTCATTTGGAAGTCAAGGCGCCAGAGTCTGGAGAAAGGCTGGAGAGGAGCAAAATCCAAGTTGCTTGAAATCCAGTGTGAAGTTCCCACAGTCAGCGATGGTTTGGGGAGCCATGTCAGCTGCTGGTGTTGGTCCACTGTGTTTCATCAAGCCCAGAGTAAATGCAGCTGTGTACCAAGAGATGTTAGAGCACTACATGCTTCCGTCTGCTGAAAAGCTCTATGGAGATGAGGAATTCATTTTCCAGCATGATCTGGCACCTGCCCACAGTGCCAAAACCACCAGTAACTGGTGTACTGACCATGGCATTACTGTCCTCGATTGGCCTGCAAATTCCCCTGACCTGAACCCCATAGAGAATATGTGGGGTATTGTGAAGAAGAAGCTGAAAGACACCAGACCCAACAATGCTAATGAGCTAAAGGCCGCTATTGAAGCATCCTGGGCATCCATAACACCTCAGCAATGCCACAGGCTGATTGCCTCCATGCCACGCCGCATTGATGCAGTAATCCGTGCAAAAGGATTCCCAACCAAGTACTGAGTGCATTAATGGACATTTTCAAATGTTTGATTGTGTTTTGCTGTTATAAATCTTTTTTTTTTACTTGGTCTGAGGAACTATTCTAATTTTTTGAGATAGGATTTTTGATTTTTCTTAAGCTGTATGCCATAATCAGCAATATTAAAATAATAAAAGGCTTGCAATATTTCAGTGATTTGTAATGAATCCAGAATGTATGACATTTTTGTTTTTTTAATTGCATTACAGAAAATAAAGAACTTTATCACAATATTCTAATTTTCTGAGACAGTCCTGTATATAGCGGCACCGGACGAGGGATTCGCCCTCTTCTCTTGATCATGAGAGCCAGATCACAGCTGTTTTCTGCCGGAACAATATTCTGTCTGTAACACTACCGCGCTTTTTTTAATTAAAGTATCCCATTTGAATCTTTTCAGAGACTCCATTTAGTCTCATTTTAAAGCTTCTCTCCTGGACGCGAGAATAAAGAACATATTTAACACACCCCAGCTGCTGTTTGTAGATGTAGGTGCATTAATAAACAAGGTGTGTCCAAGTGTGTGTCCAAGTGTGTGTGTGTGAGTGCGTGTGTGTGTCCTAGAGGTCAAGTCTGTCAGGAGGTCTAATCAGCCGTCCGCTCCGGGAGAAGGCCCGGCCCTGTAACTCACGGCATGGTGTACCCCCAGTCTGCGGGGAAGACCGCGACGACCTCGGGGGTGATGGCCTTGGAGACTCCTCGGGGACGCAGACAACCTCTCTGGCGCTCCCCCCACTTGCACGCTGCTCCGGGGCCGATTCTGGGAGAACTGACGGCTGGAGAAGATCAACCCTGTTGCGCCGATACGTGGTCCCCTCCACACCGACCAGATAGGACCGGAGTCCCAACTGCTGAAGGCACACACCTCTCCTCCATCGGCCCGTCCTGTCTCCTGGGAGCGGCTTCATCCGTATGGGCTGGCCGACGTTCAGCTCCGGCAGATCCTTGGCAGATCTGTCATATGTCAGCTTTGCTGCTTGATGTTTCACTTTCAGCTTGTCAGGAACACCCGTGACGACCTGAGGCACCAGTAGCTGGTCGGCCACAGGGAGAAGGGTTCTCAGTCTCCGCGACATAAGCCGCTGTGCTGGGCTGCAATGCATACCCTCAGTGGGCTTATTTCTCCAATGCAATATGGCCCTCCAGGGGTCCTCTTTGGCACAGTCTGCCCTTCTGCACAGGCTCTTTACAATTTTCACTGCTGACTCCGCTTTGCCATTAGCCTTTGGGTGCCTCGGTGAGGACATGACATGCTCAAAACCCCACTCTCTCGCAAACGCCCGGAACTCTCCACTGGCAAACTGGCCTCCACCATCAGAAATGGCCCTGTCTGGGACACCGTAGCGTGCAAACTGTGCCTTGCATCTACGGATCGTGGTGTCCGCTGATAGGTCAGGGAGCAGGTCGATCTCCCAAAAGTCAGAATAATGGTCCACCACGAGCAAGAAGTTCTGTGCTGCGTAGCTGTACAGATCCATGCTTACTAGCTGCCAGGGACGTGTGGGGAGCGGGTGTGACATCATAGTCTCTTTCTGTTGTTCGTGTGCATACTCATTGCACACAGAGCACTTTTGCACATAATCCTTGACTTCCCCTTGCATACCGGGCCAGTAAAGTGTATCACGGGCCTGCCTGTAGCACGCCTCGCCCCCCACGTGGTTGTAGTGGATCCGTCTCAGCATTTCCGGGCGCATAGCTTTTGGAATGATGACGCGCTGACTCCTGAAGAGCACGCCATCCTGTGCACTTATCTCATCTCTGACGGCCAAGTAGTCCCTGACGGCTACAGGGGTCTCCTCTTTGTGTCCAGGCCATCCCTCCAGCACGACAGACTTAAGTGTTTGAAGACACACATCCTCCTCAGTGTGTGTCCGAATCTGTGCCAGGCGTTGGCTGCTGACATTTACATAGTCTGCCTGCTGAATGGCCGCCGTGTCACACTGCTCCTGCTGCATGCTGCAGACCATTTCACGTTGGTACAGTGTGTCTGTTCTCTGGTGGTGGTGGCTCTGCTGAGCGTGTCACTTATGTACATCTCAGGGCCTGGCTTGTATACCACCGCAAGGCAGTAATTCTGAAGTGTGAGGAGCATGCTCTGAAGGCGCTTTGGCGCACTGAGGAGGTGCTTGGTGAAGATGGAAACCAGCGGGCGGTGGTCGGTCTCTGCAGTCACATCACCCCTCCCATATAGATAGTAGTGGAAGCGTTGGCAGGCGAATACGATGCTCAGGCACTCCTTTTCAATCTGTGCATAATTTTGCTCTGTTTGGGTCAATGCCCGGGAGGCGAATGCGACAGGCTGTCCCCCTTGAAGCAAGCAGCAGCCCAGACCCGCCTGACTGGAGTCGCTCTGTACGGTGACTGGCTTGCGGACGTCATAGTACCTTAGGACTGGCACCGCCGTGACCAGTGCCTTGATTTCCTTCATGGCGGCATCATGTTTGGGCAGCCAGTGCCACATCACATCCTTGTCCAGCAGTCTCCTCAGCGGCTCACATACCGCTGACAAGCGTGGCATGAATCTGGACAGATAGTTCACAAATCCGACACACCGCTGGACCCCTTTTGCGTCTGTGGGGTTTGGCATGTCCAGCACCGCCCTGACTTTGTCAGGGTCAGCCTTGAGGCCCTCCGCGGACAGTATGTGGCCGTGGAAGCGGACCTCCTTCACTCGGAACTGCAGCTTTTTCAGGCCCAGTCTCAGCTTTACTTCCCTGCATCTGTCCATCAGAGCGATGAGGTTTGTGTCATGGTCGCGATTGGCCTCATCCTCTATGTCCCCACAGCCGACTACAAGGATGTCATCAGCTATGGGCTCAATCCCTGTCAAGCCAGCCAGCAGCTCATGCAGCTTCCTTTGATTCAGCTCCGGGGCAACTGACACACCGAAAGGAAGTTTCAGCCAGCGTTTCCTACCCCACGGTGTCCAGAATGTTGTCATCAGGCTGCTTTCTTCATCCAAGCGGGACTGCAGGAATGCATCACGTGCATCCACCAGGGTGAATATACGTGCCTTTGGCAGCTTATACAACACGTCATCTAAAGTGGGCATAAGGTAGTGGGACCGTTTCAGAGCACGGTTGAGATGCTTCGGGTCAATGCATAGTCTCAATTTGTCTGGCTTTTTTACTATGACTAGATTGCTAATCCAGTCTGTGGGTTGAGTGACTGTGGTCAAGTGTCCCTCCTCTTCATATCGATCAAGCTGAGCCTTAACAGCTGCCTTGAGGGCCACTGGAACGTTCCTGGGAGCACACTGCACCGGTGTCACAGTGCTGTCCAGCTCAAAGTGAATATCACCGGGCAGAGACTCAACAGGGCTGGTGAACACGTCGTGGTAGGTGCTGACAAGACACTCCTTGGTCAGGTCTCCCTTCCTGCAGTGCTCCACCTTATTCAGCTCCTCAGGAATGGTGAAGCGTATCAGACCAAGTCTCTCACATGTCTCACCCGAAAGCAAGGGCCTCTGGCCAGGCGCGCCGGATTCATTTTAGAAGTGGGGGGGGCCAAAAAAAGTGCGTGTGTATGGCCCAATCCCAAACCACACCCTACACCTTACCCCTACACACTCCCCCTCCGTGACGGAGTGAACTCCGTGGAGTGACACATGAGGCTCCCTCCTGTCAGATGGAGGGAGTAAATACAGCGGCAAGCTTTGGGACAAACTCCCCTCTCTCCGGCAGAAACAGGAAATGCCGTAACTGTATGTAACAACGGTTTCAAATCAGCATCTCTTTGACAAAAAATGTAAATGAATAACTCAAATAAAACTCCAAACATCTTTAATTGTGTTACTTTTTTGTAAAGCTCTTTTAGTTTTAAACCTGATGTTTATAAGCTTCTTAGTTTTTGCAACAGTCTGTAAATATACACAACTTTATAATAAAATGCACACATTTACCTTTTTCTAGACTAAACACAGGTAAGATCCTAAGTAAAAAATAAAAAAGAGGTTATCATGAACTCGTTAACATCGCAATTTATCACTATCGTTTAGTGGTTTTGCAAAGAATTAACCACTCTCTGTTTTTGTACCATTCTGCATTGAAGTAGGCTACCTTCTCTTTGCCAAGATAATCTACTAGCGGTCTCCTTTTTTTAAACAGTTAGCTGTACAGCTTTACCCGCCTCAATGTCCCGACAACAAACCTCCATGCAGCCTGTTTCGGTTCAACGGCAGCGGTGGGGGCGGCGGCGGTTTTGACCGTTTCTGCGGCCGCAGAGCCGCTGCTTTTGGGTTCATCTGGCTTCGCTGTTTCTATGATTGAAGAAGGTCCAGGCTCCGGAGATGTGGATGTCAGGGATGTGACCTCCCAGTTGTTCAATTTAAGTTTAGATTGTCTGTATTTAGTTTTCTTCTGCGTTGGTTCTTCTGACATGTTTGCAAGTGTATATTCTTTCTATAGGTTAATGGCTGACACACACAGAACAACTTAAGAAATAAAGTAAACAATGTAACAAATATAAGCTTTTTTATTGGTTGTAATTTACATGGATACATTTGATTGGTGAATGGTGTGACAATGTCCTATTTGATTGGGTTAAAATGTACATATTCTTCCTGTTATGTCTGCCTGCTTTATTTTACCTAGGCTAATGCAAAGTGACCTGCTCCATCGAAATCATTCGCATTGACCCGAAGACACATTTTGAGTTGTATACACTGTTGAAAAGAGGAGATTCCTAGCTCTCTAATGATATCAGGATTGTTTTTGTACTCCAAATATTAAGCAAAATATGTCACATTATATAATGACTGTTACACAGTCATCATTTTGAGAAAAAGGCCTTTAAAGGTTCCTCTTCTCTGGAATCCATCGATCTGATTGATTATTAGCGGAGCAAATGTTCAAAATACTACGGAGGGAAGATATTTTCGTTTTGGATTACTGCACTCACGGGAAACACCGGCTGTTGTTATGCCTGTTTGACGTTACTCCGTTCTCCGCTTATGCCGTTACAAGCTTCAAACCTGTATTTATCATCTGAATTTGCCGAAACAAGTTTAATATTCTGAAAGCCAAGACTTTGTTTATTTCGGAGGGCCTAGGTATAAAAGTCACGGCTCGCCACTGCTATGATTACTATATGCCTTACATTCATAATTTCAGCGGTAGGGAGGGGGAGCGGCGCTGCGGAAGAGCAGGGTGGCCAGTGAGAGGCGAGCTGTGGTCTTCCCTTTGCAAGCTTAAAAAATGCGTGTAGCTAATGAGATTGAATATATATATATATATATATATATATATATATATATATATATATAAAAATAACAAAATATACACAGCTAGATCAGATTGCGTTTTAGATGCGACTTTAGAGTAGAGGGGAATTATTGAAACGGGATTTGTACAGTGTTCCGCGCCGCGTGTATATACGTGTTTGTTTGTGTATTTGTGCATTTGTGTGTATTGTGTTTGTTTCCCGGGGAAAACCCTCACGAGAAACACCGGCTGTTGTGCCTGTATTGACGTTAAATTACTCCGTTCTCCGCTTGTAATTATGCCGTTGCAAGCTTCAAAGTTGTAGGCCTATTTATCATCTGAATTTGCCGAAATAAGTTTAATATTCTGAAAGCCAAGACTTTGCTTATTTGAAATCAGATAAAAACAAACTGTAACGGACCCTGCCGTGTTACCTATGATTACTATACACCTTACATTCATAATTTCAGCGGGAGGGAGGGGGAGCGGCGCTGAGGAACAGAGTGTCGAGTGAGAGCTGTCATCTTCCCTTTACAAGATTCAAACATGCCTGTAGCTAGTGAGATTGAATATAACAATCAAAAATAACAAAATATACACAGCTAGATCAGATCGCGTTTTAGATGCAACTTTAGAGTAGAGGGGAATTATTGAAACAGGATTTGTACAGCTTTCCACGGCATCTGCTGCTGCTAAAATGTGGGGCAGGGCTGAAAAGTGGGGGGGCCAATGGCCCCCTGGCCCCCCGCTTCCGGCGCCCTTGCCTCTGGCCAGTATGCACGATCTCAAAGTCCAGTCTGTGCGTCTTACCCCTAATGACGCATTGTGTGCTGTACACACCTAATGAGCTCATCCACTCACTGTTGTATAGTTTTAATCTGGTGAGACTCTTCAGAAGAGGCGTTCTAGACGCCAGTCTCGTCTTGTCCTTGATGCTCATCACATTGCAAGTGGCTCCAGAGTCGAGCTGGTACCTCTGAACCCCACTTTGCAGTGGCAGGTTGACAAACCACTTTTTACCTTGAGTGTTCACAGCCCCCACGCTCTCCGCTGTGTACACGTCTCTCTCATCGCTGTCCTCCAGTTCCCCTGGCAACGGGTCATCCACAGCATTCAACTTGCGTGCCTGCTGGCCTCTTTTCATGCATACTTTTGCAAAATGGTTAGCACGGCAAATTTTAATGGCCTCGTCCAATTTAAGGTCCTTTTCCCGAGTAAACGACGTCTAGCACCCTCCTCAGTTATCCCGAGAACAAGCCTGTCCCTTATGAGTTCATCTTTTATAGCTCCATATTCACAAGAGGCAGCCTTCAGGCAGCCCTCAGCCTGGTAGCAAACGCATCCAAGAGCTCTCCATCCTCTTGTTTAAGGTTGCCAAAAACGTACCTCTCAAAGATTACTTTCTTTGCGGGCGTGAAGTATTGCTCCAGTGCCACCAGTATATCACCCGCATCCTTTTGTTGGTCCGCGGTGAGTCCCAGGTTGTGTTTGTAAACATGGCGGCAGTCGTTCCCCATTAGCCTCCTTAGCGCAGCTGCTTGTACCGGCTTTTCTTTCTCGCTGAGCCCGGTCGCAAGCAGATAATCCTCAAATTCTGCTCGAAAACTCACCCAGTTGCCGTGGATGTCCCCCGCCATCTTCATAGGCTCCGGAGGTGGGATGCTGGATGCCATTGTTCCAACGTGACGCTAATGCTAACAGGCTAACTGAAATGGCTAAACCTCACCAAAACAAATAAATGCACGCCGTCTCAGCGACGGACAGTAGCATGCAGTCCACAGCTGGGTCCTATTTGAGCTTCTGACACCATGTTTGTAGATGTAGATGCATTAATAAACAAGGCAAATCAGGCTGTGTCTCAACGCCGTGTATTCACATTAAGCAGGTAATCATACAACTGGGGTAGAGTCACGTGAGGCAGATATATATATAACACAGGCACAATACGTCCACAGGGTGGAGCTGCAACCTAGCCTAAACCATTCTGTAACAGCTGCCACCCCATTTGGCAGCTTTGTTTTGAAAGAAAAGTTGTGGCTCATCGGACATTTATGAGAGAAAATCTCTAATGTCCGAGTGCAAGTGAATGCAGCACAAGACGCGAGCCTTGTAACCCCTCCCCCCCCCTGCGATTTCATTTGAACCGGAGGACAGCGCAAAACGAGAAGCATTTCGGATACAAGTAGACAGAAGGAATGAGTTATTTGCGGTCAGGGTATGGCTGGGGTATGCTACAGCCATACCAATAAATGGCTTAGCCCCACCATGAAAAATGATGTTAAAGTAAGCAAAATAAAGTCTGCCAACTCGTGCGGAGTAAATTGCACAGACAGCAGTTAGTAAGATTGATTTCAGTAGCCACTTGTCTGGAAATACCGAAGACTAGAAACGGTTTTGAAAACTTTTGTCACGTAGTGATCGTCTTTTCAATAGAATATCTTTGATAATGTCTTCTGGCCAATCAGAATCACGATAACGGCGTGGTGTTGTTGCAGGAAGTCCCGACGAAGAATACTTTTGCTGTAGTACATCTCGATATACATCGTTACAACTATAAGACCCCACGGTTTGATGATTGATAGGTGTGTGGGCTGTCTTTCATTTTGACACACAGAACAATAGGGGCTATCCACCCTTATCCACAATGTAAAGTAATTCACACAGCCTCTTCCCTCTCCTCTCTGTGAGGAGCAGCAGGTTCAGCTTTCAGAACAAAGTAACAAAAAACTAAAATGACATTCATTTTTTTTTTAAATACGTCGTGTAGTAGGGGAGACCAGGGATATTTGCAACACTTTTGGGGTTTTTCCCCAATAAGTAAAAAACCATTTACAATTGGATAGCCATTTTTGCTATATTATGCATTATCAATATGTTAGCTACTGAAACAATGTCTTTAAGATGTTTTTATGGAATAAGTACAGGTTGGAAAATGTATTTTTTTTTAAAAACTCAACTGTTACAACTGTCCTTGTGTACAGGGACAGTTGTAACCCATGCAGGCACAGTTGTAACATCTTAATAACGGTTACCCTTTTTCACACTATATGACAAAAAATAGGGAAAGTTATCAAATTCTATGGCAACAAGATTTTAATGGGATTTCACACATCCTCCAACAAACAATGAACAATGAACAGAACTTGAACACCTTCTTTGGAGTCCAGTAGCCTACTCTTGGGGGTGTGTGTGATCCCTGACTCTCCAACCTCAGCCTCTTCTTATGGAACCGGTACAGGGTGACATGGCATATATCCAGGGACTTTGCCACTTCCCTGAATGATTTGCCCTCCTGAACTTCACCTGAGGCCACCTGCAGCAGAGCAAGTGTATGTTTTAGCTGAATACACAGTTTTTTTTAACCCTAACTGATGCAGTTAGTCATTTCTTTAATGTTTGTTCTTTCTGATGTAAAGTCAAGGTTGTAACTGTTTGCAATGAAGTTGTGTGGGGCTGAACTGTTCCTTTGATTCTTTTGAATTATGATAGTAATTACTGGTCTTTCAAATTTGAAGGAGGGTGAGCAAGCATCTTGAGGAACGTTCATCATTAACTCCTCCAAAAAATATAGTTTATTTAATAATAACACTGAAGATGTGAATCATAACTGTGATTGACAGCTGATAGGAATAATATGGTTGTTAATATTATCATATTCATACAGACACACATCGATGAGACAGTTAATTAATGTATTTATTGCAGCAGTCTGCATATTTGGTACCCCTGCTGGTCTAAGAGTTAAACCAACTCATTCAGTTAAAATTCATTAAATTACGTCTGCCACCTTATATATTTATATTTAAGGCTTTACTGATGTGCCACAATAATCTCACCTCATGTTATTGAGTTAAAATATCAATATTGTGGCTTTCCAAGTTAACATATGACTGCGATTAAATCAGAATATACTTCTGCCAGGGGATGCCACCCCTCAAATTCTCCTGCCACCCTCTTGCCACCCCATGAATATTTGTCTAGATCCGCCCCTGGCCTGCGGAGGAAGAAGAGACACTGTCAAGCTTTTTTGGTGATGGTGGCGGTGTGAAGAGTCCATGTCAGGTCCTCAGTGATGTGGACCCCGAGGAACCTGAAGCTGCTGACTCTCTCCACCGTAGTCCCATTGATGGCGATGGGGGCGTGTCCCTCTCTCCGCTGCTTCCTGTAATCCACAATCAGCTCCTTGGTTTTGCTGACGTTGAGATGGAGGTTGTTATCCTGGCACCAAGATGTCAGGTTTTCAACTTCCTCTCTGTACGCCGTCTCGTCGCCATCTGTGATCTGACCGATGACGGTCGTGTCGTCAGCAAACTTCACGATGGTGTTGGAGCTGTGTGTGGCCACTGTTGGAGATTTGGAGGATGTTTAAAACCAACCTCGTCTCTGCGTGTCGTTCGGTAAGCTGGGTAAATTCGTAAAAAGGAAGGGATTAAGAAACACCAGAATGCAAGTTAAACAATAATCTTGTTTTAATGATACAAAGTAACAATACAAATACAAAGGAAGTACTTCCTGCTCTTTCTCCTGTCTTACTCTCTGGTCAGCCTGAAGAAAAAGAGATCGAACCAAAGGAAAACACCGGCTTTCGTATTAAAAACACAGAAGGAGGTGTGTGCGTGCTTTCCCCCAGAGGTCATCTTATTGGGAGAGACCAACACATGGCCTGTCGCACCCAATCAGTGAAACACAGCAGAAGAAACCCGGAAACAAAAAGTCTGTTTCAGTTTGCGAAAACCAGATACCTTTTGGTGTCTGGTACGAACCTGCTCTAAACAACAAATTTCCTTATCTTATTTCACATCTTGCAGCCAGCACACACACATCCCCTTTATGGCCGTTTGTCCCTGTATCCATCTTCCCCCCTCAGGTTACCACACACAAGTTAAAAGTATTTTTTAAGATATAGTTGTTATAGTTGGCTAAATATACGTAATACATGTAAATTACTTTCATATCAATAATAACGAGGAACACATTACCTATGCTCTTAAGCAGTATTAGAGATGCTTTTCAAATAGTCAAACTTCACAAAGGCCCAATATAGAGAACACACTCATTTGTCCTACAGCCCTTCCCGCCATTTGAGCTATTGTTCACATCTTTACTTCAAATAAAAGGTTTCACATTGTATATTTCCAGCTTCCTTTACTACATACAAATCTTAAGAAGAATGTCCCCTCCCCCAGCTCTCTCGTCCCTGTCATAAAAGCTGCTTCCATTTCATATAGAGTAATAAAACATGTTTAAGCTAATTTCTCCACAATGTTTGTAGCCATTTAGTACCCGCACATGAAAGAATAAAAACAGAGGTATAGTTGAACAGTAATCATGCAGCACATATATTTACTGCAATGAAAACACACACATTTGCCCTAAGCATGTGTAACGCACCCTCTTCTTTTATGAGGGAAACATTCCAGAGTTTCTGAGCTATCCCCAAATTAGGATGTCCCCTGCTCACATCCCTCTCTAAACACAAAGACTTCACCTCAATATATTGGGGAGGGAAAATATACTTTGTCCCTTCAAATTTAACAGACATGAATATATATAAGGTGACATTAAAATGAATATACCAGATTTAACTTTCCTGCCATAACACTTTACTTTAATACTTCAAATAATTCAAATAATCCTTCACCACGCAGTTGTGAGTGAACAGGGAGTAGAGGAGAGGGCTGAGCATGCAGCCTTGAGGGGCTCCGGTGTTGAGGATTAGGGTGGAGGATGTGATGTTTCCCACCCGCACTCATTATTAGCATCAGCACTTGATCACCTTTGTCGACTTGCTGCCTAAATACAAAGATAACTCCACTCCTCTCCTAACACTGTTTACCTCTAATGAGCCTTGGTAGAACTAGTGTCCGAGTCATAGGGTCCAGAACTGACTGAAGACATGTGGAAGAGAGTACAGGCATGGTTCCATGTACAGGGAACTGGAACTTTGAACAGGTGTTTTCATATTTTCTGCCTGAAGATTCACAAGTTCTTGATCAGGTGTTTGATGTGGGCTGGCATGATCCTTTCTGCAGCGATGAATAAAGAAAACAAAGAAAACATTTTTAATAATAGTAACGATGGTAACAACAATAATATTAGTATAACTCTTTATATAGCATTTACATAATTGCAAAGTGATTCTCACAACAAAAATAAAGAACAAAACAATACCAACAATAAAAAAAAGAATGTTAAGAGACAAAGAAATGCTAAACATTCTAAGAGGCCGACTACAAAAGCTAGACTCAATGGCTCTTGATGACATCAATGAGCAGTCCCAATAGATGCTGTGGTATAAAAATAAATAGGTCCAGATTTTTTCTATTTTGTGTTTGATGATTTGTTGTATTGATTGCTGATGGATGTTAAGATGTGTTTTACAATTATAACACAAAGATCATTGTAATTGGAATCAAAAAGATTGCAAATCATAGTTTTAATAAAATCACTAGCAATATATGGTTTATTTAACAGCAGTAAAGCATTAAGTTGCTAAATTAACGTACACTGAACTTTAAAACAACCACTATTTAGGAAAGGCTCTGATCAGAACGGTTGATTAGTAGGACAGCAAAAAGGTGGAGGAGGTCTCTATCATGTACAACCATTGGTGGATGTGACACCTGAAAGAAAGATAAGGAAATAAGAGAAGACGGGAGGACAAACATCCTCTTAAAGAGCAACTTGCAAGTTTTTTTTTGGACTACATTTATGCTTAACCTTGCCTGAAAATTACAATTAAAAATGTTAATGCAGGATTTGATATGTTTTACAAGACATAAGGGCAGGAATTCAGAGGAAAAGGAGCCGTTTTAAGCTCTGCTACTAAAAACTGCTTTTTTTTAACGTCATACGTCAAACGCGTCATATTACGTCACATGGGCGAGTTAACTTTCTCGGACTCGTTCTCTGCCCAATCCGCTGTAGTAGTTTGTAGTTGGTTTGAGCGGTTGTGATTTAGTGAGCTGGTATTTTTTCGGTAATTTTACATTGCATTTCACCATTTGTAATCATGGTGAGCTTGTGTTTGTGCAGGTTGCACAAACTCAAACCTGTCAGGGCATCGATTCCACAGTTACCCTCACGGGAAAAGGACCGGAGCTAGCGTTCGTTCCTTGGTGCGTTGTGCATCCACCTCTCTGCAGCACATATTCCGTCTCCACAGCTTTATCAAGAAACCGTATTACATCTCTCTCCCCCCCTTCGCTGCTCTCTCTCTCCCCCCTTCGCTGCTCTCTCTCCCCTCCGGTACACGGCACCGTAAGACTAGTGTGGAGTTGCATTAGGTAACGCTGCAGGGGCTGTACTGCTCCAGCCGTCTCCTTTGTGTTTGTTTGTTTGTTTCCCCCTGTCTGTGTTGTTTATGTGGGTGTGGTGGCTGCAGACTCGGCGCCAGAACGAATCTAAAGGGAGGGCATATGATTTTCATGGGAGGGCACACAAAACCGTCACGTGCTGCGGGCCTGCGGCACAATACAGTATCAAACCGCAAGGCCAACAGCATTGCATAAAGACACACACTTATCGCAAATACATACACAAATAAAGTGCAACATAGAAACCACTTTTGAAACATTGTTCGCGTGGCAACACAAACACTGGTAAATCACGAGCAAGGCACACACTGGGTAAGGATGGCAGCTTCCTCATCGTTGCATTCGGAGAGAAATAGTAGAGACGGAGACGATGAACTGTTTAGCCCTCCTTGGGCATGGTTTATTTCTATGCACTGCAGGTGCATCCTTTCGCTCAGCCGAGCCATACTTGTCAACCCTCCCGATTTTCGCGGGAGACTCCCGATTTCATTGCCCTCTCACGGTTTCCTCCCGGGGTCATATTTCTCCCGGTTTCTGACAAAATCAGATTTACTCAGGACTGTTTCCACTCGGACTTTAATACAGCTACACCATTGTTTGGTTTCCATGGTAACACGTCTCTTTAGTAGCGCGCGCAACTGAAAGTCTGACAGGGTGAGGCAGATAGTCACAGAAAACAGAACAAGAATCGACAACTACTCTACTCTCTGCTCACTCCTTTCCTGCCCACACATATGCTCCATCAAGGATGGTGCTACAGGACGATGAACATGTATTCATGAATCATGATCGTCATGTATGTTGTTGATGTTGATTAACCTGTATGTTAATCTAACAGCTCCGGCGATAAACTAGCACCCCGCCCCCCCCATTTTGCATTTTGAAATGCTCCCGATTTCTGAGGTATCAAGGTTGGCAAGTATGAGCCGAGCTAACTTAGAACATTATTTTGTCCAGCTCTGCATCTTTGTGCAGCGTTTACTCAAACAGCGATAGCAAGAGCCCACTGCCTGACTCGGACATGCTGTGGAGTGAATCGTGGTCACCTCTGAGAGGGAGTTGGTTGACAGCTAAAAAAGCTATAATATCAACGACAGCTGACACGTAATAACGGTTCCGTGCCAGCTGATCTCTGTGCAGCAAAGTACTAATTTCCTTATTTGTTTCCTCGCGTATCTGTCTCTCCCTCCACAAACTCTAACATGAAATGTGTTTTTCGTTGCGGCATGCCTTAGCAGTCCTTTATCAGTAATGCGTGTTTCCAGTCGCAAAAACCTTTGACAGTAAAAGCCGCATCAGATGAAGACGTATTTACTTTAAACTGTCTACAGGGGAAACATAAGGCTGCTTCTGCTTTTAACAAATATTCAAGCCATGGCCTGTTGTAGTACCATGCAGTGGCAAAAGTGCGCTTCTTTCCTGAAAACAATCTCCCTGGATAACGATCCGGTTTCACCTGGTTTGGTTTATTAACCCCTAGATCACCTGGGGCTGTTGGTCTTTGAGCGGTTGCTGGCCCAAAAGTAGCCTACCTGTTGATGTGCTGCAGGTTCGGCGTCATGGGTGGGCATTCGCGGGCCATGCCCCCCCAAATGAGTCACTGTGCCCCCCTTGCCAGGCCAGGCAAGCCCTGCCACTTTGCCGTTTTTTTAATTTATTTTTTTATCATATTATAGGTGAAAACGTTTCCACTAAATCTTTTTTGTGTGAAATAAATCAGAAATAAAGAATATAAATAAAAAACACAGCCTGAGGTGTGCTCACTGGTGATTGGTGTGTTTCTTGATCAATGACCGCGGCCTTTGATTTGCTGTTATTAATTCAAAAAATGCGCGCATAATTAGCAAGTCAGTGAGACGAAGCTAATGCTCGGACTGTCGGACAGTAATAAAGTAATGGATATACGTAAATGGCTGCAAGGTGCAGCTGCTACACGGCCTCCTCCAACTCCTCCACCTCCTCCACCTCCTGAAAACGAAGGGAATAATGCACCCATCTCCAGCATCGCCTGTGGCACCACCTCTGAAGAGCTGGAGCTGTGCTCTTCAACCAGCCAACCTGCTAGCCAAGCCCATCCACCTGCTGCAGCTAACGTTAGCGCTGGAATTCAACAACCCATATATGATCTTGGAACTGATCGGCCCAAACAAATCTTCTTAAAACAGTACCCTTACAGCATCCTCACTGGCAGGAGGCGTTCGTTTGTCTCTGCTTGGTATCACAACCGAGACTGGCTTGAATACAGTGTCAAGGCCGATGCTGCATTTTGTTTCTGCTGTCGGCAGTCTAGCAAAACCCGTAGAATGGATGCATTTATGTCTGTTGGCTTCCGTAAGTGGAAACATGCGGTGGAGAGAGACAAGGGATTTCAGAAACATGCAAATTCAAAGGAGCATCTCTCTTGCTATGCAATGTGGAAGGAGCGAGAGAGGCGTGCCAGCACTGGAAAGGAGATTTCTACACTTGTTAACGCAAACCAACTCCGAAAAAACAGGTATTATATCTCCCGTCTTATTGATGTGGTTGGATTTCTGGTGGAAAACCAGCTGCCTTTACGAGGGAAGATAGAGGCTTTTGATAACATGTCAGAGGGGGGCAGTGGCCTTTTCCTCTCCCTGCTGGACTATACGATAAAAAAAGACCCCAAATTGGCTGATGTAGTGAAATCAATCCCTCGAAACGCCACTTACACTTGTTACGAAATGCAAAATGAACTCATAAGTACACTCAGCAATGTGGTGACTGAGGCTATCGTGGAGGAAATAGGAGACTCCTTTTACACACTGAAAGTAGATGGAACCCGACCAATAATTTCACCATATATGTAAATAATCTCTGTAATAATTTATCAAAGGCTGCTTTCCATTTTTATGCAGATGATACTGTTATTTATTGTTCATCCTCTTCTATAGAGCAAAGTCTTGATTTCCTCCAGTCTGCCTTTGATTTTATTCTATCTAATTTATCTCAACTCAAGTTAGTATTAAATGCAGACAAATCCAAACTCATTATATTTTCAAATGGGAAAAAGTTAACTTATTTTCTCCCCAAATTTGTACTGTTCAAGGGACTGACATTGAAATTGAAAGGGTCACTCACTACATACAAATATCTAGGTTTTATTATTGATCAGAACTTATCTTTCAAGTCACACACTGAAAATGTTGTTTTAAAATTAGGTTTCTCCTTTCAGACAAGGAAACATTTGATCTCTGTAACGTTTTGACCAGTATTGGATTCTGGCGATCTGCTTTACATGAATGCCTCTAACCAGTGCCTAAAGACTTTGGATACTGTGTAACCTTGCATTGTGCATTACGTTTTATTACTGGAAGGATATATATATTGTGAGTTTGGAATAAATATGCACTTTATGAAAATTATTAGTTGGTTACTGTTAGTAAAAACAGTAAGGTTAATATACTGGATGTTTGTTTTGCTAGTGGATCGCCAGGCCCTCTGACCTGATCTGTGGAATCTCAGCTGTTCATATGAACAGGGCTCGACATTATAAATGGCCCGCTGGCCCGGAAGCATTATTTAGACACCCCGGCCAGCATAACGTACTTTAAAATCGCCTCACAGCTGTTTGCTGCGGAGCGCAGCGCGAGCATCACATATGACATCAAATACATCGTAGTATAAAAGTTCACCGTTTATTTATAATTAAAAAAATTAAAAACATTTTTTTTTAAATGTTATAAATAATAAAAAACGTGTTTATTGGGGGAGGGCAGGAATGTCAAATGGGAGGGCCTGGCCCTCCCTGGCCCTCCCACGGCGCCGGGCATGAGTGGCTGTCACTCCTGGCTGTCACTCCTGGCTCCCGGCTCAACCTCCACTCACCTGCTGCAATCAGCTGTGCACCCTCCCCGACCACACATCTGCTTTCCATCAAGCCATTTACAACGGCATATCAACGGAGGCTCCACAACCTTTCTCCGCCAGATCGTCAAGTATCAGCCGTATCTCGCGTCTCCCCTCCGGTCAGCACCGTAGTGTGGAGTTGCATTAGGTAATGCGAGATACGGCTGATATTTGCGCATTCATTTCTGTTATGGATCAGTATCAACAGTCCTGCCAGTAACGTTAGGCTACTATATTATCAATACTACTTTAGTTATAGCCTGATATATGATTGCTAACTTTACAATGTTGTGATGTGACTGACGTTAGCTAACATGCTAACGCCGGTCACTCACCAAGACAGCTGCTCTGGGTTCCACTGGTTCTCCACACACCAAAGCTCCATTTCTCTCCGATGGCCGTTATTTTTTTCTAATCCTTGGCTGCTCCTGGTCTCTTGGACACCTAGCAGGCTCATAATTATAATCATATGCATTCAAATATATATTTTCAACCTCTTCTGTGTCAAAACTAGTATTGTGATCCATGTTTATTCATACGTTAGACCGGCCGCTCTCCCCCTTGTTTCCCCCATGTTACGTCACACGCGGGAGGTCACGTGCGGAGGCTTTTTTATGCGGAAGTGAAAATGTCTTACTAAAACGACGCCAGAAGTCACTGTAGTGTATATTTCTGTATATTTGAAAATCTAGTGTGTTCATCATTTTCCTACATATTTACTCACTGGTGTCTCTAACTTGCAAGTTGCTCTCTAAGTAAAATAAAAAAATCAAGTCAAGCTTTAACCTGTTAAGCCCCAAGCCAGTTTTTCAGTCTTACAATGCACAGTTGGAAATTACATTCCAAAGGCTAAATTCAAACTCAATATCATAAATAACTGGGTACCAAAGTGCTTTACCTGATGAAACACGTTCCACACGGAGCAGCAACCATCCGGCTGGGCCTTTTGCTGCATATCATCTCCTCCCTCTCTCTCTCTGGCGTTAGGTTCCAGTAGATTTCTACTATCCAATAAAACTAAAATTCCCCAAAAAATCATATCAAAAAAGTTAAAAAAAATTACTTGTTTTTTGGCATTGGAATGGATTAGAATCTCACCTTTTTCCTGGATGCCAGGAAGGCTAGGAAGTCGTTCCTTTCAAGTCCGCAACCATAGGAGTTCAAAGGCAAAGCCTGAACGATGACAAGAGCAGGAGACTTACATTTTACAATTATATTTTTAATTCATACCAGAGCAGTGTGTACATAGGCCCTGTACAACATGCAGAGAACAGATCAAATCCCCTGACTCACACACTTTGGTGATGTCCTCATCTGATAATGTTTCATTTTTTAACAGCAAAGTAAAATTACTCAAAGTATATGTCAGACCCAACTCATTTACAGTATGTTTAGCATCTCCTGAACAATGGTCTGTATCATTGAGTAGAAAAAAACTGTCCCTACAATTTCAGGTAGATTAGCACACATTTGTAAGAAATGTTTACAATGAAGCACAAACACTCTCTTTGTATTAAGAGCTGCAACAGAAAGTACAGCTTAACATGCTAACCTTTGGTGAGCTACAGTAAGCTAACTTCATGTTCAACACAAAACCTTTACAGTTTTTCTCGATTGCTAACACACATTTTTTTTTTAAATTGCTCAGTTTCTCAGAACACTAAACACAATTCACAAAACCACACACCCAAAGTGCAAAACACCTAATTTATCCTGCTAAATGAAGAACTGCACTCAAAACTACGTAAACACTTACCAAATGCAAACGTTTTCACCAAACAGAGACGTGCACACATAGACTCTAGGTCAGGTGTCTCAGACTCCAGGCCCGCGGGCCAGATGTGGCCCGCGAGACAGTTTCTCATGGCCCCTTTGTTGATATCATGTAATAGTTTTAATCTGGCCCGCGCGTTTACGTTTGCGCTTTATATTTCAATTTTATTTTTCCCGCTGCTGCTGCTGGAGTTCCCTCGCCCCTCTCCCCTCCGAGGGAACTCCGCCACACGTCAATCAAATGCGCGCAGCGGAATCAATCCAGACAGAGTGATCCACAAGTGACACAGAGTGGAAGCAAAATATATCGCCATATCTTCATCAAAACTTTCAGGGAAAAGAAAAATCGATGATGACCACAGAACATTTCAGGAGAAGTGGGAGACTGAATATTGTTTTGTTGAGTACAGGGGAAACGCAACGTGCCTTATATGCACAGAGAAAATCGCTGTATACAAGGAGTATAACGTCAAACGTCACTACTCAACTAAACGTGCAGAGTATTGAAGGATTAAGTTGAATTATTTGAAGTATTAAAGTAACGTGTTATGGCAGGAAAGTTAAATCTGGTATATTCATTTTAATGTCACCTTATATATATTCATGTGTGTTAAATTTGAAGGGACAAAGTATATTTTCCCTCCCCAATATATTGAGGTGAAGTCTTTGTGTTTAGAGAGGGATGCAAGCAGGGGACATCCTAATTTGGGGATAGCTCCAAAACTCTGGAATGTTTCCCTCATAAAAGAAGAGGGTGCGTTACACATGCTTAGGGCAAATGTGTGTGTTTGCATTGCAGTAAATATATGTGCTGCATGATTACTGTTCAACTATACCTCTGTTTTTATTCTTTCATGTGCGGGTACTAAATGGCTACAAACATTGTGGAGAAATTAGCTTAAACATGTTTTATTACTCTATATGAAATGGAAGCAGCTTTTATGATAGGGACGAGAGAGCTGGGGGAGGGGACATTCTTCTTAAGATTTTCAGTATGTCAATTATCAGGGAAATCTACTTGTTTTCAATAGATGTGTGTGGTTAATTACTTTGTATTAACAATAACAGTATGTGTAAAGGAAGCTGGAAATATACAATGTGAAACCTTTTATTTGAAGTAAAGATGTGAACAATAGCTCAAATGGCGGGAGGGGCTGTAGGACAAATGAGTGTGTTCTCTATATTGGGCCTGTGTGAAGTTTGACTATTTGAAAAGCATCTCTAATACTGCTTAAGAGCATAGGTAATGTGTTCCTCGTTATTATTGATATGAAAGTGATTTACATGTATTACGTATATTTAGCCAACTACAACAACTATATCTTAAAACATACTTTTAACTTGTGTGTGGTAGCCTAAGGCGGGAAGATGGACTCAGGGACAAAGGGCCATAAAGGGGATGTGTGTGTGCTGGCTACAAGATGTGAAATAAGATAAGGAAACTTGTTGTTGAGAGCAAGTTCGTACCAGACACCAAAAGGTGTCTGGTCTTCGTCAAACTGAAAGAGACTTTTTGTTTCCGGGTTTCTTCTGCTGTGTCGCACTGATTGGGTGCGACAGGCCATGTGTTGGTCTCTCCCAATAAGATGACCTCTGGGGGAAAGCACGCACACACCTCCTCCTGTGTTTTAGTATGAAAGCCTGTGTTTTCCTTTGGTTCGCGCTCTTGTTTTTGACTGGCCGTTCCTGAGACCTGTCTCACACGTGGTAGAACCTGAGCCCGGAGTACTCTGCAGGGTGCTTCGTGATTCCTTTGTATTTGTATTGTTACCTTGTATCATTAAAACAAGATTATTGTTTCACTTGCATTCTGGTGTTTCTTAATCCCTTCCTTTTTACGAATTTACCCAGCTTATCAAACGACACGCGGAGACAAGGTTGGTTTTAAACATCCTCCAAATCTCCAACAAATGGTGACCCGACGTGTCTGAGTGGGGTGTTTTCGGGGAAGAGACCACCAGCAGCAAGTGGACGGAATAGTCCAGGGCTAAACATCTCGGCCTCTTCTGACAACTAAAAACAGAGCTCTGTACAATAGGCTACCAGGCGAGCAGATACCAGCTTAATTCGAAATCTGTGATTTGACCATATTCCACATTTTAGGGTTGTCAGACAAAGTTTACAGTGTTTTTATGGTAACAATACGGATACGTTTTTTAGTTGTAAAGTAGGATATTGAGTTCCTGCAGCTGGAAGGGTATTGAAGTCCCTGGCTTAAAAAGTGGAGGTAGAGAGTCCCCACAGTTATACTGTCTGGAGTAGTGAAATGGTAGTATTAAGTCTCCATATAAGACTGACTCAAAATAACAAATCCACAGCTCGACGGGGCTGGAGATGAGTTATTTATGTTATAAGTGATCCAAAGGAGAGTAACGCAAACTTCAGAAAGTCATTCTGAAGTGACCGGGCCTCACTATATCCTTTGTTGTGTTGGGGTTGAATCTATAAAGCCAAACGTCACGATAAAGAGTTCTGTAAGCCTGGGTTACGACTCCATGTCAGCGTCACATCGTTGAAAGACGGTGTTGAAGCGCGCTGAGAGGCTTGCTAAACTTGTTGGAATAAACATCGGACAATAAAAGCTGAATAGACTGTACAGGGAATTTTTTCTGTGAATATTTACTAATAACAAAGACAGTAAGTCAGATCAATAGATATGAAGTCTGTGAATATTTACTGGTAACAGAAACAGCCTAAGTCAGATGAATAGATACGAAGTCATAATGAAGGGAGAATTTTAACGAGAGGAGCGTGAGTTAAGAGCTTACGAGGACAGTGGGTTCAAGTAGAAAAATTGAATAAAAGGATAGCAGAAGTGTTAATTGTTGAAAGCAGCCCCCCTTTTCCTAAAGAGGCTGAGAGCTGCAGCGGGGGAGAGAGAAGGGGGTGTCAGTATTTGTCTGTGAGAGTTCCCCCCCCTTTTTCCTCTCGAGAGCAGCAGCGGCCCGGAGGGTGTCTGCTTGCTTTTTTCTCTAGTGATCTGAAGTTGGAGTGAAATACATAGAAAATTAACAGATCAAGGTGTGATTTGAAGTGGTAGATATATTGAAATAAATAAGAAACAATGATTTGCTGCTATTTAAATATAGTCTTTGAGAACTGATTGATACCGTTGCATTGCGTTGTGAATTTCATGGTATTTGTCATTAACTAAGGATTGTACTTAATTATATTCCAAGGGGAAAATTATATTAAATACAGGAACAAAAGAGTAGAAAGTAAAGAGAAGGTTTTTGTAAGTTTGTCAGAGGGAATCTATTAATGTTTAAGCATGACAGAGGTCCTGCACGAGGTTTTGCTCCAGCCATCTCACACGGTTACACAAAGGGGTGATTTATGAGAAACTTGTGGTCAGGAGAAATTAGATGTTTTGGAAAGTAGACAGAGAGAGAGAGAAAAGTAAGGTTGTTGCTAAAATATAGAGAGTAAAAGTTATATAAAGTTAACTACTATTCGGGAGAATGTCATATTGTTGAATGAGTAACCTAAAATAAGTGAAGATGGTGAAATAGTTTGATTAAGGATACAACCGGTAACTACTGATTAAATACACAGTGATGGTGTACATGAACATTGAGAGTAGATTAAGTTGTTTTGTTCTTCATGCTTTTCACCAGAAGTCATTTGAATTGTTATTATTTTTAAGTAGTGTTGTTTTGTGTTATATTTCTAAACTATAATGTACCCACATGCATGTGGTTTCTTTGTCCCAGTTCATTTTAAAGTCAGCCGCCTCATGGCTAAATCTATGTGACCCCATGAGGTCAAGAGTCATTCTGTTAGACCACCATCTTGTGAAAGACAAATCATTGTTCTTTAGTCACATTTTGAATTAGAAAAGAGTTCATTTTGCTAGATCAATTTATCTATAAATGTTGTAGTGGGAGTTTTGTGTTTGCTAAAATGTTTAGGAACGACAACACCAGGAGATGAGTAAACTCAAGAATCCGTGGAGTGTAAATACATTGAGAAAAACACATTTGTATACTCTAACTTTTTGCACATCATAGACAAGGAATTTAGACAATATAAATAAATATTCACCAAAAGTAATAAGTAAAATGGAAAGTAGACATAGGCCTACACTTGAGTCAAATTATATTACTGTGATCTGATCAGTGTGCTCTGCAGGTTTACTATTGTTCTAAGTAACAGTGGGATTTAAAATATTGGAGAAAGTATGGAGATGTTCTTTCGTAGTGTGTGAAATATGTGATGCTTGAAACAGGTATTTCAATTTATGGAAGAAAATGGTTTCCTGAAAGAGTCAGGTTGGGTAGATATGTAACAATGGATGAAACAATTTATAGAGGGAGTTTTTGTAATATCATTAGTAGACATTAATGGTGTTGTTTAGATGGCATTTAGCAACTAAGACAGATAGTATGATTAGAAAGAGACAGAGTGGAAAGGGTTGGATTGATTTAATCTCAGTTTGCTAGATTTCTTATGGATAATGCGTCCCGGGACCTGGACTCGCCCTCTGAGTTAGAAAGGCTATGACCCCGTCCCTCCAAGCAGACAAAAGACCTAACCCAACAGGAGGCTCCTCCTTCTCCATCAAACAGACAGAGAACCGGAGCTGAACCGTCTCCACCTGAGGCATCCAGAACCAAACCGCTTGCTGACATACAGAAATACTCTCATCAGTCCCTCAGACAGGGCATGAAGCTGAGCCACGAGATTTGGCACAGGGGCAGAGTGGGGGACATGAGAGCAGAATCCGCCCTCCATAAAGCAGCAGAGAGACTGTAAAGGAGGAGATGAAATGCAAAGCGGTGCAAGAACAGTGGCATGATGTGGGCTGCAGATGTGACTGGGCCAAAGGCTGCCTAAAACAGTTACAGCGGATGGATTCAAGAGCTGATGGACTGAAGAGAAGACAGAATCAGAGGAGTTGGCATAGTCGATTTGAAGTGAGGAGGTCGGGGTCACGGCTTGAGACAACCAGGGGAGGAGAAAAGGAAAACGGGAATGAGTGAGTTTACACATAAACACACTTATTCACAAAACGCACATAAAAGACACCACATTTAAAGAACTTGAATTGACTTGATAAATAAGTAAAGATAAAACGAGGTATTAACCATGAATTAATCTATTGGTAAATTCAAAATAGCAGTAAAGAGGAAACTATTAAAGTAAAATGAGAAAATCATCCTAAAAACACACTGAGGGTTAAAGGGGGAGACATGAGGGAAATATGCACTACACTTTAAGCAGGGGGTGTTTTGGAGTAGCACCGTGTAGAACCATATTCTTCAATCTTTCCATCATATTAATAAATTATTCTTCAAGAGATTTTTATTCATGTGTGAATAAAGTAGTGATCTCATTTGTTACAATATTGATTTCACCATTGTGGCATAGTTATTACCATAGGAGGGCTTTAGGATGGAAACAGTTTTTAATCCTTGGTAAAGTAAAGGGTGATGGTTGCATATTCGGACACCCAAGGTTCCACACACTGCTAAAGAGTTTAACATTGTTTTTAAGTAGACCAGAATTGAAGATAAATGAGTATAATGAGCTATGAAATGCAGAGCTACACAGATCCTAGTAATGTTTCGACTCAAGATAATAGTTATGTACACAAGTTTCTGAATTAGATTTCTTAGACATTTTAATACTACTTAGTTGTAAATAAATTGCAGTAGTAGTAGTACTATTATGAAGTGAGTTTTGTACCAAGTTGCAGGAAATGTGGGAAGCAGCCGTCCCGATGACAAGTTAGAGATATCTGACTTAAAGTGGTAATCGTGAATTGATAAATGATGGCGCTCCATATATGACTGATTTTTGTAGACAGAGGATACTGGCCTTTGCTGAAATATCAAAGTCTCTGCAGAGCACGACACATGGCCAATGAAACTGAGACCAAATGACCTTTGACCCTGACTGACAGTGTGACTTGAGAACAGCACTATCAATGAATGACTCTGGGGCTGACCAAACTTGACTTTACAACCTGACAGTGTGGGTGTGAATGAATTTCTGCATGTGATCAGTGCAACTGCATGATTCTAAAACAATAACTAACCGAGCATGTCTTTGGACTAATACATTATTTTGGAGCTCCATGGGAAACACAGGTTTCCTACAATTCCACACATTTGGAAAAACGCACATGTGACCCGTTTCTAATTC
This sequence comes from Notothenia rossii, assembly GCF_949606895.1. Classification (NCBI taxonomy): domain Eukaryota; kingdom Metazoa; phylum Chordata; class Actinopteri; order Perciformes; family Nototheniidae; genus Notothenia; species Notothenia rossii. The sequence goes on from NC_136909.1 coordinate 51,523,807, forward strand.
CCACAGGAGTTGGGGGGTTTGCAAATGTAAAACTCAAACTAATATCTAAAGATTCTGTTTATTTTAGGACTGCCAGCTGGAAATGAACACTTATTTTCCCTGGAGTGTTTACTGTGAAAAATAATGGATGTACTTTTGTGAATGATGTTTGGTATTTTCTTGTAGCCACTGGTTACCTGAAGGTTTTCTTCCCATACAGGATTTTGTTACACATGTTTACATGTGTAAAAAGGGGGAGTGTGGGATATTTTCATTTAGGGACTGGAAGAAACCTGCCGCCCCAACTCAGATGTTCAATCTGACCATTGATTGACAGTTTTAGATTTAACCTGCTCCATATCTGGGGATAAGATACTGTTTGATTAATGTTGACATGTTTCTAATATTGATTGAGTTATAACAGGTAACACAGATGCAGAATCAGTGGCCAAGGGGCTACTGAGAGAGGTAATTCCAGAATGAGAATGAGAAGGTGAACTGTGATAATGAAAACAATTTTGTAATATTTCAACAGGTATTAAAGTAACTGAGGTTTGAAATGTAGAAAGAACATATTACAGCTAAGTTAAAACATAGTAATGTAATGAGATAGAATTTAATTTAGACAACATCTTGTAACTAGCCTGGTAAAGAAGTAAAAGCCATAGACTGTTTAGATCATTATGGGGATGTACATTTAATTTAAAGTCATAATAGAAAGACATTTGATGACAGTATGTTGGATTTCTGTATTCATTTTTCAGCTTGATAATATCCAAGCAGTGACAGGTAGAAGCAGTCTCGCCTGGAAATTATTCACTTTGTCAGTATCATGATTTTAGTTGTTTTTAATCCATAACATTAGTGTGTTCCTTTACCAGAGACATTAGCAGTTCATATTATATTTAGATTTTAAATGGGATCTCAAGGATTTCATTTATAATAACACAGATGCTTGTCAGAAATTCAGAGCTATTGAGATATGTTATTTAGTTCACCTGAAGATGTTGGGGTTTATTTTGTTGACACAGGCCAAGTATTAGAATTCTGAAGCGGCCTACCAGTGGTGGGTCAAACACCTGAGGGCCCAGAAGCCCTGAGCGTAGACTTGGGGGGTGGGTATCAGATTTCTCCACACAGGTTGCTGACGCCAAAAGGGGGACCCGAGGAGCAGGAGGCCGACACAGCGGAGTTCGTCTGGCTGAAGGTCGTCAGGCCTACGTGACTCAACCCCAGGTTCTCCGGCCTCTACAGAGTGACCCAGAGGACATCTCATGCCGTCCGCCGAGGAGCAAAGGGGGACATCTGGTACCACTGGAGCCAGTGTGCAACGGGGAAATCACCTGGAAGGACCCTCGACGACATCCGGACGGACCTGGCTATCATCAACGCGGACATCCCTACAGCAGACGACTCGGAAGCTGTCATCAGCGGACTGGAGGAGAAGGACCTCGCGGACATCCCTACAGCAGACTACTTGGAAGCAGGCATCAGCGGGCTGGGGGACTTCTCGAGGCAGCAGAGGAGTCTACTTCTCTCTGATCAGATTCATCAGTTCCACCTTTGAAGGAAAGGCCGCATCTCGCCCTCCTTATCAGCTGCCCTTGTTGGCGTTTTCCGCTGAGGGGGGGGGTGGGGCTGAGGATTCAACAACACGCAAGGATACTGCTTTCTGGCACTCAGGCAACCACTCTGATAGTTCCTTCACTGACATGAAAAGTTGTGTTCTGTTCCCAAAGGTTAAATGAAGGGGGACAGACACAGTATCAAAGAATGACAGTAGTTTTGTTTCAAATGTCTTATGTGTGTTGGTGTCGTGAGGTGAGACCAAAAGGGGGAAATGAAGGATTAAGTTGAATTATTTGAAGTATTAAAGTAACGTGTTATGGCAGGAAAGTTAAATCTGGTATATTCATTTTAATGTCACCTTATATATATTCATGTGTGTTCAATTTGAAGGGACAAAGTATATTTTCCCTCCCCAATATATTGAGGTGAAGTCTTTGTGTTTAGAGAGGGATGCAAGCAGGGGACATCCTAATTTGGGGATAGCTCCAAAACTCTGGAATGTTTCCCTCATAAAAGAAGAGGGTGCGTTACACATGCTTAGGGCAAATGTGTGTGTTTGCATTGCAGTAAATATATGTGCTGCATGATTACTGTTCAACTATACCTCTGTTTTTATTCTTTCATGTGCGGGTACTAAATGGCTACAAACATTGTGGAGACATTAGCTTAAACATGTTTTATTACTCTATATGAAATGGAAGCAGCTTTTATGACAGGGACGAGAGAGCTGGGGGAGGGGACATTCTTCTTAAGATTTTCAGCATGTCAATTATCAGGGAAATCTACTTGTTTTCAATAGATGTGTGTGGTTAATTACTTTGTATTAATAATAACAGTATGTGTAAAGGAAGCTGGAAATATACAATGTGAAACCTTTTATTTGAAGTAAAGATGTGAACAATAGCTCAAATGGCGGGAGGGGCTGTAGGACAAATGAGTGTGTTCTCTATATTGGGCCTGTGTGAAGTTTGACTATTTGAAAAGGATCTCTAATACTGCTTAAGAGCATAGGTAATGTGTTCCTCGTTATTATTGATATGAAAGTGATTTACATGTATTACGTATATTTAGCCAACTATAACAACTATATCTTAAAACATACTTTTAACTTGTGTGTGGTAGCCTGAGGCGGGAAGATGGACTCAGGGACAAAGGGCCATAAAGGGGATGTGTGTGTGCTGGCTACAAGATGTGAAATAAGATAAGGAAACTTGTTGTTTAGTGCAGGTTCGTACCAGACACCAAAAGGTGTCTGGTCTTCGTCAAACTGAAAGAGACTTTTTGTTTCCGGGTTTCTTCTGCTGTGTCGCACTGATTGGGTGCGACAGGCCATGTGTTGGTCTCTCCCATTAAGATGACCTCTGGGGGAAAGCACGCACACACCTCCTCCTGTGTTTTAATATGAAAGCCTGTGTTTTCCTTTGGTTCGCGCTCTTGTTTTTGACTGGTCGTTCCTGAGACCTGTCTCACACGTGGTAGAACCTGAGCCCGGAGTACTCTGCAGAGTGCTTCGTGATTCCTTTGTATTTGTATTGTTACCTTGTATCATTAAAACAAGATTATTGTTTCACTTGCATTCTGGTGTTTCTTAATCCCTTCCTTTTTACGAATTTACCCAGCTTATCAAACGACACGCGGAGACAAGGTTGGTTTTAAACATCCTCCAAATCTCCAACAGTATGCAAAATACCTGGGAGATGAGAGAGAGAAAAAAGTCACAGAGCTAAAAAAATTCTATGGAAGCAACAAAATCTCTTCAAGAAAGGAAGCAATGAGGCTGATTTAGCAGTCGAAGCTAGCTATGTGGTGAGTGAGATGATTGCTAGTGCGGGAAAGCCGTTTACGGAAGGCGAGTTTGTAAAAAAATGCATGTTGCAGGCTGCAAGTATAGTCTGTCCGGAAAAGAAGGGTCAGTTCAACAACATCAGCCTGTCAGCTAACACAGTGGCAGAGCGCATTTCTGACTTATCAAGTGACATATATGAACAGCTGTGCGACTCAGCCAAACTTTTCCGTGCATACTCTGTGGCTCTTGATGAGAGCACAGACATCACTGACACCGCTCAGCGCGCAATGTATGTCCGTGGTGTTGATGACAATTTTGAAGTGACAGAGGAGTTGCTTACAGTGAAACCAATGCATGGCCAGACCACCGCTCAGGAGATATTTCAGCAACTGTGTGATGCCATTGCGGATATCGGTCTGCCATGGAAGAGGTTTGTTGGAATTACGACGGACGGAGCGCCATCAATGACAGGGAGAAAAAACGGGCTGGTGGCACTTGTTCAAAGAAAACTGGAGGAGGAGGGTGTGGAGGAGGCTATTGCTCTACACTGCAATATCCATCAGCAGGCCCTTTGCAGCAAATGCTTGAAGTTTGACAATGTGATGTCTGTCGTAGGGGTTTCACAACTACCAATATTTACTAGTCGACTAGTTTTTCAAAATAGTAGTCGACTAGTCAACTAGTCGTTACGTCATAATAGAGACACACAAAGAGAGGTTTACAACTGTATTTTCTATTGGAACTCATACAGTAACATTAAACACTGCATTTTAATTTGTGTTACATGGCTGAGTAAATAACAAACACTGGACTCACCAAAATCGACAGCAAAAAACTCATGTTTACATAAATGCCACGTAAATCCAGTGCGCAACAGCGCATTGCGCAACACTTTATTCGCTGTCCTCCACGATAACGTCCACCTTTCCATATTTTTGGTTTGAACACCAACGCATCGACATGTGAGGGAAGGAGGCTTGACCGCTTTCGGGTGACAGTGTTGCCTGCCAGGGAAAAAACCCTCTCACTCGGGGTGCTTGTGGCTGGAATAGCCAGTTAGCTCCTCGAAAGCGGGGGAAGTGGTGCACGTTTTCTGCCCACCACTCCAGTGGATTATCCATTGTGGGGATATGCGGTGTCCGCTGGCAGTAATCCCGTAGCTCATCATCCGCATCAATGTTGACCCGTGTTTTTTCTTGCTGTTCGTTTGCCTCTGTTCAGTGCTGACGCCGGTCCGTTGCTCACTGGTGCTAGCATTACTGCTAGTGCTAGCTGTCGGCAGCGGGTGTTTCATCTTCAGATGGTTGCGCATAGCAGATGCATTTGTATTGTACTTCAGTACAGCTGTACACAACTGACACTTCACTGTGGAGTTGGTTACATCTTCGTTGAAGTACTGCCATACATAAGAATGTCGGACGTGTTTTGTAGCATTTTGCAGCACCTCGTTTACCTCCATTTTTTTCCACGACTAGTCGACTAGGGCCTACAGCGCCGACTAGTGGTAAAGGTAATCGACTAGTCGACTAGTCGATTAGTTGGTGAAACCCCTAGTCTGTCGTTGTGAAATGCATCAACCATATCAGATCCAGGGGCTTAAAGCACCGCCAGTTCCGTGCTTTTTGGGAGGAAATTGAGTCAGAATATGAGGATGTGCTCTACTTCACAGAGGTACGTTGGCTCAGCAGGGGAAACGTCCTGAAGAGGTTTTTTGAGTTGAGAACAGAACTGAAAGTATTCATGCTGGAGAAGGGTGGGATGGCTGTTCCCGAGCTGAGTGATCCCAAATGGCTCATGGACTTAGCTTTTCTTGTTGACACCACGCAGGAGCTGAATGCTCTGAATAAGAAGTTGCAGGGCCAGGGCCAGCTTGTTAGTACAGCATATGACAATGTCAGAGCATTCTCTACAAAACTGATGTTATGGAAAGCCCAGCTCCCTCAGAAAAACCTCTGCCATTTCCCAGCATGCAAGGCTCTCATGGACAGGGGCACAGCATTCAGTGGTGAGAAGTATATTGATGCCATTGTGAAGCTACAGGAGGAATTCGATCAGCGGTTTGCAGACTTCAAGACACACAGAGCCACTTTCCAAATGTTTGCAGACCCCTTCTCCTTTGATGTGGAAAATGCCCCTGGTGTGCTTCAAATGGAGCTCATCAACCTGCAGTGCAATTCTGAGCTCAAAGCCAAGTTCAGGGAAGTGAATGGGAAAGCAGACAAGCTTGGACAGTTCATGAGAGAATTGCCCCCCTCCTTCCGTGAGATTTCCAGGATGTTCAAGTGGACCATGTGCCTTTTTGGGAGCACATATATGTGTGAACAGCTCTTCTCCACCATGAACTTCAATAAGTCAAAGTACAGGTCCAGACTTACTGATGCACATCTTCAAGCCATACTGAGGGTTTCAACTGCTTCCTCCCTCCAAACCAAATGTGGCTCAGCTGTGTGAGAGGAAGCGCTGCCAGGTCTCTACCAGCAAGGAGTAGGTAAGAAAGAGCAACTGTACATAGTTATGTTGTGAAGAACAGTTCATGTTAAGAAGATGTTGAATAACTGTTAATGTTGTATTTTTTAATAAATGTTTTGCGGAATATTTGAAGCGGCCCAGACTTGCCCAGACTCTACGTCCAGCGGCCCCCAGGTAAATTGAGTCTGAGACCCCTGTTCTAGGTAGTGCTTGAGCACCTGTCCGTTTTGCCCTCTGGACAGCAATGTGCCCTTTTGAAAGTTCGTTTTTTACCTTTTTTTTTTTTCTTTTTTTTACAGTGTACTGTATGTGGCTCATGGTAACATCGATCAATTCTGTATTAAAAGCTTCTAATATATACAACAATGCCCCAAATGCGCGTTGTAATTTTGTCAGCATCCCCACACGTGCCCCGCGGCACTCCCGTACTTGCCCTGGCTGCAGCCCCTCCCTTCCCTGCTCTCAACGTGAACGTGCAGTGCGCAGAGCAGACAGTCTCAGTCAGACAGGCAACGGTGGGTGTGTGGTGCAGCAGCACGCAGCAACACGATTAAAAGTGCCCTAGTGACGACCAAGTAAGTAACCACCAGGTAACAAATACAACGAGTGTATTGTTTAATCCCCTAAATCAGAAGCCAAACTAAACTATAACTTCACTTTTTTTCTTGCATCCATCCATTTAATCTTGTTGTGCACTTTTGAAAATAGCAGATCTACAAGCTCACAATGCCACGCAATGCGAGGCGTTGTGAGCTTGTAGATGGCTTTCTTATATTATTTGACAATTTGGCCAATGTTTGAGCAGTTTTTATACTAGTTTGTTGATTAATTTTGATGCAGTAATGCAATTTTTTCCTTTCATTTTATTTATTTCTGAGGTATAAAAAGGTCTTAAATGTCACTTGTTAATAAAGTATTTAGTCAATCAATCAATGCTCACTCAAGTCATTATTTAGTCAGTTATTTATTTCATAGACACTAAAGCATGCATGCACAATGTGGAAGTGCAATCTTTGTTTGTTCTGTTGTTGCTTATTTAAATTGTTACAATAATTAACCAGAAACCAACCTGTTCAATATTATAAACATCTGCATCAGACAGCATATGGTTATTGAAATAAATATATATGCAATTACGACATACAAGATGTGCCTTCAATAAATCTCACACTACTAAGGCAGCCGGCGGTTCCACCAGGGGGCGTTGGGGGGGGGGGGGGGGTTCGTCGTCCCCTAGCTTCAGATTGGACCCCCCTAAGTCATTTAGAATAATACAAATAAATGTTAAAATATATATATATTTTTTAATAAATCAGTAAAATCAGGCAAAAATAAGAATTAAATAACATAACCCTAACCTAACCCTAACCCTAAAACCGAAATAAAGTAACCGAAAAGAAACTAACAAAATCCGGCAAATCTTCGCACACAATTTCGACCGCCACGACGACTCAGAAGGTGCCCTTTCTTTTTCTCATGAGCACCTGCCCCTATAAATGTCTTTGCACGCCACTGGCACCAAATATAACACACTTCATTCATAATACTAGATTGTTTGACCACCCAACTACACACTGCTGAGCATCATCTAAAGAACTTTCATCTGTTATGGTCTATGCTCTGTACATAGAGGTTTCTGCAGAAAAAAGGTTGCTTGAATATACAGAAATACAGTAAATGAAGAAATACAAATTGTTGAGTTGTTGAAAATATAACATTGTGCAACATGCATCTCTTAAAACTGTAACGTGCATTACATTGACAATTTTAAACAAAACGTAACTCTCTCTACTTGTAAGATAGTGTTAAATAGTCCAGGAGAGAAGCTTTAAAATGAGACTAAATGGAGTCTCTGAGAAGATTCAAATGGGATACTTTAATTAAAAAAGGCGCGGTAGTGTTACAGACAGAATATTGTTCAGGCAGAAAACAGCTGTGATCCGGCTCTCATGAGCAAGAGAAGAGAGAGAATCCCTCGTCCGGTGCTGTTATATCCTCTGCTGGCTCCTCCCCGCCAGCCGGCTCGCCTCGTCTCTAATGTCCGTTGTTGCATTTAAACAGAGGATTGGTACTTTTCACATTCAATATATGCTTAACACGCCTTTTCTCCTCATATTCTCTTTCCTCACTTTTCATTTAACACATTCTAAACGCTGTCATCAATACTCAAAAAAATACAGAAAATACTTCACGGCTGGTTTGGTTTCCGGTCATTCCGGATGTTGTCACATGCTACTCTCGTCTGTAAACAATAATGTGTTCAAATAAACTGTACCTTCATTTAATATTCAGCATGGTAGTATCTCGACATCTATAGTTGTAGTGTTAAATCAGTAGGTTTCGGTTTGAACCACTCCATGTCATTTCGCTACTAAATTCACCTCTTTAGGAAATCGTATATTAGCCACATGCTAAATGCTAACCGGAGATGAAGGATTTTCAGTATAAAAGCTTAACTAGTTGTGCACGATAATTTATGTTTTTTTCAGTATAAATCAGCATTTTAACTGATGGCATGTTAACTAAATTATGCCATAAAACATTGATTTTAATTTCTAACAGGCCCTCCTTACACACCTAAAAGGTGTGTATAATACTGAAATCAATGAGTTCTTCATCTGAACTTCGCATAGTACATATCTCATATTACAAACATGCAATCTAAATGGAATGGTTCAATAGGCTTAACTTTACAAAAATACAAAATAAATTATTTGCCTGTGCTCAAACATAAAAGTTTTCCCTTGTGTATTACTTCTAGTGTTTACATTCAATATCATTCTTCAAAATAACAGCAATGGCTTGGCATCAGAACATTTCTTCCCCCCTCCTTTCACAGAAACCGTTCTCATAACACACTCAGTGTTAAGGCACTTGTTTTTACATAGTGAAAAGAAACAAACCATTTTAGAATAGCAATGATTTATCCAACATGAAATCTACCATATTAGAATAGTATACAATAATAAAGTCAAATAAAATATCTTGGAATAGTGTAAAATAAATTGGAAGTATAAAAATATACTATCTTGGAATAGTGTAAAATAAATTGAAATGGATTCACTCCATTTTAGCATTTTATTTTGTTCACTTCTTCACATGATTTCATCATGTGAAGAATCACATCGGCTGGACATTCATTGAACAATCTCATCTCCGAACATCCATGTCATTCTACATCATTCAAACTAAATCATCATTGTCATCAACATCTGTATACGGGGTGGCGTTCTACTCTGGGGTACACCATTCTAGACAGTCATTTCTGGGAGAAGGTTTTGGTCAGTTACAACAGTTGTATAATTTCATCACTTAAAAGTTCCTACTAAGTACCTTTGGGTGGTCTGTTCTAATGCAGTGATAAAGTCCCTGAAATGGTGTGAGAACCAGTGGAATATCAATAACGCATTATACTAATTTATTTTCAATTATGGTCTACTTAAATAACTATGCTAACCCCTTTAACAGTGTGTGGAACCTTGGGTGCCGAGCATGTGTTAATTACTCCTTCCTTTAACAAGGACTTTAAAGACCCAGTGAAGTGCATGTTTTTGCACCAAAATGAAATGGCAGTTTCATTCCTTACATATCATTGTGCCTGTTCATGGCTAAAATATTTTTTAATAATTCATAATTAATGAATTAATGAATTATTAATTTTGCCGTCTGAGCCTAACGGAAGTTGCAGACGATAGTGGCTGTGACGTCACAAGATGTACCCAGTTGCGATTGTAAACATGGCGGAGACTTTGGAAAGTGATACTAGTGTGAGAGAAATGATTGATTTGGACAGCTTTTCGGAAAGGATAGATGAGGAAAGTGATCAATTTGGTGCACTTTGAGGGCAACATTAAGAGATTTATGGATACAGCTCTAAACACTCATATGAAACATATATTTCAATAATCAAAAAACATTGGAAGGATTTCTTAACCTATTTTATACAACTAATATTACATAGATAGAAATATTTGTTTACATAGATGACCAAACCCACTGAGATAACTTAGGCTACAGTTTACCTCCCTGAGCTGACGTTATCTCTCTCAGTCCCACAGGAGAGCACTCTCCCTCTCCTTATTGTTGAAACAGCTAATCTCCGTTAGCTCCGAGCTAGCACCAGATGCTAACGACAACCCTGTAACTCTCTCAGTCTCTCTTTCTCTCTCTCGAGAATCGACAAGTGGCCTTTATTTACAGTAGCGTGGCGTGGGGAAAAAATTAGGGGAAGCCAATAATACGTCCTTTCTTTTGGGGTGGGGGGGGTGTGGTGGTCAATGTAATAACGTAACCAGATGAGTGATTACAGCGCCCGGTATCATTTTACACACATTTGTATCATACAGATGCAGGACTTACACACGCCTGTTATCTGACCGACAGGTCCGCACGCACTCTCCAGCCGAAACTCTAATAAGCATTCATTCACAAACTAAATCAGGAGACCTCTAACGTTTTACGTCCGGTTCGCTCTTTTGTTCCTCGCTGTACACAGCTCCAGTTTGGGCATTGGCCTGTCATCAGATTGTATTTGTTGTTGCTGCTGCAGCGGAAGTTTAGTACAATTATTTTCGATTAAATACTAGGAATCTCCACCCTCCATAATTGCACTTGCTTCAGTTGCTTGCTACTTTCTAACGGCGGTGAGAGTGGTGCAGTGACGTTATCTATCTTCTATCGATTAGATTTATGATTCGAAAATTATAAAAGTAGGGTAGACATGTGGATATTATCCGACTGAACAAAACGTGCATTTACCTAACAGGTTCGTTTTCCACTGACCTTTTTTCGAGCTATTTTCCAAAATCCTATGGAGAAATCCCATTGCTATTTTGTCGAGGGAAACCGAGCGCAGCTTACTTCCGCTTTTTGGGACGCGTCACTGCACCACTAAGTTGATGCGATTTGATTGGATTGCGAGGCAAGGGAAGCCAGCCGCCTCTGGCTTCCCTTGGCATGGCCCTGACCAATCACAGGTTGGCAGGGGCATGACGTGAGCCTCATCTGATTGGTCAATCCCTCCATTTTTTTTCACCAAGGGAAGCACATTTCGGCTGGCCTCCTCTCGCAACAGAGAGTGCAATCTACTGTTTCACCATAACATCTAGAGGGGCGCTGTTTCACTCTTTGTAAAATACTCAATGAGAATGGGGGAGAGACGGGCCGGCAGCAACACACAACAAAGAATTTCCGAAACTAAACGAAGTGTTTTTATTTATTTATTAAAATTATAACTACAATCCGAAAAAACAGGGGAAGCCTGGCTTCCCTTGGCCTCCAGGAGAAAACGCCACTGTTTTTTTATCATGATCAATCAAAGAATCTACGAAACAATGACACCAGCCAGGCTCACCTTCATCTTTTGGGAACAGAAACATCGCCACTTCGGCAGACTTGACATTACTACAGCCAGCGGCAATGCATCGTTTCCCCTGTGTTTTTCATCCCTCTTTCTTCACTGTCGCCTCCATTGTCAGGTTTTCTCGATTGGCAATCACTTCCAGTCGACTCCGACACACTTTCCAGGAAAATACTAGCTCAAAAACGTTGAGAAATTCGACTTTGAAAAAGAGAAAAAATGAACGGTGGTGAATGTAAACAGTGCGGCGGCGTACATCTCGTGAAGTCACGCAGTAGATCGCAAGCCACGCCCACGAAGGCGAAGGTCGACTGCAGATTTCCCCGGCAAATTCAAAACTCGTCAAATTCGTTGCTATTCCAACATCTTTTGATATGGGTTCCAATGGACAATTTTGGTCATTACTATACGTATTAGCATAACAGATCATGCACAGGTGCACACTTCACAGGGTCTTTAAAACAGAAGTCATTTCATTAATGGTTTGTAGTTTAATTCAGGAATTTACACTTATGGCAGATATGTTTCTCCTTTAAATAACATCTCTAAATGTCAGGTCATCCCTGATTAAATAGAGCTGGTGGCGCTTGTCTTTTTAAATTAAAATGTGCAATCTCTCTTTGCCCAGTGTCTTTTTAAAACTCGACATCTTGGACGAAAAACAAATGTTTTTTCCACCTTAATCTTCCCTCCTGAGGTAATAACTATGCTACAATGGAGAAATCAATACTCTAGATTTGAATACTATCTTTGGCTTGGTACTAGCTCTACCTTTAACATTTTCCATACAAATAAAGATTTGTCTGCTTTTATAGAGTGGTTACTAAAACCATCCCTTTAAACTGTAGGTCTATACTGTAACAAATTAAATCTTCCCCAAATTCACACATGAATAAAAAACTCTTAAAGAATAATTTGTTCATATGATGAAAAGATTGAATAATATGTTCTACCCTCAGTGTGTTTTTAGGGTTATTTAATAGTTTTCTCTTTTTTTCTCTATAAATTCACCAATTGATTAATTCATGGCTAATAAATCTTTTTCTTTACGTATTTCTCGTTGGTGAACAAGTGTGTTTATGTGTAAACTCACTCACTCCCGTTTTCCTTCTCTCCCCCTCTGGTTGTCAAGCCACGACCCCCTCACGTTCTGCCGGACCATGCCAACTCCTCTGTCCTGTCCATGTTGGGCCAGTCTCTGTCGCTCCGTCACAGTTCTCCCGCTAACAGTCACTCTCTAGTTCAGCTGGGTTCTTGTTGACTTCTTCACTGGTTTGAGACAAGCGACCCTATTGGAACACCTCCCTTTGTAGCCAGACTTCACCACAGCAGAATCGAGTTTCTGTTTTCAGGTCTGGACAGCTTCACGTCAGGTGTATCGCCGCCCCTTGCATATTTTGGGTGGAAGCCCGTCTTCTTGACCTCACTAGCTGTGTGGACACAATAGTTTTCTGTGTGGGGGAACAACATCACTCATAATGTATTTTCCTTCTCATAATTACAAAAATAGTCTGCTAAATGTTCTACTATGTCTTAATCTTCTACTACTCTGTGGATGCTTTATGTGTAAATGCAATATTCTACTCACTATCTTTTAAATAACATTCAACCTCTCCCTCCTGTGGTGACATATGTGGCTCTATGTAGCTGGATTTCAAAATACTCTAGTGCTGAAGATGCATCACCTGATGGTCTGGTCCTCTAAGCTTCCTCATTGTTGTGGTTGATATCAGGCTGTCAGTGGCATTTGGTTCATGTTTGGAAATCCTGTACGTCTTTGACATCTCTGGGACCCCCTGCCTCCGTCGTCATCATGGAAACTGCATGGTGGGCCGTTGTTTGGTGCATGTGGTGGGTATTTCATTTGTTGTTGTGGACAATCTCTAGCCCAATGGCCCAGCTGATTGCATATGTAGCATCCCTCAAACCGGAGAACTTTTCCTCTGCCTCTGCCTCCTCGAAAACCTCCTGGTTGTTGGTTCTCCATCTGATTCTCTGGCACTATCTGAGATTCAACTGTTTGAGATGTCTGCCCTGCATTCTCTGGTTCTTCCTGAGCTTGAATTGTTGGAGGAATCTGCACTGCCTTCTCTGATGTAGCTGCCATTTGCCTTGCCGCTTTCTTGTTTTTATTAGCTTCGGTATCTTTCTCAGCTATTTGTATCTTCAAGAGTCTTAGTTGTAATGTTTTAATTTCTTCGTCTTTTTCCCTCTGGGTTGCTTGGTATTTCATATCGTGGTAAATGAGATGTTGTCTCCATTCTTCAATGGGTATAGCGTCTAATGCCACCACATCTCCCAGGCTTGCCTGCACTGATTGGGGAAGGGCGTTAATGACCGCGTTCTTCCACAGCATTACGACAGACGGTGAAACGTCATGTCGTTCTCCAGTGCAGTCCTCCCACACTCCTTCACATCTCTTCAGGAAGGCATACATGTCTTCCCCCGGTTCTTTTCTCAGGCTGTTGAGGGCATGTCAATTCCGTGTTGTTGGGTAGATTTGACGAATGGCAGCCCAATACCTCGACCTGACTTTGTTGAAGGAAATGTAATCTGGAGAGTTGGTGCATTTGGCCTTGGAATCCACTGCTCTTGCCTCTAGTCTTCCTTCTATCCGTCCAAGCAGTGCCCTCATGTCTCCCAAGCACAGGTGGTCTTGGACTGTGTATTTCTCCAGATCATTCACCCACTTCTGACCTCCTTGTGTAAGTGGAGGTAGTTTTGCCACTAATGCTTCCATGTCTCTGTGAGTCCATGATTGGTATTTCAATCCTCCTTCTCCAGCCGTTATCACCGGTAGCATGAGTGTTGAGCAGTTCTTGAGTCTTCCAGCTTCAGTTACGGTTGTGGTGTCTGGAGAACCTTCGCCTTCTCTTCTCTTGAGTTGTGCTTTCATACTTTTGCTGAGTTCTTGCATCTTTCTGTTGAGCTCCTCTTCCATTCTTCTGCCTAGTTCTTCCAATCTTCTGTTGAGCTCACCAGATAGGAGTTTTACCTCATATTCCAAGTCTTTGTCACGTGTAGCTGTGGGGAGACCGTCCAACTCCAATACTCCTCTTAAAACACCTAGAGTTGGAGCTTGTATTGGGGGTTGAAAGAAACTGTATTCTTCTGTCATGTAGGGAGGAGGCGCATCTGTCAGGCTTGGAAGGAGCTTTGAAGGTTGGATTACTGGAGCTTTTTCTGTCTTTTCTTTCTTATCTTCCTTTGCTGTGAGCTCTGCTCCTTGAGCCACATACATGCTGTTCGTTGATTCTTGGCTGACATATTTTAGATGGAGTACCAGACTTGTAACTCTAGATTTTCTTTTTTCAGCTCTGTTCATAGCGCTTTTAGCAGGTCCATACCAAGGGGGTTGTCCGGCTTGGATCCATGCGTATTGCTGTTGCAAGTATTCTCCATTCACATAGTCAACTACAGCTTTTCTATGGGCTTTCGTTGGTCCAGGCTGATCATCTGCTGGAAACAGTCCTCTCGTTTGCCACTGTTCCAACAGTTTCTCCATGTGGTTCCATGTCTTTTGTCTAAGATTTGGAACTGTTATAGCATGTGATCTGATTTTTATCCTTCCCTTGATATCTGCTGTTGAGCCTGGCTCTACGTCTAGTCTCAACTTAGTTTGTTTTGGTGAAATGTTCTCTAATTATTTATTAACTTATCAAAGATGAAGCAATAATCTTCTGACTAGCACCTTCGTTGCTGTTCGTCCGAACTTTAAATCTTTTTTTTTTTTTTTTTTAGTTGCTCAAGGTTTTATTAATTTTTTTTTTTTTTTTTTTAAGTTATAGATTTTTTTTTTTTAAGTTTTAGAGAAAATATTAATAAAGTTAATTCATATATAAAAATTATGCAAAATTAAAATATGAAATGTTAAAATAAAAATTGTACCGTGTATGGTTTTGACTTTGAAATATGAATATTGGTTCAAATCTAAATCTCCTGTGTACAGTGCATACCGAAGTGTATGAAATTATGCTAATGTCACTACTTGTGTTAGCTTCCATAAATTGGTGTTTGAAAAATGTATTATGTAAAGTTTCTTACCTTATAATTAGAAACCACTTGCAATTCTATCTTGGCGATCAAGGATGTGTTTATTTATAACACTTAAAATTATACTTCAAAATGTTATGGTGTTTCTTCTATTTGTGTAATAATTCTGTACTACCACCAGAGTGCGCTATTTTAATTTCCAGCTTAATCCACTAGGGAATAGCCGTTGCAAAACTGACTTGTTTTTAACAAGGAGAAACTTCTTTTCCTTAAAAATATCTTTAAAATAGGAAGAACATTACACTATGGTTAAACAACACAGCACATAACCGCCAAAACACATTTGCAAACAAGAATATTCACAAAAAAACGCCAATACACACTTGCAAACAAGAATATCCTAAAACCAGCCAATACACTTTTACCAGCAGAAATACTTCCAATATATCTAACTCTGATAAGAAGTATGATGTTCTTTACAAGATGGAATGCCTAGCCTCAGTGTGTTAAAGCAAACAGAGTACTTCAATTAGCATTTCATGAAATGGCGACTGCCGTGTGGTTCACTGTGAACATGAGGTCAAGACAAGATGACAACTGGTTTTCCAACCTTTGACCTGAAGAACAAAGGGATTTGAAAATACACCTCGTGGCTCTCACAGTGGAGTTGAAATAATGGTGGGGTGATATTTTGTCTAGTAAATTCAACACACAACACTGTAGTTTAAAATAACATTTCTATTTCGTTTACAATGATAAATGGGCCTCATACCCTTACGTCATAGCCCTCTACCCATGTACGTAAATGTTTTGACTTTAAGAGCCAGTATGGTCATCTCTTCTGTTTAAACACGCTATTATGGGACAAAATGGGACGCTATCCACACACAATCAGAAGAATATCATCTATCTAACGCACGAATGTCGCACTTCTCGTCATAATCCACATGCAATGTCTTTTTGAAAACAGAAAAAAGTAACCACTGAAAGCTTCAAACTCCTCATGCCTTTTCCTCGAAAAAGGACTTTTTAAAACAGCCTCACACTGTTGTTAACACAAACACTCACTCCAATAACCTCAGCTTCCAACTTTGGCTGTGTCTTTGCCTCAAGCAGTCCCGACTGCTTAATGGCCTAAAACAATTCACGTTAACTTAAAACGTAAAAAAAAGACACCTATTGAAGTTATTGGCCTCTAGCCGACATGTAATAACAGATAAACGAATAGCATGCAGAGTTAAATAGAACAAAAGAAAATGAACTCACCCTGCCTGTGACAAAGCAACGCCACGTGTGGTAGGATACCAATGTTTATCAATTTAGGCTTGTTTTAACTTAAATTTAGGCAGTCTTTCTCAGGAGTCCAACTTACCAGACAGACACACACACCTATTGTTCACTATGTAATCTATTGAAGATTTTGAATAAACAGGTACTTCTTTACCTTTCTGTATGGGCCCGAGTGTATGTCTGCCAGCATTGTTCAAGCTCCTTTGAAAACTGCAACTGCTCTCCCGGTGGAACGAGATCACGTCGGCCGGGTCTCCAATTGTTAAATATGTTCGTTATTTTCGCGTCCAGGAGAGAAGCTTTAAAATGAGACTAAATGGAGTCTCTGAGAAGATTCAAATGGGATACTTTAATTAAAAAAGGCGCGGTAGTGTTACAGACAGAATATTGTTCAGGCAGAAAACAGCTGTGATCCGGCTCTCATGAGCAAGAGAAGAGAGAGAATCCCTCGTCCGGTGCTGTTATATATATCCTCTGCTGGCTCCTCCCCGCCAGCCGGCTCGCCTCGTCTCTAATGTCCGTTGTTGCATTTAAACAGAGGATTGGTACTTTTCACATTCAATATATGCTTAACACGCCTTTTCTCCTCATATTCTCTTTCATCACTTTTCATGTAACACATTCTAAACGCTGTCATCAATACTCTAAAAAATACAGAAAATACTTCACGGCTGGTTTGGTTTCCGGTCATTCCGGATGTTGTCACATGCTACTCTCGTCTATAAACAATAATGTGTTCAAATAAACTGTACCTTCATTTAATATTCAGCATGGTAGTATCTCGACATCTATAGTTGTAGTGTTAAATCAGTAGGTTTCGGTTTGCACCACTCCATGTCATTTCGCTACTAAATTCACCTCTTTAGGAAATCGTATATTAGCCACATGCTAAATGCTAACCGGAGATGAAGGATTTTCAGAATAAAAGCTTAACTAGTTGTGCAAGAGAGTTTCAGGTTTTTTCAGTATAAATCAGCATTTTAACTGATGGCATGTTTAAACTAAATTATGCCATAAAACATTGATTTTAATTTCTAACAATAGCTTTTAGTTAACTTACCCTTAAATGACTACATCACGTTTTTCAGTGGAAACACAAACTGCAGAAAACGTTAGCTGCTAACTGTTGTTAGCTAAGACAGCTAGCTAAAGCCTCATGGCAAACTTAAGGTTAAGTTAACATTAATGTAACGTTGTAAGAAAGCAAAACGAACCTTCGAGACAGCTTTTACTCTCTCTCCATTGTTGATTGTTCAAAACACGATCTCTCGAAGTGTTGCCCACAAATCGTCGGTTTCATCGACCCGGATTACCTGGTCCAGCAAAGTCCGCCTCGTACGACGCACTTGTTTTGTCCATATACGTGACATTTTATGATTTTTTGGCCACAAAAACATCCCATAGCCAGATGTTGAGACGGCCCCACATCCCTATACAACACACCGATTATTCTTGGCGTCTTATTGCTGAGCATCGTTTGTCATAATATTTGGCCCTTCAATGCATTCAAACGGGACTGAGCTCAACTGTGTTCTACTCATGACGTCACCGCCGGAAATGACCGAAGTTGATGTTTCCGGCGCGACGAAAGATAATTACTAACTGACATCTTTCTGAAGATCTAAGAAGATTGCTCCAACATGCCTCCTTTGTCCATTTTTGATTTGATATTTTCCACAAGGAAACAATTTGCGGTCTCAGTGGAATGATTGGCTCGGAAGCCGAATTGCATGGGGTGTAGTATGGAAGGACTGCTGTTAAAGTGTCCAGTCAATTGCTCAGCTACACATTTCTCAGAGATCTTAGACATGACAGGTAATACACTAATGGGCCTATAGTTGTTTGCATCAGTTATGTCCCCGGATTTGTGGACTGGCACAACAATGGCTGACTTCCAGTCTTTTGGGAATTTTCCCTCCCTGAAAGAGGTGTTAATTATTTTAGTAATTGTCCTTGTGAGAGTGGTAGTATGTTTCTTTAATCCAGTCCAAAAGTGTCTTTTGATTTGGATTTTTTTAAAGAAAAAATTATAGAATTAACTTTGGATTCAGAAGTCTCTGTCAGGGAGAAGACTGGCTGTGTACTATCAATAGGTGATTTTTGTTGATAGACACCACTTTTGAACCGTTAGAGCTAATAGAATCAAGAGGGATGTTCCTAAATCCACCAGCAAGTAATTAATATCTCATTCTTAACTGTGAATTGTTGTCATTTATTTAATATTAGAACTGTATTATTCTGGACAAACTTTTTCTGTTGAGATTCCTTGAAAAGAGAAATTACTTTTTATAAAAAAAGTAGGGCTGTCAAGTTAACGCGTTAATAACACGTTAAAGCAAAAAGAATTTAACGCCACAAATTATTTTAACGAGATTAACGCATGTGTATTTTTTGTCCTCGGCCGCCCCGTAGCTTCAGAGCGCATCGAGTTTAAAATACCATCTACAAGCTGATGCTGACAGCCCCGCTCCTGCTGCCCGCTTGTGGCTGACCACACTTCCACGCTCACCGGCAGGCCCGGACTGGCCATCGGGAGGACCGGGAGGGTGTGTGTGTGTGTGTGTGTGTGTGTGTGGCGCGAGCGAGAGAGGGAGAACGCGAACACCTTACGTGTATTGCTGTTGTTAGCATCTGGTGCTAGCTAGCTGCGCTAACGGATATAAGGAGCTATTTCAATGAAAACAGAGGAGCGACATTTCGCCGACAACTTTATGCAGGTAGCCAGACAGTGGGACATCGTACGAAAAGTCAGCACACTCAGCATGGATAGTGCGCGCAACATGATTGCAGCATCCAGGCAGCTCCCGTTTGAGCATACTGTATGCCAGGGTTCCCCAATTATATTTACCAAAGGGCCACTTTTTTTCAAGCATGACAAGCTAAGGGCCAAAATGTTATGTGTCACTAAAAGTTGTTTTACACTATGCGCAGATGTTACCTCTATTATAATTGTTGTAGTAGTGGCAGTAGTAATTAAACAAACCCTGTGTTGAGAGTAAAGGAAAAATGCATCCTTGAAACAAAATTAGACCGAAATCAAACATTTATTAACAATAATAATAAATAAATGCTTTAACAAATACAAATGATTTTGCTGTGGTCTGATGGGGCATAACAATAACACAAAAATAAAAAACAACAGAGTGAGCTCTGATCAAATAGTCAGACAGGTCCACATCCAATTCAGCAAACACTGTAACACACACACACACACACACACACACACACACACACACACACACACACACACACACACACACACACACACACACACACACACACACACACACACACACACACACACACACACACACACTGGGAAAGACAGGAAGACAGAGAGAGAGTTTCAGTTAGTTACTTTTATAATGTCGTTCCAAAATACACCACATTATTAGTTTTAACATTTTTAAATATGTGTACCAAATAATATCAGGCTGTAAATTACAAATAGTAGGCCTATTGGGTTTTTTTAACTTTATTTTTAATAAATTATTTTAATGTTGTATTCAATTTAACCAGTTTGTGGGCTGTTGTTAAAAGCCCTGCATTATCCAAGGTTTTTTCTCTATCATATTAATAATTTGTTTTTAATTGAGCTGCATAGCATTTTATTTAGGAAATGAATGTACATATAAAATATAACTATAAAATGGTTATTTTTGTCTTAATAATTATTATACCACAATAGAATTGACAAATTGCAAAAATAAATTGATGTTGTTCACTCACCAATCAGTGAGAGCGGCGGGATGAGGCAACCTGTCTATTCTGTTGTGGCAATCCTGAGGCACTGTCCAAGATGTGCACTGGAGAGTCTGTTCCTGTCCTGGCTTTTGATAGCATTCATTGAAGAAAATCCTGATTCGCAGATATATGTTGAGGGGAACATTGTGAGTAGGAACATAGCAATAGCTCTGGTGTTTTTGAAACGAGCTTGGGGAACCACGTTGATCCAAAAGTCACACACTGGTGCATCCTTGTGTTGAGCTTTCAGCAACTCAGAGCTTCCCATCTCTAAGACCTCCATCTGAAGAGCTCCCTCTTCTATGGAAGGCACCAGCTTTTTGGCCTCTCCAGTCCACTGCCCGTCTGCTGACACAGAGAACGGCTGTCTGAGGAAGAGGAGGATGTCACGTGAGATTTTAGGGGAGCTTTCAAATTGCTCCTTGAAGTTTTCTGCCAGTTTTGACACAAAGTCCTTCATTACTGAATCTTCCGGCATTTCATTCTTCTCGCAGTGCTCACGCAGACGTGGAAAGTGCAGCTTCTTCCCATGAATATCTCTCTCCAAAAGGTGCAGCTTTGACCGAAAAGCTTCAACCGCCTCGTACATCTCAGCAACAGTGTGGTTCTTGCCTTGCAGCTGCAGGATAAGGTGATTTAGATGAGACATGATGTCACACAAAAAATTAACATCTGCTATCACCTTGGTGTCAGTTAAAAAGCTCAAAAACTCATGGGCTTTTTGGCTCTGCAGGCTTGATAAGAACGACACCAGTTCATCACGCAGGTCGCACACCCTCTCCAACACACGGCCCTTGCTCAGCCAGCGAACATCGTTGTGTAGTAAGAGATCCTTGTGTTCAGATGACATTTCATCTAAAAAGGCGATGCTGCAGACTAGAGCTCTCACGCACAAAGTTAACCAGTCTCGTCACAGTATCCATCGTTTCTTTCATTTTTCCACACAGTTTTGCGCACAACACTGATTTGTGAATGATGCAGTGAAATGTCAGAAGCGCCGGGTTAACGGCGGAAAGCCTGCTTACCAAGCATTTGTGCTTTCCAACCATCAACGGAGCCCCGTCAGTTACAACAGAGACGATTTGACTCACATTCAAACCATTCTTTTCGAAGAACTGTGTCAGCTCGTGGAAGATTATTTCCCCACTCGTGTGCCCGGGCAGAGTAAGCAAGCACAGCAGCTCTTCCCGGGATATCTTTCCATAAAAATATCGTACGAACACAGACAGCTGTTCCATGTCGGTTCGGTCACAGGAGGAGTCTATGGCTAAGGATATAGCCTCTGTTTTCTTCAAATCCGTGAGTAGACTGGAAAAACACTCCTCCGCTAAAACCTCTACTCTTCTGGTTGCCGTGTTAGCCGACAGCGGCACCTGCTTTAATAGCTCTACAACCTTTTTTTGTTGTTTTTCATCATGATTTAAAACTTCATGAGCCATGTCTATCGCACACCGTTTAATTAACTCAGCATCAGCAAACAGCTTCTTGGCTCTAGCAAGCGTCCAAGAGAAGTGCAATGAGGCAGCTGATGCGCTCTCTTGTGCCGATGTTGTTTTCGACATTGTGGAAACAGAGTGCTTGTATGATGCAAGCAAACCTGCTATCTTTTGTGTGCGCTGGTCGGATTTCTCTGGATAGTTAGCATTAAAACTGGCAGCATGAATAGAGGTGAAGTGCCGCTACAGGTTGTCTGATTTGATTACAGTTACATTCTGCATGCAAATCAAACAAGTCGGTTTAGCATTGACGTGGTCCGGTAAAAAAAAACAATACTTCTCAGTCCAGTCAGTTTTGAACTGACGGTTTTCCTGGTCTACCTTCCTCTTCTTAGCGAATTCCATCCTGGGTTTGAGTTATCCACGGCCCGTTAGTGTCATGTTGGTCAATCGCTGGGCTGGGATGACAGGCGGCTAGCTGGCGAGCTATTGTTTATATGTGTTTGCCGCTATTCCAGGTGGTGACGAGTAAGTCAAGCGCGCGAAGCACGTCTTGCATATGCACGCGATAAGGTCATGGGTCAGGTTTACGAGTGTCGACGGAGGTCAAAATAAAGCGAAACCGCGGACATTTTATTTTATGTTTTTATGTTATAACAAGTGAATGCCAGTAGATCAGCGCGGGCCATGCATTTGCCTCTCGTGGGCCGGATCTGGCCCGTGGGCCGCTAATTGGGGTTGGCTGCTGTATGCCTTGAGTTGCACATAGCTCCAAAGATCCATCACAGTGTCTCTCCACACACACACACACACACACACACACACACACACAGACACACACACACACACACACACACACACACACACACACACACACACACACACACACACACACATACACACACACACACACACACACACACACACACACACACACACTTGTATTGTATTATTGTATTGTATGAGAGAGGTTCCAGGTTGAATTGAGGTGAATATTTGTAATGTTCAGAGGTTGTTGTGTTTAATATTAATGAGAATATTTGTCATTGTTCAAATGATAATAAACAAACATTTGCATAACGCATATTTGTCCACTCATATGTTGATAAGAGTATTCAAAACGTGTAAAATATCCCTCTAAGGTACATTTAGAACAGACAAAAAATGTGCGATTAATTTGCGATTAATCGCGATTAACTATGGACAATCATGCGATTAATCGCGATTAAACATTTTAATCGACTGACAGCCCTAAAAAAAAGTTGATTGAAGAACAAAACTCTGTTATTAGATCAGTACGGATGTCAAATGTCCTGTTTGGCTTGCCGTACATAGCTGTCCAATATGGCAGACCAACTCGCGCTTGTGCAGTGCAAATCGGGCATGCATGCAAATCGGCTAGTCACAAAGTACATTGAGCTAAAAAAACAACTTTGCAAAACTTTTTAAATAATGGTTTCCCTCCATGTCCCCTAGGGGGCTCCGTAAAATGTGGTGTTGTAATAAAGAAATGTATGACAAACTGGTAACAACATCAGAGGGTTTTTTACTTTAGTATAACAGGATTTCTGAATTATTGGCATGAAGAATGACAATTTTCTGATACAATGCTAAAGCATCAATAAGATTTAGATTGTATTAGGGATGAGAGAAGAAAGGCAGCCTGCACCCGGGGGAGAGAGAGAGAGAGAACCAGAGTCAGGAGGCCAAGCTGCTTCAGATGGAAACAGAGATGAATATGAATAACTTGTGTACAGAGTAGCCTATGTTAACACTTATCTTTGTCTATGAAAATGTTGAATCAGTTCACGCCCCCGAAATCTAACTATGATAGCAGATGTGTTGTGATTCATGTAGTTGACAGCACAGCTCTATACCAGTACTCACCCTACTGACAGCTGTGTTTCAGTCTTCCCCCCGCTTTTTTCCACCTTCCTATCTCCTGCTGAGTTTCTTTAAGCATCAACCCTAGGCCCTGTTCTCTCTCTCTCCGCCCTCTTCTTGCTTTCTCATGCATCATAAATACACGTTCTCCTACTATTTTGTCTTCACTGGATTCCAGTGTGCTGTAGAATTGATCTAAAATCTTACTGACTGTCAAGATTGTCGTTAAATTAAAGAGCTTCAAAGCCCGAAAGTCTACTCTAGGTCGTCTGGCTCGGTGTTACATTATTAATACTTCGGGGACATTGGCCCAGCCTTAACAATTTCATATATTAATTCGACTATGGATCCAAGCATCACAGTAAAAATGTGTTGAAGTGAACACATCAACAGTCATACTGTGAGAAAAACATCCCTAAAAGAATCCCAACAACTCACTTGTCCTCTCTCACAAACATTTGTGGCACCCGGTTTGATTGGCTAGAGCTTGTACTGGCATATGATTCAATTGGCTGACGCTTCCGTCGTAGCTTCAAAAGTAGAACATTGCTCTACTTTTGAAGCGAGAAATGCGAAGGAATTTTTTTTTTTAAATGTGGGACCATTGGACTGTGGGACTTGTCTTTTCTCACTCGTGGCAACTTTAATATGAACCAAAAACTCCGTCACAGTTCCCTCAACCACCGAGGAAGAAACGCTCTTCCTCACCTTCACGCCCTCAGGCGGAGCCTTGTGGCGAAAACAGGCAACTACATGCACCAACTAAACCTGCTTCAACAGTAGCACCGCCTGCTGGAGGGAAGATGTTTTTACTGCGGTCAACAAGGTCATCTTCTCTCTGGATGCCCGGTTAAAAGAGGGGGCTCGCCAGGGAAAGGGAGGGAACTGGTGAGCCGTCTTTCTACGGCAGACTCCCCTCCCCGCAAGTTGACCAACATAAAGGTAATTTGCCATGAAAAAAGTAACTCTCAAAAAGTGTTAATTGACTCTGGTGGTGACGAAAGCTTGATGGATTGGGGATTAGCTCATGAACTGAGACTTAAAACTGAACTTTTGTCGTCCCCTTTAAAAGCAAGTGCTCTGGATGGCAAGCTTCTATTTCATGTCACACACAAGACTGAACCTGTCACTATCATGATTGATGATCATTGTGAACTCATGTTGTTTCACCTGTTTAATTTTGCTCAACATCCTCTCATCCTAGGATTTCTTGGTCTCCACAGACAGCCAAAAGTGTGCAAGTGACACACGTTTTCTGCCAGACGCTGTGTCCTCTCTCACTTTAGGTAATTTCACAAAAAATCGATAAATGTTGCCACTCGCATAAAGTTAGCTGAAGTTAACTAGCTAGATTTCACTGTTCCTCATCATTTTTTTCTCACGCTGCGCCTCCCCTGAAGCTCTCTGGCGCCCCCCCGGGGAAGCGCGCCTCACAATTTGAAAACCGCTGGCTTAGGCCATGCATTGATTATTCTCCTTTAAATGACATTACGGTTAAGAACAGGTATCCTCTCCCCCTCATGGCTACTGCTTTTGAACAACTTCGAGACCAGGGGCCTCATTTGTAACGCTGTAGGATTCACGTGGGAAGGTTGCTTATGTAGTAGAAATCCGAAAAATAGGTCCATAAATTTTCTGCCACTTTCCGATTCACCAAACATTGCGTACCAGCGAGGAAAGAGCGTATGGCACTTCCTACGCCGGTTTCCCTTTTATAAATCACAACCGACTCGAAATGCGGTGCAGCTTTTGCGGGCTTCACGTAACGCCCATATTTGCCTATAAATAGTCAAAGAAACGCCCTTTCATTCATTCATTTTGACTGACTGCATGGAGAAGATCGCAGGAAATGACGACAGAACAGCTAAAAAAAACATCTCACACCGTGTCAGATTTTGATTATTTTGGGGAGGTCGAGATAAATCATATTGTTTGGTGGATGCAGTTTGAACCAGAGTAGGAGCATGGAGGTCGGATCGTCACCAAAATAAATAAATAAGTGGTCCGAAAAAGGTTAATGACAAAAAAAATACACATAGCCTTCCTCAGGCAGTGTGTTTGTACCGGGGACAGGAGACCCCCCCTTGATGAGAAACTGTAAGAAATGATCGGGGAATCCCTCCGGAGTGGAGTCATGACGACTGGATCTGAATTATGTTTATGTATTTTTTTCGTATTTGGTGGTTTGTGTCCCAGCTGTCGATCAGCTGTGCGCAGCGTCTCCACTGCAGCCTGTGCATCTCAACTCCCCCGCCCCCCTCCGCAGCAACTCTACATCCGTCAGTTAAAGGAAATACAACTAATGTGTTGTTGTAGTGCCGGTAAGAAGGAGTCGGAGGCGGAGTATTTAAGATGGAATTCCACTCTTTATTTTCCATCAAGCCATAGAGATATCAAACATGTACTCCGTGATGAGAGTCAAGTTAGAGTGCCTTGCTAGCTCTAGCTTGGCAACCTAAATACTCGGTGTTACACTAAACAAGGTCCGTGTAGGAACTGTAACCCAAAAGTGAATTATGGTTAACTAGAGTCACCACATGTGTTATATTAGCTGTACAATTTACCACATATGGTGCCCTTAGTTTCCATACCTCCTGTGTTTTACGAGCAACTTATCAAGTCTTGGCAAACGGCATAAAACCATAGACTGTATATATAAATGGACGTAGGGCCCGTGACGTCACCCATAGGATTCTGCAGAGTTGCCGAGAAGCCCTTAGTAGGCGGAGTCGGCCACTAACGGCTCGACACTGACGTCAGAGTTCAACTTCCGCCCACTCCAGCCTGATCCGAATAAGGGCAAAGAGGCGGAGCCGAGGCGGGACCTGCTGCCACCGAGCTGAAAGTTCCAGAGCTAGCTGAAGCTACCAAGCTAAGCTAACATGCTCCCCATCTGCACACTGCCGTGGCATTTTACGTTTCTAAGGTAAGTGGACATGAAACTATTCAGCAAAACTATAAATAATAATCTAAGTTATTGATTTTTTAGCATAATACTTCAGAATCTTAAAATCCCTTAAAGTTTGTATGCAATTGTGCTATATTCAACACTGGAATCAAGCAAATATTGATATGTTTGCATGACATTAGTTATTTATATTTTGATATCACTTAATTATACGTTTAATACATTTAAGTCAAGCAAAGGTACATGTGATGGTAGCTAGTTAGTGCTCTTACCTATGAGGCCTCCTCCAAACAGCATAATAACCAGACTGTATCACTAAAACTAAGTACCAGTTCTCGATCCTTGACTTTAGACAAACATTTCAAAAGACAACATGTATTTAAAGACCAATCTTTATTTGAATGTGCCTCTTAACCTGATATATTAGTTATATAGTAATAGTATTGCCAATCTAAAAAAACTGAGCAACTCAACTGTCAACTTTATGTTTCTTATTGTCTAAAGCATTTATTATTTTCATTTTCCCCCTCTCATATTCAGTGTGGACGGATTGAGACAGCGTGGTGTCCAGAAAGCTGCAGAGACTTCAGGGAGAAACCTCCGTGTGATGGACGTCATGTCTGTTTGTTTGGAGAGGACTGAGGGTCTTTCCTCAGCGAGGAGGACCAGGCCTGATGGAGGAGCCCACGCTGGGCAAAGCTGATACCAACTGCACAGGCCTAGTCTGTCACTTTATTTGACTAAATGTGTTTACTTATACATTTAATAGGTTTACACCTTCTGTCCATATGTGCTTTTTATTTAAAACATGTTTGATTAACTTTTGGTTTACATTTCAATAAATTGTATTTGTATTTGCACTCCTTTTGTCCATTATTCTTACTGAAAATGTTAGATTACACATTCACATCTGACTGAAGATTGGCCCCATTTATTTGTGACATTGCAAACTCTGCGGTACAAGGCACAAGTGATGTGAAGCTCATAAAAGCGAGGCAAATACAAATAATCAGCTGATGGAGTTTAGATGTGGAAATAGGTGTATTCCATCAGCTGACTGTTTTTACAATAAAAGTAGTTTCTTAGTGTACTGGTCTTAAAATCTCATAGCATCAGCTTTTAATTTTCCTCTTGGATGTTCTTCTTGACCCTCAGAGAAGGAGAACATGTCGTGTCTTTCAGGCATGTCCTTTCCTAACAAAAATTACAGGAAACATAAAACATATTATTGCAGAACAAGTGTGTTATTTATGAAAGCGGTGTGTTTGTGTGTTTAGGGGCTGTAGATATAATTATTTTGTAATTGTAATGTTTTTTTTTATTTCAACAGTGAGCTTCAAAGACAATCAGATTATGAATGAACAGTATGAAGTTCATTAACATTGAAATATATGTTATTATCAAAATAATATTTAACTTTTATAAAAATGTAGTGCAACTGTAGAAGCTTGCTCTGTTGTCTCACTGAAAGAATAACTTTTACCACGTTTTTTACAGACAATATTGAGAGATAAATAGTAGCAGTTCTCACTGTGTTAAATATCTTTGCCTTCAATACATTAAATTAGAAAGCTGACAAAATCATATTGCTTGTTAACATCTAAATGTAACTTTTTGCATGGAAAAAACCCTCAACTTAACTGATGTGTAGGTGATTTAGTATTGTTTAATGGAATGTATATCAGTGTATTAAAGTCAATACTTCATTCATTTAAACCAATATCTTTCTTAATTCTTTGTACAGTATGAAAAATAGAGTCTTTATACCTGTGCTGAAGTTCACTGCTGTGAGGAGTCCAGTTATGTCTCTCACTCTCTGGTCCAGCCTGTCTGCATCACCTGGACACCTTAAACAAACAGATATATATATATATATATATATATATATATATATATGTAAAGTACCATGTGTACAAACAATATAACTGATTCTCTTCTGTTGAACATGTTGGATTGTGTATTGTCCGAGTCAGGGTCCTTTTTATTTTACTGTAACTTTGGAAGTTGTGTTACCAATGCTTACTGTCTATTTGATACCCATTTGGTAATGCAATTAATAAAAACAACAAGGTTTGGGTTCGTTCTTCAGATGACTGTGACGTTAACGTGTAAGCTCAATAATGAACTCCAGCTCAACCAACCATATTGTAATATCTAAGTAATCATCTTGAAATATGACATTAATAATTGTAATATATACACACATCTTATTGTGAGGTGGATTTCACATACACTACTACTTCGACATTAGCTTGTCTACATACTTGAGCACAGGGGTGAAAGTGGTTTGAATTTCTTGCAGGTACTATAATGCTACCCCGACCTTCATTGGTTCATATTGTTCTCCTCCCGCCCCCAGCTTCATGCATCCCTGAACACAAACTTCAAATTTGTAATGTCTTTATGGGGTAGAAATTAGAAACACTTGACAATATGTATAGTCAATTATTTATTTTCAATTGTGCATACAACTTGTGTCAAAACTTAACAGACCATTAGCAAGGCATGTTGAGGGAGGTAAACTACACACTTTTCCACATTTTCCACAGAGGGCTGAAGTAGCTCTCCTCTTCTGTGTACCGGCGAGCCATGCAGCTTGTTGAGTGGGCTGCTCTTCTTCCTTTGCCCAGCCAGGTCTTCACATAAGGCAGTGGATCCCACTGTCTGCATGGTGGTCCCACAGAGCTGATGAAGAGGAGATTTGCTGCATTTGTTGTTGTAAGTTTGCTCCTATACTCAGTTATGATGTTATTCATTGTGCTGAACCCCCGTTCACAGTCAGCATTGCTTGGAGACAGTGCCACTGCCATGAGCAACTTCTTCATTTTGTTGGGAATGTTTCTTCCTCCACTGGCCTTGTATTCTGTGAATCCAAGATGGGCCTATTGTTGGTTCACATGTAGGACATCACACAAAGCCCTCACCTCATTATCTCCAAATCGAGGATTGTCATGGTCCCAGTTGTCAGGGTTGAGGACTGCCATTTGATTGATAAGGCTGTTATAAGCCTCTTTTCGGTTGGCTGCAACACTGGCCTGTGCTCTGTTTGCTGTGGTTGTGAAGAGTCTTTCTTTCATATTGTCTGCCACTGCTTGGATGAACTGAGCAGAGTCAATGATGGGAGACCTGCCAACTCTTAAATCCTCTCCCTTGAATTCCATCACTTCCTCTGCCTGACTGGCATCAACTGCATGTTGTCCTGGGTAGCGATTGAAACTTTCTATGCGTTTGACATACGTCGTCATGATGTCATGGGCCTTTGGGAGTGTGGTCTTCCTGTTCTGAAGAATTTCTGACAAGTTCTTAAGTTCAGTCAGAACATCTGCCATCAGTGCAAGACTTTTCAGGAAGTTGATGCAGCACAACTTAGAAAGCAGACCTTTGAATTTGGCCCTCTCTCTGCTGTCCCTTGTATCATCCTCTGATGCCTCACGGAAATGTTGTGCCAAGACTGGATAAGACTACCAAACTGCAGAGACTGCCCTCCATGAAGAAGCTACCCAGCGAACACTGAACACTTTTCCAATCCTCCTGAGGGCGATGTCCAGGTTGTGAGCAAATTCACTCAGCTGCCGCATGTTTTTTGGTGACTGGCTATATAATGAATATAGGCTGTCCATGAATGCCTGGAAGTCCTTTGTTCCCCCTGTCACATCCAGTGCCTGGTCAACAGCAAGCTCCAGTCTGTGATTAAGGCAGTGCCATAGTATGATGCCTGGGAAGTCATCCTGGAGCAACTTCCCAACACCTGACTTCACTCCCAGCATGACACTGGCCCCATCACTGCAAAATCCAATGAGGATTTCTCTCAGCAACTCAACAGTAAAGCCATTTTTAAGCAAGCAACCCATAATCTGTTCCTTGATATGAGGAGCAGACATACTATCCAGCTCAACCAGGTACAACGGAAAGGCAATGGGCTCCATGTCTCCATCAACACTAGCCTTCAGGAACACAATTAGTGTTGATTTGTGCCCAACACTGGTTGACTCATCAGCCAATACTGTGATTTTGCTTTTGGTCTCTATTATCTTTTTTAGAAGTTCCTTTTTCATCTGTGATGACACATGCTCAATTATGTCAACAGACAGTTTTGCTATGCAAAACACGCCCCAAATCAGCAGAATTTGCATGCTGCAGGTCAATCAGAATCTCAAAGTCTGTGAAAGGCTTGTTGTTCTTGGCCACATAATAGGTTGTCATGAATACCTTGGCAGTAGACTCAAACACAGACTCCTGACTACTCGCGTTCATGTTCAGAAGAATATCTTTATTTGCTGTCTGAATAATCTTGACTGCTTCATTATGTGCTGCAGAGTTCTTGTGTTCACGGATTTTTTGCGCAGTGATGAAAGCTGGACATCCCTTGATGGACCAGCTGGGATTATCTTTCCATCAGCCCACTGAATAGCAATATTAACACCACGGGAGGCCATGACACCCAGATCCTTCACATCATGGCATGGGGTACAGCCTAGCCTTCCATTGTGAGCATACATCCATTCATTTTTCTGTTTGAACTGTTCATATTGTTCTTCTTTCCATATAGAAGGGTATGCAGTAGGGCTAGCATCACCTATGGTGGCTTCTGAGGGACCTGCTGCCACTTCTTCTGGCTGAGTCTCCTCTTCCTCCCTCTGGGCCTCAACTGTTATAAATTAGAATAAAGATGTATAACTAAATTCAGCAGACAGTCAAAAATGTACAAGTCTCTGTCTTTCTTTGAATTTTCAGAATATTGGTTACATAAATTAAAATACTAATAAAATAAAATGTATGCCACAATGTGCAGATTAAAATAGAAGATATCAAAGCAAAATATTTAATGTTAAAATAGTATGCTGTGTACATGTTGTGTTCTGAGTAAAATAGCCTTTGACTATATAGAGCAGGGGTGCCCAACCTTTTTTGAACCAAGACGGCGGCGATCGTTGACGGGGGGGGGGGTTATTAACTATAGTTATTTGACCACAATATTTGAACACAATTACAGTTTATTTTATTTTCAACTATATTCTTCTTCTTCTTCTTCATATTACTACTACTACTATTATTATTATTATTATTATTGTTATTGTATATGTAATATTTTTCACTCCCTTCTCTTTTTCAAGTGAGGGTGCTTAACATTCAACTGGGACCCTTATGCACCCCCGTAGAACCGGGCCTGGAGGTGGCCAAACTACGGCCCGCGGGCCACATGCGCCCCGTTGATGTGTTTAATGTGGCCCGTCCAATATTGGTATAAATGAGCCAGGGTTCCCGCGCTGATCTTAAAAAGCCTTAAAGTCTAAAATACAACGATCCAATTTTTATTTATGTTATCCCCCACTGTCCACACGCCGCGCGCGCCGCGAAAAGTCCCTTCCTCCCTGGTCGTCGCAGCTGCGCGTGGACGTCACCCCGCGCGCGGGAGAATGAGATTAAAACAACCCTCAGCCCGACATGAATCAAGACGGAACCAAACAATGCCCCCCGGCCCGGCTGTCACATTGATACATCATTGTGGCCCCTGAACCAAAAAGTTTGGCCACCCCTGTTGTAGGACATTAACGATAAAACTGAATATTGTTGTTCTACTTTTAGACATCTCGAGATCGACTGGGGATCGACTGGTTGGGCACCCCATATAGAGATATACAGTTTGCTAGTTAGCTAACTTATTATATTCATCATGGCCATGTTCATGTCCATTCTCTGGGCTAAATAAGCATCATCACCTGTGTCATCTGTGGGCGTTGTTTTTCAAATTTTAAGCACATTCTGAGTTTCTTCATCTCTCTCCTTTCTCTTAAACATCTAAAGAGTCGTCGTTTGCATTTTTGCTTTAATTACCACGTAGCCTAATTTTCTAGCTGTCATTCAGTCACTCCATTCTTTTCTCCTCCCGCTATTCTGATCAAGTGGGAAAAAGCTAATATGTGACCCGCTCTATCGAAATCAGTCGGAAGTCGCAACGGCTCATTTCAAAATAAACGTGGATTTGCGTAAAAAAATTGTTTTTCGGGGTTCGGGTGTTTTGTTTAATAAACAAAGTCTTGGCTTTCAGAATATGAAACTTGTTTCGGCAAATTCAGATGATAAATACAACTTAGAAGCTTGTAACGGCATAATTACAAGCGAAGAACGGAGTAACTTGAGGTCACAGCAGGCATAACAGCAGCCGGTGTTTCTCGTTAGTGTTTTCCCCGGGACACAAACACAATACGCACAAATACACACACACACACACACACACACACACACACACACACACACACACACACACACACACACACACACACACACACACACACACACACACACACACACACACACACACACACACACGCGACCAGACCAGTAATCCAAACCAAAATATCTGCCCTTCGTAGTATAAATTCCACGGGTGGAGCTATCAATTCTTCCCGGTCCTCCGGACCGCCTGGAAATCTCTTACCGGTACTAAGGACCGGGTAGGACCGGCACACTTTCAACACTGCTTGAGCATAGCCAATTTAAATTAACCTTAGTGATGCATACAGTTCCTACCAGTGTTGAAAGTGTGCCGGTCCTACCCGGTCCTTAGTACCGGTAAGAGATTTCCAGGCGGTCCGGAGGACCGGGAAGAATTGATAGCTCCACCCGTGGAATTTATACTACGAAGGGCAGATATTTTGGTTTGGATTACTGGTCTGGTCGCGTGTGTGTGTGTGTGTGTGTGTGTGTGTGTGTGTGTGTGTGTGTGTGTGTGTGTGTGTGTGTGTGTGTGTGTGTGTGTGTGTGTGTGTGTGTGTGTGTGTGTGTGTGTATTTTTGCGTATTGTGTTTGTCCCGGGGAAAACACTAACGAGAAACACCGGCTGCTGTTATGCCTGCTGTGACCTCAAGTTACTCCGTTCTTCGCTTGTAATTATGCCGTTACAAGCTTCTAAGTTGTATTTATCATCTGAATTTGCCGAAACAAGTTTCATATTCTGAAAGCCAAGACTTTGTTTATTAAACAAAACACCCGAACCCCGAAAAACAATTTTTTTTTACGCAAATCCACGTTTATTTTGAAATGAGCCGTTGCGACTTCCGACTGATTTCGATAGAGCGGGTCACATATTAGCTTTTTCCCACTTGATCAGAATAGCGGGAGGAGAAAAGAATGGAGTGACTGAATGACAGCTAGAAAATTAGGCTACGTGGTAATTAAAGCAAAAATGCAAACGACGACTCTTTAGATGTTTAAGAGAAAGGAGAGAGATGAAGAAACTCAGAATGTGCTTAAAATTTGAAAAACAACGCCCACAGATGACACAGGTGATGATGCTTATTTAGCCCAGAGAATGGACATGAACATGGCCATGATGAATATAATAAGTTAGCTAACTAGCAAACTGTATCTCTATATGGGGTGCCCAACCAGTCGATCCCCAGTCGATCTCGAGATGTCTAAAAGTAGAACAACAATATTCAGTTAATGTCCTACAACAGGGGTGGCCAAACTTTTTGGTTCAGGGGCCACAATGATGTATCAATGTGACAGCCGGGCCGGGGGGCATTGTTTGGTTCCGTCTTGATTCATGTCGGGCTGAGGGTTGTTTTAATCTCATTCTCCCGCGCGCGGGGTGACGTCCACGCGCAGCTGCGACGACCAGGGAGGAAGGGACTTTTCGCGGCGCGCGCGGCGTGTGGACAGTGGGGGATAACATAAATAAAAATTGGATCGTTGTATTTTAGACTTTAAGGCTTTTTAAGATCAGCGCGGGAACCCTGGCTCATTTATACCAATATTGGACGGGCCACATTAAACACATCAACGGGGCGCATGTGGCCCGCGGGCCGTAGTTTGGCCACCTCCAGGCCCGGTTCTACGGGGGTGTATAAGGGTCCCAGTTGAATGTTAAGCACCCTCACTTGAAAAAGAGAAGGGAGTGAAAAATATTACATATACAATAACAATAATAATAATAATAATAGTAGTAGTAGTAATATGAAGAAGAAGAAGAAGAATATAGTTGAAAATAAAATAAACTGTAATTGTGTTCAAATATTGTGGTCAAATAACTATAGTTAATAACCCCCCCCCGTCAACGATCGCCGCCGTCTTGGTTAAAAAAAGGTTGGGCACCCCTGCTCTATATAGTCAATGGCTATTTTACTCAGAACACAACATGTACACAGCATACTATTTTAACATTAAATATTTTGCTTTGATATCTTCTATTTTAATCTGCACATTGTGGCATACATTTTATTTTATTAGTATTTTAATTTATGTAACCAATATTCTGAAAATTCAAAGAAAGACAGAGACTTGTACATTTTTGACTGTCTGCTGAATTTAGTTATACATCTTTATTCTAATTTATAACAGTTGAGGCCCAGAGGGAGGAAGAGGAGACTCAGCCAGAAGAAGTGGCAGCAGGTCCCTCAGAAGCCACCATAGGTGATGCTAGCCCTACTGCATACCCTTCTATATGGAAAGAAGAACAATATGAACAGTTCAAACAGAAAAATGAATGGATGTATGCTCACAATGGAAGGCTAGGCTGTACCCCATGCCATGATGTGAAGGATCTGGGTGTCATGGCCTCCCGTGGTGTTAATATTGCTATTCAGTAGGCTGATGGAAAGATAATCCCAGCTGGTCCATCAAGGGATGTCCAGCTTTCATCACTGCGCAAAAAAATCCGTGAACACAAGAACTCTGCAGCACATAATGAAGCAGTCAAGATTATTCAGACAGCAAATAAAGATATTCTTCTGAACATGAACGCGAGTAGTCAGGAGTCTGTGTTTGAGTCTACTGCCAAGGTATTCATGACAACCTATTATGTGGCCAAGAACAACAAGCCTTTCACAGACTTTGAGATTCTGATTGACCTGCAGCATGCAAATTCTGCTGATTTGGGGCGTGTTTTGCATAGCAAAACTGTCTGTTGACATAATTGAGCATGTGTCATCACAGATGAAAAAGGAACTTCTAAAAAAGATAATAGAGACCAAAAGCAAAATCACAGTATTGGCTGATGAGTCAACCAGTGTTGGGCACAAATCAACACTAATTGTGTTCCTGAAGGCTAGTGTTGATGGAGACATGGAGCCCATTGCCTTTCCGTTGTACCTGGTTGAGCTGGATAGTATGTCTGCTCCTCATATCAAGGAACAGATTATGGGTTGCTTGCTTAAAAATGGCTTTACTGTTGAGTTGCTGAGAGAAATCCTCATTGGATTTTGCAGTGATGGGGCCAGTGTCATGCTGGGAGTGAAGTCAGGTGTTGGGAAGTTGCTCCAGGATGACTTCCCAGGTATCATACTATGGCACTGCCTTAATCACAGACTGGAGCTTGCTGTTGACCAGGCACTGGATGTGACAGGGGGAACAAAGGACTTCCAGGCATTCATGGACAGCCTATATTCATTATATAGCCAGTCACCAAAAAACATGCGGCAGCTGAGTGAATTTGCTCACAACCTGGACATCGCCCTCAGGAGGATTGGAAAAGTGTTCAGTGTTCGCTGGGTAGCTTCTTCATGGAGGGCAGTCTCTGCAGTTTGGTAGTCTTATCCAGTCTTGGCACAACATTTCCGTGAGGCATCAGAGGATGATACAAGGGACAGCAGAGAGAGGGCCAAATTCAAAGGTCTGCTTTCTAAGTTGTGCTGCATCAACTTCCTGAAAAGTCTTGCACTGATGGCAGATGTTCTGACTGAACTTAAGAACTTGTCAGAAATTCTTCAGAACAGGAAGACCACACTCCCAAAGGCCCATGACATCATGACGACGTATGTCAAACGCATAGAAAGTTTCAATTGCTACCCAGGACAACATGCAGTTGATGCCAGTCAGGCAGAGGAAGTGATGGAATTCAAGGGAGAGGATTTAAGAGTTGGCAGGTCTCCCATCATTGACTCTGCTCAGTTCATCCAAGCAGTGGCAGACAATATGAAAGAAAGACTCTTCACAACCACAGCAAACAGAGCACAGGCCAGTGTTGCAGCCAACCGAAAAGAGGCTTATAACAGCCTTATCAATCAAATGGCAGTCCTCAACCCTGACAACTGGGACCATGACTATCCTCGATTTGGAGATAATGAGGTGAGGGCTTTGTGTGATGTCCTACATGTGAACCAACAATAGGCCCATCTTGGATTCACAGAATACAAGGCCAGTGGAGGAAGAAACATTCCCAACAAAATGAAGAAGTTGCTCATGGCAGTGGCACTGTCTCCAAGCAATGCTGACTGTGAACGGGGGTTCAGCACAATGAATAACATCATAACTGAGTATAGGAGCAAACTTACAACAACAAATGCAGCAAATCTCCTCTTCATTAGCTCTGTGGGACCACCATGCAGACAGTGGGATCCACTGCCTTATGTGAAGACCTGGCTGGGCAAAGGAAGAAGAGCAGCCCA
Organism: Notothenia rossii; assembly: GCF_949606895.1. Taxonomy (NCBI): domain Eukaryota; kingdom Metazoa; phylum Chordata; class Actinopteri; order Perciformes; family Nototheniidae; genus Notothenia; species Notothenia rossii. The sequence goes on from NC_136909.1 coordinate 51,560,612, forward strand.
CTCAACAAGCTGCATGGCTCGCCGGTACACAGAAGAGGAGAGCTACTTCAGCCCTCTGTGGAAAATGTGGAAAAGTGTGTAGTTTACCTCCCTCAACATGCCTTGCTAATGGTCTGTTAAGTTTTGACACAAGTTGTATGCACAATTGAAAATAAATAATTGACTATACATATTGTCAAGTGTTTCTAATTTCTACCCCATAAAGACATTACAAATTTGAAGTTTGTGTTCAGGGATGCATGAAGCTGGGGGCGGGAGGAGAACAATATGAACCAATGAAGGTCGGGGTAGCATTATAGTACCTGCAAGAAATTCAAACCACTTTCACCCCTGGTTCCTACCTATAATAAAATATCTCTCTAAGTAATAAGGGTGACCTTATTTTATCAACCTCAAACAGAAGCTGTTTGTTCAACAGTATTATCCAACTCTACACGTAACACTTCTCTATTTCGTTTGAACCTTTAGCATCGTTAGCACCGATGTAGCTACCACTCGCTTAGCCTTAACATTCATTACGTCGATTAAAATCATTAACACATAAATAAAGCACTCGAATTTCAGTTAACGCAAAACCGCATTCATGCACCGTCTGTTTTAACTGCAGAGCGAGTCACAATAGCCCGATATATAAGCATGAAGAACAAACAACCACGGCCGGCTTCAAGTTGTGTTTCCTGGATGAACTGACCAGGCAGAGTCCCTGTAGCTAGCTTCACAGAGCAGCTAGCAGAGAGACAAGAAGCTAGAAGTAGCAGTCACTTGACAGAGCGGTCACTCAATGTGACCACGCCCTAATTTATGCAAAAACTTTAAGACCTAATATAAATAAAAGGGTCGTGTTAGAAAACAATTCACTCACAGATTCATAATCATGAAGGTGGAATCTAACTATATCGATAATAAAATGTATGGAGCCTGAAGTATTATTTGAATTATTTGAAGTATTAAAGTAACGTGTTATGGCAGGAAAGTTCAATCTGGTATATTCATTTTAATGTCACCTTATATATATTCAGGTGTGTTAAATTTGAAGGGAAAAATTACATTTTTCCTCCCCAATATATTGAGGTGAAGTCTTTGTATTTAGAGAGGGATGTGAGCAGGGCACATCCTTATTTGGGGATAGCTCCAAAACTCTGGAATGTTTCCCTCATAAAAGAAGAGGGTGCGTTACACATGCTTAGGGCAAATGTGTGTGTTTTCATTGCAGTAAATATATGTGCTGCGTGATTACTGTTCAACTATACTTCTGTTTTTATTCTTTCAGGTCTGGGTACTAAATGGCTACAAACATTGTGGAGAAATTAGCTTAAACATGTTTTATTACTCTATATGAAATGGAAGCAGCTTTTATGACAGGGACGAGAGAGCTGGGGGAGGGGACATTCTTCTTAAGATTTTCAGCATGTCAATTATCAGGGAAATCTACTTGTTTTAAATAGATGTGTGTGGTTAATTACTTTGTATTAATAATAACAGTATGTGTAAAGGAAGCTGGAAATATGCAATGTAAAACATTTTATTTGAAGTAAAGATGTGAACAATAGCTCAAATGGCTGGAAAGGCTGCAGGACAAATGAGTGTGTTCTCTATATTGGGCCTGTGTGAAGTTTGACTATTTGAAAAGCATCTCTAATACTGCTTAAGAGTATAGGTAATGTGTTCCTCGTTATTATTGATATGAAAGTAATTTACATGTATTACGTATATTTCGCCAACTATAACAACTATATCTTAAAACATACTTTTAACTTGTGTGTGGTAACCTGAGGGGGGGAAGATGGCCACAGAGACAAAGAGCCATAAAGGGGATGTGTTTGTGCTGGCTGCAAGATGTGAAATAAGATAAGGAAACTTGTTATTTAGAGCAGGTTCGTTCCAGACACCAAAAGGTATCTGGTTTTCGTCAAACTGAAAGATACTTTTTGTTTCCGGGTTTCTTCTGCTGTGTCGCGCTGATTGGGTACGACAGGCCATGTGTTGGTCTCTCCCAATAAGATTACCTCTGGGGAAAGCATTCACACACCTCCTCCTGTGTTTTTAGTATGAAAGCCTGTGTTTTCCTTTGGTTCGCGCTCTTCTTTTCTTCATGCTGGCCAAGGTGGTAAGACCTCTCCCAGCGAGAGGACCAGAGCAGGGGCACCCGAAGGGGGGGCCCCTTTTGAATTGTTTTGTGATGTATTGTATGTTCTACCATTAAAGCAGATTATTGTTTAACCCTTATCCTGGTGCTTTGACTTTTCCTTCTTTTAAAACAAACTCATAGAGGAACGGCGCAGAGCAGAAATTCTGCCCCAACAAGCCAGGGGTAGAAACATGTTTTTTTTCTGCTGTAAAATTGGGCATTTTAACATGGGGGTCTATTGAAATTGCTCCTTTCTGCAGCCATCGCCTATCGGCCAATATATGAACTGCAGTATGTAGCACTTCCGTATTGGCGTCCCGGTTCTTCCCCAGAGTTTGCCGCTTGCATAAAACACGATTAAACATGTATTAAACATATATAAAACCATGCTCGTATCTACAACCTATAGAAATGCAAAACGGCGTCAGTTTTCCACATATTTCTCTCCATTCTTCCTTCTGCCAACGGTGTCGCAGTTTCTCTCCTCTCCCGTTGTTGTGCTTAGTGCGTACGCATGGGTTAGAGTTTGCGTGGAGGACCGCACGTTTTCCCGTCAAGTTAGTATTTTATAAATCGCAAACATTGCGTAGAAACTGGCATACGCCATTTTTTTAGCGTATATCCCCTTATAAATGAGGCCCCAGGGGCGGACTGGGACTACAAATCAGCCCGGGACTCTCAACCGGCCCACTTCGGTACTGCCGGCCCACCTCGGTGCTAATGACTTACCGCAGAGGTAGACATTAAGTGTAAAATGCCTCTGGCATTATATTATCACTGGCCCCACCGTTGTAACCACTGGCCCGGAGCATTCGTCCAAAAGAAAAATCGACTAATATTGAAGAAAATTAACACATTTGTTGTAGTAGTAATGTATGCACTAACTACATTACTACTTGTACTACAACATTTGAATCGTCAGTTCTTCCTCATTTTCCTCAATTGTTCATATTTGGTTCATTAAAATAATGATATTGTGGTCATTGTTAAAAAATGTCTGCTATTATTATGAGTATTATTATTTGTATAATGCACTTTCTGCCTTCCTGTCATTAGGAGTTAGATATGTAATGGCTATGTAATTGATTTGATTAGAACCTTCATTATCCTAACCTGCTGGGACATTTCCCTATAGCCAATACCTTTATATTGTCTACTCTTCACTTACTTGTCAGCATAGGTCGGCATTGATGTACAGAGCCGACAGAAGACCTTGTTTATATTGGGATCATATTGAGAGGTGCAGTGACGCATCCTAAAACCAGGAAGTAAGCTGCTGGTTCCCTCGACAAAAAGCAATGGGATTTCTCCACAGGGTTTTGGAAAATAGCTGGAAATAAGGTCTGTGGAAAACGAACCTGTTTGATAAATGCACGTTTTGTTCAGCCGGATAATCTCCACATGTTTACCCTACTTTTATAATTTTCTAATTATAAATCTAATCGATAGATTATAAAAGGGTTTTAGGACGCGTCACTGCACCACTAGAAGCCAACTCCATCGATCAAGCTGGCTGAAACGTTCTCTCCCTCTTCTTCTCATGCTCCCTGTCACTCTCCTTTAACTCCTCCGGTGACTATCTTTTATTTGAAGATTGTTTTTTGCCCGGCGCTTGGCCGGTTACCGCTGGTATTAAAAACATTTTGGCGAATGGTTAGGTGGCGCGATAGTCTGAAGTGAAGGAGCGTGCTCCCGCTAACGGGAGCCTGCTCGCGCAGCGCAGCAAACAGCTGTTTGCTTTTCAACCAACAACGACAACCGACTCACGGAACGCTATGTTGTAGCGTTGATAAACGAAACAATTAAACTAAATTGCTCGTCAAAATACCAATACCACAGGACAATTATTTTAAAGCAATATTTTTAGTGGCCCGAGCGGGCAAGTGGAAAGTACGTTATTCTGGCCCGGGGTGTCTAAATAGTGGTTCCGGACCAGCGGGCCAGTTATAATGTCGAGCCCTGCCGGTTACCGGCCGACCCACATCGTCCGACCGGCCCATCGGGATTCCTCCCGAACGTCCCGATGGCCATCCGCCCTTGTTCAAGACTCTAATATTTTTACCAAGTTAGACTTGCGTAATGCCTACCATCTGGTGAGAATTCGGGAGGGGGATGAGTGGAAGATCGGTTTTAACACACCCACAGGGCACTATGAGTATCTTGTCATGCCATTTGGTCTCACCAATGCTCCAGGAGTTTTTCAAGCACTCATTAACGATGTTTTAAGGGAGTTTTTAAACCATTTTGTGTTTGCATATCTTGACAATATTTGTAATATACTTACTCACCTGACAAAGACTCATGTTCACCATGTACTTCAGGTCCTCCAAAAACTCCTGGAGAACAAACTGTATGTGAAGGCAGAGCAATGTGAGTTTCATACTAAGACTGTATCCTTCCTGGGGTTTATCATAGCTCCTGGTCTGATGGACCCGGTGGTTGTCCGCCAAACCGTCTGTCTGTGCCTGTTACTGTACGTTCACGGGTCGTCCATCGGGCTGACTCATCGCTGCTCACCTGCGATCCTGGGGTCAAGAGGACCATATTCTTTATCAAGCCACGTTTTTGGTGGAGATCCATGGAGCGTGAGGTCCGGAAGTGTGTGGAGGACTGTCCTGTCTGCGCTCTGTTTTTACACTGAGTGGTCTGAAACCCACCTCGGTTCCGCGTGTCCTTTGATGAGCTGGTTAAATCATAAAAGAAGGAATTCAAAGCACCAGAATAAAAGTTAAACAATAATATGTTTTAATGGTAAAAAACAACAATACAATTCAAAGGGGTACCCCTGCTCTGGTCCTCCTGCTGGTAGATCTTACTATCTTGGCAGCATGAGAAAAAAGAGACTGGACCAAGGACACAGCAGGGGTACATGCAATTACAACGGGAGGAGTTGTGTCGGATGCTCCTCCCAGAGTGGTCATCTATTGGGAGATACAAAAACGATGGCCTGTCATAGCGAATCAGCACGAGCCAGCCGAGGCAACCCGGAAACAAGAGTCTCTTAAGTTTGAGGCAAAACAAACACATCTGGTTTTCATTGTCTTGCATTCTTGCAGCCTGCACACACACACTTTTTCATAGACTTCTCTCCGGCCCCCTCCCCCATCAGTTTAATACACATACAGTTTCACATACTTTTGGCATTTTTAAGATATGTTTAAGATATAGTTATTTATAGTTGGCTAATACAAGTAATACATGTGAGTTACCTTAATATCACACACATATTTTAGACATGTAGCCTTCCAGATACTTGACATGCAGTGTCTAAATAAGGATGTCTCCTCTCCCACATCTCTAGTCTCCTTTCATGCAAACTGCTCCTATTTCATACAGGGTAATTAAGCACACACATATGTTTAAGCCAACTACTCCAAAATGTTGTGGCAATTTAGTACTCACACATGAAAGAATAAAACAGAGAAAAATCATTAAAACCCAAACACAGGTATAGTTGAGCAGTAATTATACAGCACATATAGGCTAGCTACTGCAATGAACACACACACATCTTCTCATGCAGCCTATCACACAAATGTCCCATGTCTTTCTTTATGAAAGCTATACTTGTATATGTTCTCCACAGGATTAGTTAACTAACAAAGGTTAACTGTTCTTATCCCCTAAGGCCTTCTCTGAACTTCCTTCCTTCCCGAAGTCCGCTCACAATAACATGAATACATCCATTGATAAATCAGAAGGACCATTGTCTCTTTAACTGTGTGACCCAATCGTCTCATGGCCTCTCCTAATATCTGTAAACTGTAATCGAAGTATAGTTATATTGAGAAGGTCCAAGAATTGACAAAACATGTACTCCTTTTATTAATTTAAGCTTCCAGATCATATAAAAAACTCTTACAGACAACCTACTGAGTTCCGACCTTGAAAGCCCAAAATTACTTTCTGAATAATACTTATCAACGGGTAATCATTTTACTCGAGGCAGAAATCACAGGTTATACTGTACTTTACCTACTCACAAATAGTCAAAAAAACACCTTTTGATTATAACACAGAAGTGGAAGAAAAGACCCTTTGCGCTAATCTACTTCTACTTAAAATGGGGCATTATTTTAGGAATATATATTAAAAAACTCTCTATAATTAAGAGGAAAAAATTGACTTGTCCATTCAATTTAACACACATGAATATATAAAAACACACATATATTAGTGATAACTTAATTCAACACACTTCTTATATATCAGGTGACATTCAAATGAATATACCAGAAATACGCTGTATTAAACTTTCTGCTATAACACGTTACTTTAATTCCCCCTTTTGATCTCACCTCAAGAGATCAACTTACACAAGGCATTTTGAAACATAGCCACTGTCATTATTTTCTACTGCGTCCGTCCTCCAACATTATATAAATCCATCAGAAGCTGGGATTTAGAGCCCTTTACACATTTGGGAACAGCCCATCATAACAACTTCTTATGACAGTGGAGAGAGACCAAAATATGTTAAAAAACTGCATCCTTGTCTGCTAAGTCATCATACTCGTCCTCTCCCTCCGCATAAGCCAACAAGGGCATTTGGTACGGAGCGGGAGGGGCAGCTTTTCCTTCAATGGTGGAACTGATTAGTCTGACACACAATGAGCGGATGCACGGCACACAACAACAACCACATGTTATTAAAATGGCCATAGAAGTAGCTACAGAAATAAAGAGAGACATTATTAAACCTTTCCATTGACCAAACATGTTAGTAAACCACTCTTCAAAGGGATTGTGTATCCCTGATTGTTCATGCATAGTTTTAGATAGGTACGAAGGCCTTCTAAGGCTTTAGTCACTGAACCGTTCGGAGCCGTGTTGTTGGGAATAAACGTGCAGCACATATCACCGAACATTGCGCAAACACCCCCTTTCTCTGCCAGAAGCATATCCAACGCCATCCTATTTTGCACAGCCATAAGGGACGTTGGACCCAATTGTTCAGCCAGGCCTTCTACCGCGTCCCTAGTGAGAATGGCCAATCGGAGTACGTTGTAATGTACATAGTTAATCCTGTCTACATTTTTGATAGGGATCACAGGGAAGAAGGTAGAGATAATTGGCATACTTTCAAACCCTGCAGCTATTTGGTCAGCTAGTTTGTATTTGTTAGGGACCCCTCGTGAGATTCCTATGGAATCGATGTAGGTGGGAGAGTTGACAGACAAATCAAAGGAGCCCGGGGCATAGTGCTTGGACAGCACGTGTCTCCTACATCGAGTGATTAGGTTGGTGTTGAGGGAGGCTTTAGGGTCCGTGGGCACCAGTTTTTCGCCTAATAACATTAGGGGTGCATGGAGGCGCACCATAGCACACAATCCTACAGATAGTTCGGGGATACGGGTGAACAGGCGGTGGCCCCCACAATAATAGTAGAGACCAGCCCTGGCCCAATGTCCTATACTAGTGCTAGACACGGTGTGGTTACACCAATCCGTTGAGACATTTCCTAGGTCAAAACGTGGAGATTTTTGGACCATGGTGAAACATGTGTACCCACCGGCGCCTTTGCTAGGCGTAGTCCTAGTATCATTGTCAATTGGAGGGAAAACATTGGCTAGGGTGGCGCAGTTAGGAGGACTAGCCATCTTGGTCAGTTGTAACATACAGTCGTAACCCCAGGTATCTGTGGGAAACAAGGGCGCAGGGTCAGTGACTAATTGTGGGCGGGCCGTAGCACAGGCTAGGCAATCCCCTGCCATTTGTTCTTGGGCTGTTCGGGCCACCCATTTTAACCATAGATTGTCATCTGTGTGTCCTGTGGCCATTTGGATGATGTCTAGAGGTTGAAGTTGGCTATAAACCCCCGTACATTTTTCCGTACATGTGATTTTAGACAGGTATTTAACATTTGATGCTGCATGAGGAAGGTTTTGCTCTACCTTTGGTGTAACTTTAATTTCGAAGAGGCCTTGTGGCGAACCCTTCCCTGCATGTACCGCAAGGACATAAAGTCCAGCGTCGGAGAGCATGACATTCTTTAACGTTATTCGTACCGGATTACAAAACATGGCGGAGCACGGGACGTCTGGGTTTCTTCTGACCAAGTTCATTCTATATTTGAGGGATCTAACAATTTCCGCCGATCGACCGATCGGCTTGTAGCCCCAGTCATGAGGACCCGAATTTGCTACGACACCGGACCAGGACTCGCAGGAGCAACCGTAGGTGTATGAGACGGCCACATAGGGTTCACCTTCGTGAAAGTAAGAACTGCCTCTCTTGCTATCTTTGCTTCTTTTGTTACATACCGCAGGGGCTAGTGTTATGGAAATCTTAGATCTAGTCAATACTGTGGAGATATACAATTAGAATGATCAATCAATAAACTGGTGAAACAAACAGAGTTGTCTTTCTGGATCTTTATTCGAGGCGCCTCGAAAGCACAAGTCTCACAGAGTACAGGGTAGTCTGCAGGAGTGTGCGCAATAGTCACAGAATAGCAAAGTTTATATGCAAGATAGGGCGGGCAGACAGAGTTTTTGTGTAGCATGGTGGAACGCCTCAGAAATCTGCTTTAACACGGATGTCTCATATTGTTATTAGACACCTGTGTCCTTGAGCTGTATAAAGTATAATGGTTATCAGAATATGGAAGTTCAAACTTTGTGTGAAGAGGAGTAGTTTCAACATAGTCTGCCAAATCAGCTCTGTGGCCTTGAAGCGCTTGAGAATAATAACCCTCATTAGAGTAAACAGATGAAACAGCAAATATGAAGAAATGGTACAGTAGTGTTAGACAATGCTTTCAGAAGCATTTGGTTTTACCATATAAGGTAACATAAGACATTGCCACTACACTAGGCAGACGTATTTGGCTAGGTAGGAGTAGGTCCCGTTGAGTTTTCCGCAGGGGGCAATATTGCACAGGTCGATTTCTACTATTCCATCACTACCTACTTGGAAAGTGAAGGTTTGTTTAGGAGACATTGGGGTAACTACTACCTTATTTGGGGCCTGTTTGACCCTAGTTACGAATTCATCTGGCGGGGGAGTGGAGTCTGGGTGGTCAATGGAATCACAGAAGATAAAAATAATGGCAACAGTCACAGTAGAAAACAGGGCTAAGCCTGCGAGACATTTCCAGTTAACATACATAGTTAGGCTGTTAGCTCCAATTCTTCTGGTATCAGTAAAACGTATATGCTAACGTACGGTATTAAAACCCAAGTTATTAAGAGGGCTGTGGACCAATGGGTCATTTAACCATGACTTTTTAAGGGTTACAATGTACATACAGTAGGGCGAACAAATAGACTATTATTCCTAATACTAGTAGCAGCCAACAGGGTTCCCTAGTGAGTTTACAAAAACAAATTCCCTAAGTGTGGGCTTATAAATGGGGTCCTAGGTGTGGCTTATAGCAACCTGATCCCCCCGCCGTGGATCGTTGTCCTTTCCCCTAGTCCCCGGCGTCCTCTTCCTCAAAAATAGGTTAATAAATGACTTAAACTGTGGGTTAAGATACCACTTCCCTCAAAAAATGGGTTAATAAATGACTTAAACTGTGGGTTAAGATACCACTTCCCTCAAAAAATGGGTTAATAAATGAGGTGCTATGTGTAGCTTATAGCAACCTGATCAGAGGGAAGTAGGTTCCTCTGCTTCCCCGTGAAGTCCTGTGTCTTTGTCCCCCAGCCTGCTGACGGCGACTTCTGGGCCGTCTGCTGTAGGGATGTCCTTGAGGTCCTTCTCCTCCGGTCCGCTGATGGCAGCTTCCGAGTCGACCTCCTTGACGAGAGCCAGGTCCGTCCTGATGTCGTCTAGGGTCCTTCCAGGTGGTTTCCCCACCGCACACTGGCTCCAGTGGTACCAGTTGTCCCCCTTTCCTTCTAGGCGGAAGGCATGGGATGTCCGCTGGGTCACTCGGTATGGGCCGGAGAACCTGGGGTTGAGCCACTTGGGCCTGATGACCTTCAGCCAGACGAACTCTGCTGTGTTGGCCTCGTGCTTCTCGGGTCCCCCTTTGGCGTCAGCAACCTGAGTGGAAAAGCCAGACACCAATCCCTTAAGTTGCTGGAAATAAGGTTTCAAACTCATGACCTGTACTTCCTTTCCTACGCTCAAGGCTCCTGGGCCAGGGAACTGATGTCCATGGGTCAGCTCAAATGGGGAGAAACCTGTCCCTCGGTTAATAGATCTCCTGATTGACATAAGGGCCAGAGGCAAGGCGTCTAACCATTTCATGCCTGTCTCCTCACATGCTTTGCTGAGTTTCTGTTTGATGTTCTGGTTCATCCTTTCTACCTTTCCCTGAGATTGGGGGTGATAGACGGCTCCAAAACTATGTTTTAGTCCTAGGGACTGTTCTACTGTGCGTAGGTCATGGTTCTTGAAATGGCTGCCATTGTCTGACCTCACTTTCCTCGGAAACCCATGTAGTGGAATGAAATGCATGACTAAGAACTTGATCACTGAGTCTGCATCTTCTCTCCTGCATGGCATAGCTTCTGGCCAACCTGTGTATGCATCTACTACAACTAGTAAGTACCTGAACCCTCTGACTTTGTCAATCATATCAGTGTAGTCAATGATGATTTCTTCTCCTGCCATCTTAGGTAAAGGAAACTTTCCCTGGTGTGGTTTTACAGTGGCTCAAATGTTATGGGTTAAGCAAATTACACATTATTCTAGGTAATTAGCTATCATGTCAGGTAGGTAGGGGTGCCACCAATGAGTGAGGGGTCGGTTCATCTGAGTTTTACCGCAATGTGTTGGGCCGTGTGCTTCTTTAAGCATTGATCTTATCCATCCTGGGGGTATCACTGGTCTCCCATCTGGGGTGTACCATATCCCGTCTTTGTATAGCTCCTCTGTCTAACCATACTGTTTTATCTTGAGGAGACCCTGCTGCTTGAGCTTCTTTAAGAATATCATCCATTACTGCAGGCAGTAAGTCAGCAGATTTTGAGACCAGCATTTGAAACTGGGGTAGGCCTATATACCCTGCTTTGGCTTTAGCTGCTCTGTCTGCTGCATTGTTACCCCAAGTCAAGTAGTTATCTGCCGTGCTGTGACCTCTACACTTAAGTAAAGCTAGCTTGTTGGGTAACATTACTGCTTCTGCAAGCCTTTTGATCTCTTTCTCGTGTTTGATGGGGGTATTGGTGGATGTTACAAATCCTGCTCGCATCCACTTGCGGATTTCCACATGTATGACACCATGAACATATGCTGAGTCAGTATAGATGTTTACATCTTTTTCTTTTGATAGCTCTAATGCTGCAATGACTCCCATTACTTCTGCCAACTGTGCTGAGACTTTCCCTGTTACTTTTCCTGCTGATCTTTCCTCAAACTGTCCCTCAGTTGTTTGACCCACCACTGCGTAGGCCGCTTGGTGCCCGTTGGTGGGGTGTCTGAAACAACAGCCGTCTGTGAACAGGTTTTTCTGCATGTGGCATAGGCTCGTCTCTGAGATCTATTCTTAGCTTCACATCCTGGATGATTCTTTCCTCACACCTTTGGGGTTCTCCGTTGCCAATGGTGTCTGCGCTGTTAACTCCTTCATGTGTGTAGGTGATGTGTGCTTCTGTCAGAGTTTTCTCTAACCTGGTCTGTCTTGTGGAAGTCATTTTGAATGCACTTGAGTTAAAAAAGAAACAATGCTATGTGTTGTCAGTACTGTCAAAGGGTGTCTCATTACAATGTGTGAAATGTTGTTTAAGATACGTGCTGTACCTGCCGTATGTCTTGTGCATTGAGATTCTCTGTTCTCCACTCTGTCCAGTGTGATACTAATGTACATCAGTATTGACCTCCATCCCCCCTTTTTCTGAAATAGAATACCATTTACTGTGTTTTCATTTTCAGAAACATCAAGGAAAAATGGCAATGCATAGGATGCAGAGGCGAGAGAGGTGACCTGGGACATGGATTGTTTGAGAGAAATTAACGCAGCTTCTGCAGATTGTGTCCAGGCCAGTGTGGCAGTGAGATTGCGCATGCCTTTGTCATTGATCAGTGTTCTCAGTACAGCTGTTCTTGGGTTATACTCTGGGATGTAGTGTCTGCTGTAGCCTGTGAGACCCAGAAAAGATAGCATGTCTTTGACTGTCTTGGGTTTGGGGTGGTGCAATATGAGTTCCTGATGTGCTGCTGACATGCCTGTACCTGCTGGAGAGATAACTCTGCCCAAAAATGTCACCTCTTTACGGGTGCATTGTAGCTTTTTCTTGGAGACCTTGAACCCTGTTGCGTGGAGGCGAACCAGTAGGTTCCTGGTGGCCTCTAAACAAGAGGCCGCGGATGGTGCTGCAATGAGAAGGTCATCTACATACTGGATCAACACCACCCCCTCTGGTAATGAAACGCCGTCTAACTGTTCCCTGAGTATTTTGTTAAATGTTCCTGGAGACAAACTGAAGCCTTGGGGTAGTCTTGTGTACTGTGGTTTTTCCCCGCCCATTGTAAATGAAAAAATAGGTCCCATCTCTTCCGCAAGAAGTATGCAGAAGAAAGCGTTGGGCAGGACTATACAGGTGAACCATGTATGTTCAGGTGAGATATTACAGATAGCCGTGTATGGGTTAGGAACTGGTACCAGAGTTGTAGTTGTGATAGCATTAATGCTCCTCAAATCATGAGCCATCCTGCACTCGCCGTTAGGTTTTGATACCGGGAGTATTGGAGTATTCCACTCACTTTTTGAGGGTTCCAACACCCCTGCTCTTTTTAGTCCCTCAACTGCCTTGCTGATACCTCCTTTGGCCTGTGGTTTAACAGGGTACTGTGATAGATGTATAGGCATATGGCTGCTTACCTCAAATGTCATTGGTGCAGCCTTTGAGCAGAAACCTAAGTCATGAGAGTCAGATGACCACAGGTCAGGTGGGAGGTCACGCAACATGTCATCAGTGAATGAATGGTCAGTCTTCTCTCTACCATGATGTCTATCCACTTCGTGTCTCTCCATGGAGATGCGTTCTTGAGTGCAGATCTTTAGAGCATAAACTTTGTGTGAGGGAGAGTATGTGAGTGCTGCTATTTGTGTTGGTTCCCAATCCTCGACTTCTAGCAGCGTTTTGACCATTGGACCAAGTTCTTTAGCTTCATAGCCCTTTCTAATAGCTAATGAAATGTGTGGTGTAGCTTCAGCTGACATACGGTACCAATAGAGTTGTTCATCAGTGAGTTCAACAGATGCAGCCACCCCCGCTTGTCCCACAAATAAATTGGTTGTGGTTATGTCCCACACGGACATAGACACCTCTGGGTCATACGCATATGCATAACTTTGGTCGTCTTTTCTATCATAATTTAGCGTTTATCTGGAGGGGAACCATAAGTCGTGAGGAGGTTAATCCACGGCTTCCATTGTTGAAAAATGGAAAATAGTCCTAGTGTCTTGTCTTGGGGCCGGTCGAGCAACCCCCAGTATATGGTGGCATACTGAGTTGCTTCTGCTTCAGTGGATTGGGCCAACCTGACTTTATGGTGGATAATGAACAATTGAGGCGAGTGCCATCGGGAAACGATATTATTAGTCCGTCGGGGGAACAGAGGATGGAGGCATTAGCTTTGATGAGAACATCCCTTCCCATGAGGTTAGCCGGACTTTGGGATGCCAAAACGTACTGATGGAAAAATATCTGGCTTGCTATTCTGGTGGTTAACGGCGTAGAGAGCGGTACTTGCTCTATTTCTCCCGAAAACCTTATGACTGAGACTGTATTACTTGACATGGACGTGTTGAAAATGGGGGAGTTGATAGTTGAATATCTAGCTCCTGAATCAACAAGGAATGTTAACTTCGAGTTTTTTAATCATGTCCATGTAAGGATCCGCCAGGGCCGTACATTCAGGGTTCCCTGGGCGACCTCATTGTGGTGGGTAATAGTCTTGTTCGTACTGGACAAAGTGGCCATAGGGGGCGGCCATTGCATTGGGTGCAACGTGACCCTGGTCTTGGTGTTGGGCCGGTGGGGCTGCCTCATGGTGCTTCTGGAAATACTGCATGTCTTGTCTGTTCCCTTGTCCATGCCCTCTCTGTCCCTCTCTGTCCCCCTTGTCCCCGCCCGCTCTGTGGTGGGGATCCCTGTGGGCACTGCTTGTACCAGTGGTCGGCCTGTCCACAGGTGAAGCACACCTTCTGCTGATATTGGTTCACTCCTGGAGCTGTTCCAAACCCTCCTCTACCTTTAGCTCTGCCTCTGAACCCGCCCCTCTGTTGCTGAAAACCATTATTGTAGCCATATTGGGGCTGGTTATAGAACGGACCTTGGTTGGGAAAACCCCCTTGTGGGTTTTGCGGCCCCGGTGCTTGCTCTGCTGGCGCCACGGGATGAACAATCAGCTGTTTGGCACTCTTTTTCTCATTTTGAACTGTTTTACGGGCTATTTCTAGCTGAGTACGGAGTAGTTGCACTCTCAACTCGTCTTTCTCGGTTTTATTTTTTGTGAGTTGTTTGTTAAATTTGCCTAAATGATGGGCCAAATGACGCTCCCATGTCTGTGTGTTTAGTTGATCTGTTTTAGGGTTGTCCTCCATAAGAGCTTTAATCTCGGCAGGTACTGCTGCCAATATCGCTTTACGGAACATCTGCATATGTTGGTCATTATTTTCTGGACTATAGTCAGTAGCTACTGTGTATTGTTGGCTTGACCTGAGCAACATGGTTGCTGCGGCCTCTCCAGGTGCAAATGTGAAGGACAGTGAACCGTAACCTCCTCCTGTCTGTGGGAAATGTTCTCTCATTGCCTTGCCAAGCAAGCTGTGTATGTTGTTGGAAGAGATAAGTTTGTCATCCTTCATTCTTCCTGTTCCTGATCTTTCCTCAACTCTCTCTACCTCATAGCTGGAAGTCTGTTGTGCTAATATCCTCCTGAAATCTCCAAGGCAGATTGTTTGTCCTGCTGACATATCAGCAAACTTTCTCATCCAATGTCTCCCTCCCTCAGTAGGTAGCGGGATTTTGTCAACTAGTGCATGTATGTTTCCTAGTGTGAAAGGGTGGTAAGTGGTATTCCCACTGGGGAGAGTCACTAAAGGAGCCTTTAATGCTGGGCCCATAAAGGCATGAGACGTGGGGTTTTCTGAGGTGTGTTGGGATCTTAACCTCCTACGGGGGAGTGCAAGAACCTGTTCTTCAGTCAGTTCAGTGATTGTCGCTGTCAGAGATATGTTCTTAACCTTGCTCTTAACCTTTCTGCAGTTGTCCTCTTCCTGTTCTGCTCCAGAGTAACACTCATCACTTATATCTCCAGATGCTCCTCCCCCACTGGTGGAGAGATGGCCTGTTTGTGCCTGTCGTTTTTGGAACGGTTCGTCACTGAAACAACCCTCATTTTTGGGAGAACTGTCTCTATACCGTTCCCTACTTGTTCTTTCTTGACTACCGCTCTCTCTATCTCTATTCATTCTTCTGTTCTGACTTTCTCGTTCCTTTTCTTCCTTTTCAAGTCTCAGTAATTCTTCCACTGCATGGTGATATCCCCTCTCTCCCCACTGACTATCCTCACTCCCATCGTCTCCGCTTTCCTTATCACTTCTTCTCTCCTCTTCCTTTCTTCTCTTCTTGTGGCGTTCTACAATGGCGAGTAATTCTGCCTCTGTGGGGCTGCTCTTGCCTTTTTTAATAGAGGTACTCCTTAAAGGAGTCAGTGAAACATTTCCCACCATTTTAAAGTTACCCCCCCTTTCACTTGCTTTGTCTTGGTCTGACCCAGAGCACGCTTCTGTTAGTGGCATCTGTAGATTAGACATGGGGGGTGCGTTCGGGACAGGGGGAGAGTAAGGGGGAGGTTGTTTAAATTGATTAAATAGGTCCGGGTAAATGAGGGGGGAAAGGATGTGGACATGCTGATCCTCTACAGGTCCTGTCTGGGGCCTCTCGTCTGAGTTAGCCTTTTGTGCAGTGCACACGTCATTTGCAGCACTGCTGAGAATTTGCCTCCCCCTGTCTTCCCTGTCAGAGGCAGAGGTTTCCTCTTTATTTATATTCCTATAACATCTGACCCGTTCTGCAATATGGTGACGTATTTCTTCATCTGTAGGTGCTTGTGTTGGCACGTGCGTCCCTATACTGTCATGAGGGAACAGGAGAGTGCTAAGGTAACTAGAGTGTTGCAACTCTTCTCTCTGGGTCGGGGTTTGGACCGCAACCAGGACTGGGGGAGTCTTGGCTGTGAAGGGAGTAATAGCTACCCCGTTCATAGCGAGTGCTGCATTATGACATAGCCTCCATATTTTATCTACCTCCTCTTTCTCTTTGTTTAGTTTTGTCCGGCCTAATAATCTGTGCTGTTGTTTGTTTAGGTCGCCAAGTCTTTTTACCAGCTGTCGTTCATAAACATTCAGAGCTGAGCCTAAATTTCCTTGAGTCTCATCTCCTCCCACTCTGTCTTCTTCTATCATTTTATTATGGAGGAACCTGAGGCCAGCACAAGCCTTCTTCTTCTCCCCCTGTTTCATTCCACTGAGAATCAATCTCTCAGTCTATCCCCATTGTTCTCGGAAACTTCCGGGATTTGGGACGTGTAAATCATTCTTTTGAAACTGTCCTTCCATGATGGTTGTATCTATTTATCTGACTAGGTTGATATGTGTTCACTTGTATTTATTAATATACTGGACAATGCTTGTCGTCACTCCTAATGTAGTTATTGTATTTATTTAACTGCTCTGCCCTTAATCTAGACGTGTAAATAGTTTGAGTGTAAAAACTCATGTATTTCAACTCCACTTTGAGCAATAGAATTATTAACAAAGAAGTACTAACAAAGCACTTATATACTAACAACGGACTGGCTTATCTAAAGCCAGTTGAGTAGCACTTGAAGTGTTTTGGCTCTATAAAACCTGATATACTTTAATGATCCTGTTTTTTTTGTTTGTATGTTCCCGGTAAAACGCACTTATTGTAAGTCGCTTTGGATAAAGGCGCCAGCCAAATGTAATGCAATAATGCAAGAAATACTACAAAATACGTCCAGCAGATGGAGCCAAAAAAACATACTTTACCATTAGTCGCTCTTTCTTTTGTATCACACCCTGTTGGCCACCAGATGGCGGCACCTGACCAGGAATGAGCTCCACCTCACTGAGGGGAAAATGCAAACTGGTCTTCTGAGAGCAACAAGCTTAAACTTTGCTTCTTTACCTGACTTTCTCCCTTATATATTCTAACTAAGGTTATTTGTGTTCACTTTTTATACTAATTACTCACAGAAAATTATTCCCCGTACAGTCTATCCAGCTTTTATAGTGCGATGTTTATTTAGACAGATGGAGAGACTTCTTAAAAGCGCTTATACACCCCCTTGCAGCGATGTGGCTTTTAGCATGGAGTCGAAACCCAAGTCTACAGAATCTCTTTATCGTCACGTTTAGCCTTCTAGATTCAACCCAACAGAACAAGAGATAGTGAGATCCGGTCGTTTCGAAATGGCTTTTTTGAAATTTGCGTTTCTCTTCTTGGAATAACATATAACTCAACTTCGGTTCCTATGAGCCTCGGAATTGTTATTCTGATTAGTCATGGATAGAGAATCGACACTCTACTTGACTTCCCCAGCAAGTATAGCCGTGGGGACTCGATACCTCCACTAGGCGTAGGGACTCGATACCCTTCCAGCCGTAGGGACTCGATACCCTTCGCTGAAATACTTTGCTGCTTTACTTTAGTCTTATATGACTTTCCTGCCAGCCGTAGGGACTCAATACCCTACGCTTAAAGTAAAAAATGTATTGTATTGTTTACCGTGAAAACTAGAACACTGTGAATCTCTCTGAAAACTCTAAAATGTTGGTTATAGCCAATCACAGATTTTGAGTATAACAGGTATCTGCTTACCTTGTATTTGTAGGGCCCTGTTTTTAGTTGTCAGAAAGGTTCAAGGTGTTTTCCCTGGACTGCTCCGTCCGCTGGCTGCTGGATGAAGCCCTACTCATCACGTCACGGGGTCACCACTTTGTTGGGGCGCTGAGTGGTCTGAAACCCACCTC
Source organism: Notothenia rossii (assembly GCF_949606895.1). Lineage (NCBI taxonomy): Eukaryota > Metazoa > Chordata > Actinopteri > Perciformes > Nototheniidae > Notothenia > Notothenia rossii. Next base: position 51,578,698 of record NC_136909.1, read on the forward strand.
GGCTCCGCGTGTCCATTGATGAGCTGGTTAAATCATAAAAGAAGGAATTCAAAGCACCAGAATAAAAGTTAAACAATAATCTGTTTTAATGGTAAAAAACAACAATACAATTCAAAGGGGTACCCCTGCTCTGGTCCTCCTGCTGGTAGATCTTACTATCTTGGCAGCATGAGAAAAAAGAGACCAGACCAAGGACACAGCAGGGGTACATGCAATTACAACGGGAGGAGTTGTGTCGGATGCTCCTCCCAGAGGGGTCATCTATTGGGAGACACAAAAACGATGGCCTGTCATAGCGAATCAGCGCGAGCCAGCTGAGGTGACCCAGAAACAAGAGTCTCTTAAGTTTGAGGCAAAACCAACACATCTGGTGTTCGTTGTCTCGCATTCTTGCAGCCTGCACACACACCCCCATCAGTTTAATACACATACAGTTTCACATACTTTTGGCATTTTTAAGATATGTTTAAGATATAGTTATTTATAGTTGGCTAATACAAGTAATACATGTGAGTTACCTTAATATCACACACATATTTTAGACATGTAGCCTTCCAGATACTTGACATACTGTTTCTAAATAAGGATGTCTCCTCTCCCACATCTCTAGTCTCCTGTCATGCAAACTGCTCCTATTTCATACAGAGTAATTAAGCACACACATAGCCAACTACTCCAAAATGTTGTGGCAATTTAGTACTCACACATGAAAGAATAAAACAGAGAGAAATAGATAGAACACAAACACAGGTATAGTTGAGCAGTAATTATACAGCACATATAGGCTAGCTACTGCAATGAACACACACACATCTTCTCATGAAGCCTATCACACAAATGTCACGTGTCTTTCTTTATGAAAGCTATACTTGTATATGTTCTCCACAGGATTAGTTAACTAACAAAGGTTCTTATCCCCTAAGGCCTTCTCTGAACTTCCTTCCACCCCGAAGTCCGCTCAAAATAACATGAATACATCCATTGATAAATCAGAAGGACAATTGTCTCTTTAACTATGTGACCCAATCGTCTCATGGCCTTTCCTAATATCTGGAAACTGTAATCAAAGTATAGTTATATTGAGAAGGTCCAAGAATTGACAAAAAAAATGTCCTCCTTTTATTAATTTAAGCTTCCAGATCATATAAAAAACTCTTACAGACAACCTACTGATTTCCGCCCTTGAAAGCCCAAAATGACTTTCTGAAAAATACTTATCAACGGGTAATCATTTTACTCAAGGCAGAAATCCCAGGTTATACTGTACTTTACCTACTCACAAATAGCCAAAAAAACACCTTTTGATTATAACACAAAAGTGGAAGAAAAGACTCTTTGCGCTAATCTACTTCTACTTAAAATGGGACATTATTTTAGGAATATATATAAAAAACCTCTCTATAATTAAGAGGAAAAAATTGACCTGTCCATTCAAGTCTAACACACATGAATATATAAAAACACACATATATTAGTGATAACATAATTCAACACACTTCTTATATATCAGGTGACATTAAAAATGAATATACCAGAAATACGCTGTATTAAACTTTCTGCTATAACACGTTACTTTAGCTCGCAACAAGACATCCTCCAGGGCACAGATGGGGCTTCTCCGTTTAGGGTGTAGTAGTTGTACCCCATGTTACTCAGCAATGTCCTCCACTCATCACTAATAATGGTACTTCCTGACTTAACATGCCGTCTAATCAGAGGGACAGGGTGGCATCTTGATCGTTTCTCCACTAGTTTCAACGCTAGTCTCCGCCTTTTGTCTTTAACTCCCATCATTCCGAAGACCCATTTCTTCCTTCTCCAGGTATGTCCAAAGCGTCCACGTGCATACTTACAAAAAATAAATCATATCATCTTAGTTAACAACAAAATGCACACAAATTACAGTAAAAATTGTTGCACATCATGTTTCAAAATGCCATACTTCTTTATTAGGTACATTGTATAACATAATTTAAGGATAATTATACAGTAATTCTTAGGGAAATATTTTCCAAGGCCCATAACTTTGACCCAGTTTATCAGTTCATACTGCACATGTAACTTTGGCTTCTGTGCTCTCAGAATGTTGTCTCCCTGTTCCTCTTGGCGTCAGCTGATAGAGGTGTTATGATTCTATCCTTTTATGCACAATGTTGATTATTCTCTCTGAACTAGCTAAATACACGGGTCTGGGGTAGAGTTCTTCAGATTTGACGTGGTAACTCCTGTGAAGTCAGAACCTCTGACTCTGGACTTGTTTTGTGAATTCTCCGGCCGAAGCTCCTAAATAAACCCATCAGTGTTTGACATCAAAGCTCCAGCTTCCTGAGTCGGTGGCTCCTCCTGCATTGCTACACAGAAGTTTCCCCTACAGTAGTGGTCCATATTGATGTTTTTTTTTTATTCTCTTGTACAAGAAAGCCCAGTCTATAACTGCCGAACATAGGAACTGTGTACAGTACCTTCTCCCAGACACAAATATTCAAATAAAATAGTTTACTTTATCAGCAATGCTTACTATTTATTTCATACCAATAAAAAGAACAAGGTTTGGGTTCGTTCTTCAGATATGACTGTGACGTTAACGTGTAAGCTCAATAATGAACTCCAGCTCCACCAACCATATTGTAGTGTCTAAGTAAGCTACGGTAGCCCTGAAGTGCACGACGCCACAGCATTTCACAAAACACTACAGCATTTCACAAAACGCCGCAGCATTTCACAAAAGACAACAGCATTACAGAAAACGCTATAGCATTTCAGAAAACACAACAGCATTTCACAAAACACAACAACATTTCAGAAAACGCTATAGCATTTCACAAAACACAACAGCATTTCACAAAAAAACAGCATTTCACAAAACACAACAGCATTTCACAAAACACTACAGCATTTCATAAAACACCACAGCATTTCACATTGGATGGAAAGAGTATTCCTTTTGTTTGTGATTGGACAGAACCAGCCAGAGAAGCACTGCTGTGATTGGTTGTTTTTGCTGCCAGTCAAGAAATTACGCTTCGTGATTGGTCACCCGACAAAATGTCCCAACACAACATCCGTTACCCCTAGATTCCACCGGGTCCGTCTGCGGCGCGCTACGGCCGCGTTACGGCTGCGTTACGGCTGCGTTACGGCTGCGCTCCGGCATTCGCAAAGATCGCGGCCACTCTAGTCAATGGGTGCTATTCCACCAGACGCGTTGTCTGAAATGCTCTTGTGTTTTGTGAAATGCTGTAGTGTTTTTAAAAATGCTGTAGTGTTTTCTGAAATGCTGTTGTGTTTTGTGAAATACTGTGGTGTCTTGCACTTCAGGGCCACCATAGTAATCATCTTGAAATATGACATTCATATTTGTAATATACACACATCTTATTGTGAGGTTAATTCCACATACGCTAGGCCGCTCTTCAACACTACTTTGACGTTAGCTTGTCTACATAATCGATCATAGCACATTTTAATTAACCTTATCAATGCATAAAGTTACCTACCTAATAAAATATCTCTCTAAGGCCCAATCCCAAACCACTCCCTCGACCCTACCCCTCCGTGACGGAGTGAACTCCGTCTGTAGCCACACTCGCAGCTCAACGAGGCTCCCTCCTGTCAGATGGAGGGAGTAAATACAGCGGCAAGCTTTGGGACGGCCTCCCCTCCCTCCGGCAGAAACAGGAAATGCCGTCACTGTATGTAACAACGGTTTCAAATCAGCATCTCTTAGACAAAAAGTTTAAAATAATAACTCAAATAAAACTTAAACATCTTTCATTGTGTTTCAAAGCTCTTTTAGTTTTAAACCTGATGTTTATAAGCTTCTTAGTTTTTGCAACGGTCTGTAAATATACACAACTTTATAAAAAAATGCACACATTTACCTTTTTCTAGACTAGACACAGGTATGATCCTAAGTTAAAAACATATGAGGTTATCATGAGGTTGTTAACATCACAGTTTATCAGTGGATGTTTGCTGGAAATACTTGTAACAGCTTGTTTCCTGACGGACACACACAGCGTGACTCCGGTCAGGTAGAGACTGGTCTCAAGTCAGCACCGCTGCAGAATCGCTGTTTGAGGGCTTGATAGCCCACTCCCCCTCCACACCGCTCCACACTCGTTGCTTTGGAACAGCCCTCAATATGGCGGACCCTCCGCGTGAACGCGCAAACGGAGGGTTAGGGTGTAGGGGTAGGGTGTAGGGGGCGGTTTGGGAATGGGCCTTTCTTACAAGGATAACCTTATTATACCAACCTCAAACAGAAGCTGTTTGATCTACAGTATTATCCCACTTAATGCTTAACACTAGAACCGCCAATTTTACCCGAGCTGTTTTTTGATTGAACTTTTTTTCGATATAATATTAAGGTCTCCCAGTCCGTGACTTTTCCTGAAAGTGTGTTATGTAGCACCCTCTGTTGTTAAAAATTGTCAATATGAAGTCAGATTGTCAAAAATTGCCATTTACAGGGGTGGAGCTTCCTACAGGCGATATACAGATGTAGCACTCCAGATAGGACTCACATGGGTGTGTCCCAGTCAAAAGCCCAGCGGATCCCAGTGGCTGGGGGTGTTGCCAAATTGCTAGAGGGCGTTGCCCAATTTCCCCATTTGTTCAATTACAGGATTTAACCATGAGATGGCGCTTCATTCACAAATACACAAAGACAAATGCGTATTGTAGAACTTAGTCTGTTTGCAATGTTTGCAGCTCTGCAGTTGTGTTTGCTGAATACTGTAGCATTTAATCACTTATTTGTTATGGTTTTCACGGGCTACTATAATGAAAAAACATCAATGTTTTAGATCAAATAAAGTATATAGTTTGCTTTATGCAGTATATTTTTTGTAATATTGTTGGGGTGTTTTTACACAGTAGTGAGAGTGAAAAACAGGATAGCACAGATTAATAAAATCAAAAATAAGATGAGCGATAAAAATAAAAATAATAATAATGAGAAACTATGAAATAAGAAATGAATAAAACTCAAATGTAATTATCATATCATATATTCTAATGTATTGTATCCCTATGTCTTACCCAAAACTGTCTTGTGAGCTCGTGGCAGAACCATGAAACCAAAAAAACAAAAATATACAACTCGTAATATCATACATTAAACCCATTATAGCAGATGCCACATTGAATGGATGAACACATTTATGCATCAATAATTACAACAGAGTATTTCTAAATACAAGTTGTAACAATACTTATATGTATATTAATAACATAATGATTAATTTCAGATGATAATACTTTTCAGGGTTGGGTCCGGTCTGACAGCGCTTAGCTCTCTCTGCTGCAGAGAAGATCACTGCTCTAAACAAAGTCAAAAATACTACATCCAAACGGAATAAATATAATAAATTATTATTAATACGTTAAGTCTTGTTCATTGTTTTTCACTTTAATTAAATGTTTGATATTTCCGGTGGAAATGGTGGACTATCGGACATTCAAAATGCAGCATATTTTCACTCTTACACACATATATTCTCCTTTTACTTACATACATTTTCACTCTCACACACATATTCTCCTTTTACATACATACATTTTCACTCTTACACACATATATTCTCCTTTTACATACATACATTTTCACTCTCACACACGTATATATTTACACTCACACATTCTGCTCTCATATTATCATATTTCAATGCACACATTCATACATTGTCAATCACACATTCATGCATTTTGTTCTCATATTCATATATTTTAATGCTCATATTTATACATTTTGCTCTCATGCACATTCATTCAATGTTTACATTTACTATTACAAATAATATATGCTTGTCTGAAGACAATATATGTATGCAAGAGAATAATGCATGTATGTCTGAAGCCAATATATGTATGCAAGAGAAGAATGCATGTATGTCTGAAGACAATATATGTATGCAAGAGAAGAATGCATGTATGTCTGAAGCAGTGCTTGAATTGGAATAAAAAAGGTGCCAGTACTCTAAAACAGCAACAAGTATTTGGCACAAAGTCATAGTATATCCTATAATGCTGGTGGGTTTATCTCTTTACTGTATATTTTAGAAAGGCTCACTGTACTTACACAAAATGACTCAGGGTGCATCTGAGATTAGAGGGGGTGCAGTGGTAAAGTGCTATTTTTATAAGTGGGGAGTGGACCTGACACCCTCTAGTCTAGGGGGGTCCGGGGGCATGCTCCCCCGGGAACATTTTTTTTTAAATATTGAAGTTAGATGCATCAATCTGGTGCAATTTGAGAGCAAAATGAAGAGATATATGGATACCTCTCAACATCCATAATGAAATAACTGTAAACAGATTTACTTTTTCTTTATGGATATAAAAGAAAGTAAAGCTTGACTCCTACTGGCTGGTTAAATGACTCCTCGTCCCTGAGGCCACTACCATTTTTTTGTGCCATTTTGCTGGATTTATTTGTCAATAGCGTTGCTGCACAAAGTGATAGCCCTCTAGTTTAAATCTACTACCCAAAAAGAAACATATGGAGATGGGTTACTATTTAAAAAAAATTGCAAATCTATTTGGGAACAGTGGGGCCGGGCCTCAAATCCTATAGGGGGGTTCGAGGGCATGCTCCCCCGGTAAGATATTTTTTTTAAATGTTGGGACTTAAATGCATCAATCTGGTGCATTTTGAGGGGGAAATAAAGAGACTACACCCATATGAAACAAAAATGTATATGTTTAAATAATCATAAAATCATAAGTACATGGCCATAACAAATAACATACAATATCCAATATGAAAAAACATTGAAACTTGTTTATTTATTTGTTTTTGGTTCATTTATAGTTGTGAGTGTGTCTGGGCTCCTGAATCGACCTCTCCTGTCTCCCTCCTCTCCCCCCTGCTCCTCTTTGAGGCAACAGCAAAGACTAGTTTTAGCTCTCAACAAGTTTATCTTACCTTTTTTCACCTAGTTAACATTTTGTTTGTATTATTCATGCATATTTTACTAATCACTACGTCCCCTCAAATGGAAATATGTGTTTACATAAATGGTGACCGAACCGTTTGAGACCCACTGAGATAACTTAAACTAAGTTAACTATCTAAAGACTCAGAGAGTAATTTACCTCACCAGAGCTGTAGTTATCAGCAAAGGACTCTCCCTCCACCTTGTTGTTGAACCTTGCCGGTACCTTGCCGGTACTCAGTAAGAAGTGCCGGTACCACATGGGTAAAAATCAGAAGTGCCGGTACTGCGTACCGGTGAGTACCGGCCCAATTCAAGCACTGGTCTGAAGACAATATATGTATGCAAGAGAAGAATGTATGTATGTCTGAAGACAATATATGTATGCAAGAGGAAACAAGGGGAATTTAGCGATCACAAAGAAAACGGCCAAGACACACATTGAGACCAGAAAATGAATGTTATTAAGGGCTGTAAGTATAATAAGCCTGTTGTCAATTTTTGACACAGGCTTATTATATTTACAACCATTAATAACATTCATTTTCTGGACTCAATGTGTGTCTTGGCCGTTTTCTTTGTTCCAAGCAAACGAGTGCTTTTTGTTTTGAAATCACTTCTGCGAGTTTCGCGGCCCCCCTACCCCCTCGCTCCACTGACCATTAGACCATTTAGTAAGGTAAAAAGCAAAAGGGCAAAAACGCCTCTCAGACGCTCTTCCTTTTACTTTTTTAATAAAGAAAAACAAATGGTCCGTAACACGGACTCATATATACATGTATACTGTAAGGAGAATGTATGTGCGTGAGAGGACCAGTATGAATTACGGCATATAAATATGCGAACACAAACCTACAGACTGGGGGTTGGGAGATCACAGGAGTGGGGGGGAGAGCTGTGGAATGTGACCATTCCCCTTGGGAGAATTCTTCCACACATTCCGATGGCCAATTCGTTTTAAAAAGAGAGTTCGCAACACAGCATATAGGCAACATGGGGGGTGGGGCTGGTGAACGGTCTGGTCAATGTTTGTAAACACCATCCCCAGCATGTGTAATCAAACCAAAAGAGAAAATGCAGATATCATTCTCTCTCTCGACTCGCTGGTATCTCGAGCTGAGCGCTCATTGGTGTTCATACTGCTCACAAGCTGGGCGGCTGTGTATATCTAGTGTATTCATACTGTACCCCTCCTCACTGTTTATTCATCATTCAACCATTTACACCTTCCTTTTTTCCCGTCAAGAGGTTGAAAAAGATTGATGTCTCCAATTGGTTCCCAAATCTGAACATTGACCAGCGGCATAAGATTAGGAGCCGGGTAAATGAGAGACTGAGGAGCCCCCGAAAAACAGATCCCGAAATAGCTCGTCCTGGTTTCCGCAGCAGATAGGCCTACAGTATGGTGTCTGTTATGTCAGTTATTTTTAAATAAAATGGTGAAAACTGAACTTGAAAATTGTTTCATCTTTTTATTTTATTTATTATTTTCGGGACGGGGAGACGTGGGGAGACGTGTGTGATTAAAAATTAAATCGCAGAAATGTAAAGTGATCTAACTAAGTTCTATTCATATTTGTTACGTGCCAGGCAGGCTGTACTTGTGTGGTTTTTCTTCCCTTCTGTGTTTCTCTCTTCTCCCTGTCTTCTGCACAGCTAATCCGCAGCTGATCGGAATCTGCCTGTGCACCTGAATCTGATGGCTGATTGGATCCTCTCACCCTCAGCTGGCCTATCAGCAGCCAGGGCCGACCATAAAGGAGGCACCCAGGAAGTCTTCTCTCTCTCTCTCACTCTGGGCCTGTTGCTGATGAAGGAGCCTGCAGTGTTTAGCAACTCATTATCTTTGTATTGTCTGACCTTTTTGAAAGTGGGTGTGTTGAGAGGTGGAGGAGTTAGGTAAGTCTGGGGTACCCTGTACATTTCTCACCACGTAGCTAACTAATGTTCAGACACACTAGGTTAGCGGATTGTTGCCACCCCTGTATATTGTTTTGTTAAATTCTTTGTAGTTTAGCTGTGAGGGTTTTTTTGTTTGAGTTTTGGTTTCAAAGGATAGATGTAGAGAGAGGCCTGGTTTTGTTATGCTTGTTTATTTTGTTTGGCACAATCCTTTGACTCCTCCTCCTCCTCACCAACAGAGTGTTTCAATTATATGTCTGTTCGGATCTGGGTTTACACATAATAAACCTTTTGTCAACTGTTACGCTGACTCCCTCATTTTTATTGGTTGTATGTTATTGTCTCCAGGTCCCCTAGACCTTAGTGGGGACGTAACAAATGGGGGGTCGTCCGGGATGAACCCGGGACCTCTCAAATGTCTGCTCTGAAGAGATACTCAGGGCATCAACTTCAAGCCGCTTTAACGTGATTTCTTTCTCAGCTTCTATCTCTAACTTGCGAATCTGCAGTGCCATGAATTCTTCCCGAAATCTTTCCTGCTTGTGTTGTTACAAGGGCCCAGTCAAAGAAATATGGAGAGGACTTGTCTGATTCTTTTCTTGCTACAGGGCAGTTTCTTAAAGACATGACTGCGACGGACCGACTGCCAGAGGAGGCCCGGTCTGCTGATGCTGGATCACCCAGTAAGAGCTCAGAGCTTGTACAACTGCCTGCCACTCGGGAAGAATTCATGGCAGCCCAGTTAAGTGATGAAACACTTTCTAAATGTCTCTTCTGTTATCAGTCAGGAAGAGGCCAAGTCAAAGAAGATGGCCTATATTATGGAAGATGGACTATTGATGCGTCGCTGGATTAGTGATGCCTGTGAGGAGGCAGACTCCTTTGCAAATTATCAGGTTGTCGTGCCAACAGCCTATCGTTCTCAGGTGATGTCCTTGGCTCATGATCATCCGTGGTCAGGTCACATGGGGGTAACAAAAACGTATGAAAGAGTTTTAAAACACTACTTTTGGCCAGGACTTAAGTCTGACGTAGTTCTTTATTGTCGAACATGTCATGTGTGCCAAGTTGCTGGTAAACCAAATCAGGTGATTCACCCTGCTCCTCTCATTCCCATCCCAGTAATGGGAGAGCCATTTGAAAGGGTGATTGTGGATTGTGTGGGACCCTTGCCTAAAACTGGAAATCAGTTTCTCTTAACTGTCATGTGTGCCTCCACTAGGTTCCCAGAAGCCATCCCACTACGGAAAATCACTGCCCCGGTCATCACCAAGGCACTTCTGAAGTTTTTCTCCACGTTTGGTCTACCAAAGGTAGTTCAAACAGACCAAGGTACTAACTTCATGTCTAAAGTGTTTGCCCGGGTACTTGACACCTTAGGGATCAAGCATGTGACATCCAGCCCATATCATCCTGAAAGTCAGGGGGCATTAGAGAGGTTTCACCAGACTATGAAATGCATGTTAAGAAAACATTGCCACGAGTCTCATAAAGATTGGGATGACGGTGTTCCTCTAGTGTTATTTGCCGCCCGTGAAGCTGTTCAGGAGTCTCTAGGTTTTAGTCCTGCTGAGCTAGTGTTTGGACATGAAGTCAGAGGTCCTTTAAAAGTTCTTAAAGAGCATTTGATCATGCCAATGAAAAAAGTTTGCAGTATCCCAGAGTATGTCGCCAAACTTAAGGATCGTCTACATCGTGCTTGCTCCTTGGCTAGGGAAGCTCTGACCTCTACCCAGGGGAAAATGAAGTTGACTGCTACGACCAGAAGGCGGAAGGTTGTCTGTTATTGTCTCCAGGTCCCCTAGACCTTAGTGGGGACGTAACAATATTCTTGACGGGAAGAGCAGTGTAAATGTGTGGCCATATGCATTTGAAAAGCAATATAAATCAGTTATTATACAATAGGCTATAAAAGCACCATCGATAACCATTACCTTTCTCCAATTCAAACTTTGGACGGGAAAAAAGGAAGGTGTAAATGGTTGGGCTGGAAATGTTCACATCAGGCACCTTCAAGTTAAACAATACTAGCCTACAGTAAACAATTAACACAGTAAATTATGTGGATTAAACCACATTTATTTCGTTAAAAATAAACAAAATATGATTTTGTTTGAATGATTAAATGTCATCAGGCACCTTCAAGTTAAACAATCAGGTGCACACTTTAATGTGCCGCCACCTCCGGAGTCGGCTTGACTCGGTTTAAAGAATGCACAAATTTGTTTAATCGTTAATGTCAGATATGTACTAAGTAAATACATTTGTTCCTGTTTAAGATTAGATTCAACTTTATTGTTATTGCACATATTACAGGTACTGAGACAACGAAATGCAGTTTAGCTTCTAACCAGAGGTGCAACAAGCAGCGAAAAATAATGTGCACAATACTACAGTAAACAATTAACACAGTAAATTATGTGGATTAAACCACATTTATTTCGTTAAAAAGAAACAAAATATTATTTTGTTTGAATGATTAAATGTAGGGTGAATTGCCCTAATGTGGGACATTTTTGAATTTCATACTTCGGGAATATGTTGCAATATGAACCCGATACAATCAATCAATATCCAGTACCATTCTGAAATCCCCAGTAATATTAGACACTAATAATACAGTAAACTATTAACACTGTACATATTATTGTTTGCCCGTGGGATTAGGATGATCGGTAGTGAGAGCCGTGCTGCATTTTCCTCCGGTCGGATGTGATATAAAAACAAAGCGATTATTTTTGTTGTTGTAAACTCATGTGGATTGCATTTAGTGCATTCATTTCAACTCGCGAACATATGATAAATTAAATGATCGTGAGGATGATGATTGAAAATCATTTGTTTGAGCCGGGCTACATTTCCTGATCTAAAAACATAGCAATGGTTTTGTACTTACGCCAACGTGAATTAAACAACATTATTTTGTTAAATAAAAACATGGTGATGTTTAGTAAATGATTACATGTCTCTTATTTAGCACAAAATATGATCCTATCCGTGACATATGGATCTTAACAAATATCCGCTATATCAGATACCAGTAAATCTATCAGCTGTTTATTTCACATGAGTTCCAGTGTGGCAGCTTTTCACGGCTCCCCCTGGTGGGCAAGTCGTGCTTAGGTGGTATAGAGTGACAGCCAATAAAATCGCAGCATTACTGATGGTGCTGAACTACTGTCTTAGCCAGCTGATATTTCTTCTGTTATCAGGTTCGACACCCGGTTGGGGCAAAGTCTGTGAATCCTAATGTCCTGTTATTGTGTTTATATGTATTTATTACCTTCAAAAGAAAAACTCCGAAGGTATTATTTACATTTAAGATATGGACCATGTAGTATAAATAATTTACTTATGAATGAGACATGTAGATATTAATCAAAAAACATCTTTATTGTAAACAACAGAAACAAAGCAGATTATGTCATACAAAACATATAATATATAAGTAACAAAATAAGGTAGAAGTAAATAAAGTAAATAATATTTTGTTAAATAAAGTAAATATAAGTAAATAAAGCAGTAGTAAATAGAGAATGAAAAAATGTAAGTCCAGCTTGATGAGCATGTTTGCATTAAAGTTGGACCTTGATGCACATGTATTCAGCACGTCACCGGAAGTAGCCTGAGCAGCAATGGCATCAGATGTCATCCAAGCATCCGGCGCCCTGCTGGTATTCGTACTCATGCAGTCTGTCAGGTAGTGTGCAGACACAGAGATCCCGTTCCAGCCATCAGAGTCCCCATACTCTCCAAAGGGAGCTGGCTTGGTTTCCTGCCGAAGGAACTGGGTAATTGTCTTCTGGTCGTACTTTCCTTCCTCACCATCCATGATGTTCTTACAGCTGAGGAGGTACGCCAGGTCAGCACGTTCATATTTCAGGTGCATCAACTCTGTGATCTGCTTTGCCGTATCAGTGGGTGACTTGCCGCTGCGCCGGAGCTCGTCCAGTACCGACTTACAGATGGCTTTCTTGTAAGTCAGTACTGCTGGCAGCAGGTTGGTGAACCTCTTGGGGAGCTTTTCCAGCCAGGATGGGTTGTCGGCATACCACCTCTTCCGGCAGACTTTGCAGCAGAGCCTTGAAGAGAGCAAGTAGTACTGTCCGGTGGTGCCGACAATCACACGAGGCCTGCCAACACCAGCAGAGGCAATTTGAGGCTGAGCACAGCCGTCAATACACGGCAGAGTGTAATTGTTCCTCAGCCTTCCCATCAAATTGTCATTTTCTGGCTTCCAGATGAAAAAGGGATGGAGCTGAAAGTACTTGGCGCAGGGAAAATCATAGACGCTGTCAATCAGCTCTGGCTGGGGAGGGCCACGCCACAATGACACCATCTTTAGAGGGTTGCGTACAGGAACGGGGCCTGGCCAGAGCCCCATGGATTGCAGCTCCATCTTCATCCAGATCCTCTGCTGCGGCGAACAGTTCCAATGACTGACATCCTGGTTGTAGGCAGGAAGCTGGAGGAGGAGGAGGAGGAGGAGGAGGAGCGTTGATGGCATGGGTAATGGCTGACCTAGGCAGACAATAAATAAAAATACATGGCAAATAATTACGATTGTGTGTGATTTTTTTGAAAAATGATTTTTAGCAAGTACACATCCAAATGAGAAACATTCAAACACTTGAAGGTGCCTCAAACATGTGATGTATTATTGTTAGTATCACTCACTTTGTGTTGGTGCAGCTGGTGGATGCAGTGTCGGTTGACTGGCCTCTGCAGAAATCTCAGGAGCCACTATAGAAAATATTAAAACATGTCATTATTATCAACAGTAAAATAAAGAAATATAGTGCAAGTAAATATTAAAAAGTAAATACAAAAAGAAAAGTAGTTTAAAAAAAATGAAGTAGTGAAATAAGAGTTTATATGCAAGCTATTGGAACGATACAGCCAATGGCGTCTGGCCAACAGCACAGCTGCATATTGTAGAACCGATGAATGAAAAGTAAACTGCTGTTAACTTGTCCCCACGCTGTGTTTTGTAACAGGGATGGGTTAGTATATCTAACCCCGGTTTATTGGAAAATAATAAGGGAGTTAATGGTAAACTTACATGGTAGTTAGCGTTAATTTATATATACATTAATGTAAACGCACACAAACACGGAGGATTTCGCTCCAAGTAACTTGCGGTAATTTCGCCTCACCAAGTCAACAAAAACACAAACTCACACAGAAATCCTACCACATGAACTTTAAGCAGCTTAAGTTGAATTAACATGCAGAGGCGCGGGAAGGTATTTTGAGTGGGGGTGCTGAGGTGCTGTCCGATGTGCTAATTACGCACCGGACAGCACGGCGGGAGGGCGGGGCCAAAACCACACACATACAGTGGCATAACAATGGACTCAGTGAACACTATTACGGGCAATATTGCGCACGCACAAGAGCGTGAGCACGCGCGAGCGAACACACACACACACACACACACACAGGTCAGGGGTGGACTGGGACACAAATTCAGCCCGGACGTTCAGACGCACCGGCCCACACACCGGCCCGCCGCCCACACATGCGGGCCACCCTTGTAGCCTACAGATAAATTATACATCTACTATGCTCATATACTGTATACTGTTATGGCTAGATTCCCCAGAGTCAAGCCATAACATAAAGTAAGTAAGGTGCAAAATGAAACCTTCCTTTAGTTAAGGTTTCTTCAAAATGTCCGTGTCATGTGTGAAGTGTGTCAAAGTGGATATATAGGAGTCAGCAAATGGGTATAGTCAAAAATGTTTGCCTGTGCCTGGCTGTAAACAAAAAGAAGTGCCAACGCACATGCAGCTCAGACATTCAATCAATGCCATGTGGTCTAACCAACAAATGATTCTAATAGTCATTATGAGAGCACTTGTCCAGTATTAAATAACCAACTTCAAGGAATACAATATCATGCACAGTAATGTCAATCACTAAAATGAATGCAATAGTGAATTGGCCACACATCTCTGTGTCCTTATTATTCAATATTACTATTATTGAATATTACTATTATTTAATATAATTATTTAAAATTATAATATTAATATTATATAATTTAACTTGGAATATCATGAGCATATGACTCTATCCTAATGCATCTAACTTTATGCACAATATAATAGTCTGGCCAGCCCTGCAGCCCGTTCTAGGTTCTGATTGGCTCTCTAGGTTAGCATTCTAGCTTCTGACTGGCTGTCCAGGTTGTCAATCACAGCTGTGGGCATATTATAGTTATAGTCGTAACATCGCTAAACTTTTTTCTTGACGGTTTTCTCAGTCAACTAATGCTATTGCTAACAGTAACATCAATTAACACAGCCCTGCACACTGCACCTGCTGTCATTATATGCCGGCCCACTTCGGTACCGGTACACAGTGGCATAACAGTGGACTCCAGTGAACACTATTACGGGCAATATAGAGCACGCACAAGAGCGCGAGCACACACACACACACACACACACACACACACACACACACACACACACACACACACACACACACACACACACACACACACACACACACACACACACACACACACACACACACACACACACACACTACACACACACACACACACACACTACAAAGATGTAAAATATTATTTGACCAACAATGTGGAATTTATTGCAGCAATAACCATAACATAATAATTCAAATACCACAAACATGATGTTAACCAGTATTATGCACGGCGGCAGCAAATAACCAAAAATGATTAATAATGCATGTTTTACCTATTTGAAGACCCCAAATGTGGACTTCCGTTCAGGGGTGTTGTCGATGAATCTTTTCATTAGTGGCTGGATGTCAATCCGATCAAGAATGTCACTGTGTACGTGCATTACGGCCAGGTGTGTCAGTCGTCTCTGTGTCATGTTGCTCCGAAGCCAGGTTTTGAGGCGGCGAAGGGTGGAGAAGGAACGCTCAGAGGAAGCAGCAGAGACAGGTAGACATAGACAAAGTTCGATCAACTTTTCCACTTCTGTCAGGAGTTCCCTTGTTTGAGGATGCAGTACTCCGATGAATCCTGCAACGTCTTGAGCTGTTTTGAGTCCTTTTGTCTTGGAGAGGTTACCCAGCAATGTGAGCTCCATATGTAGACGAGATTTATCAAACTGATCGGGCACCTGTGCAGCAGTGATCTCTCTCATGCCTAAGTATTCTCCGTTTGCGGCATTGATGACAGTTTGCTCTCTCAGGGCAGCGACTTGTAGGCCTTCTTGGTCGAATCGGCGATCCAGCTCAGCTGTCACAAGATCCAAGGCCTCATAGAATTCACGCCGCCACTGCTGCTCTCCTACATCAGTCACGATGGCCTCTGTCTCCTCCGTATCTCTTAATCGGGCAGGGGTTCTGTTGGTTCGTGGAGGAAGGGGCATTTTCAGGTTGTTTCTTTCTGCACAAGCAGCCACTTTGGCAGTCATCTCCTCGATAAATCCATCTTCTCTCAGTCCATGCATGCGCTGTCGTAGCGCACTCACACACTCCAGTGCCCCCTTCGCACTTGCCTTCTCACTTTGGAGAGCTCTGGCTACGGTCTCGCATGGTCCAAAAAGAGCCTCACAGCACAAAAGGCCAAAGTATGTTTTGGCTTTTGTGGCTTGTTTGTATAGACCAGATACTTTTGCCCGAGTATCTCCCCTGACTGTCTTGTCTTGCTCAAGCATCTTCAGTGTCTGCAGAATGGCTGTATATGAGGAGACAACCCGTGAAATCGCCCTTGTGCGTACGGCCCACCGAGTCGGGCATAATGACAGCAAGTTGCAAACCGCCTCATCATCACCAAATATGGACTGGAACAGCATCTTGCGCTTTGATGACTCCCCGAGCACCACTGAGACACTTCGTACAAAGTTTAATGTGTCTGCAACAACACGAACTTCTCTCGCCACTTCTTGTAATACCAGATCAAGTGCATGGTTACTACAGTGCACGTATAGTGCAGATGGACACTGCTCTTTTAGTTTGGCTTGCACACCCGAGATGCGGCCCGACATATTCGCAGCACCATCGAAGCAAAATCCCCTGAGACGCTCCAGTGGCAAATTCAAGCGCAGAAAAACATCCTTTATGCAAGAAAAAAGTGTTTCTCCAGTTGAATCAGGTGCACTGTAAAATCCAAGGAAAGCATTCACTGCCTCAAGTTTTGAATCCACGTATTGCAAAGTAATGGAAAATTGCTCTGACGTACTTATATCAGTGGTCGCATCTGCAGTAAGACCATAGAAAGAATGCTCTCTCGCTTCGGACACGATTTCTCTTTGAACAGCATGGGCGAATATCTCCAGTATTTCATTTTGTACCGTGTCGGACATCCAGTTGTCTCTTCGCTGCAGCCACTCCTGGCATTTTGGCAATGTAAATGTCCGCTCCATCATCAGTTTCCATAGCACCCCATCTCGATTGTTATGGCCTCTTAATGATAGTCCTAAGCTGCCGATGAATCTTACTGATCTGAATATTAGCTCTAGGACTGTTCTGGCCGTTCTTTGCTCTTTCTCAACAATCTCCGACAGTAGAGCATTAATGGGAGTATTGTTGTGAGCAAGCATTCTCTCCGATTCTGAGTGAATGTCAGACAACTCGTGCTGGCTAAACTTTGTGGTTGCTTTACGCCAGTTACAAAAGCCTCCTACTGTAAATGAACTTGTCTTTCTGTCATTATGTCTTAAGCCCTTCTCTATGGCTTTGCAGCAGGTGAAGCAAAGAACGGTGTCTTTCTCCGTGACATAATGCACCCATTTCCACCGGGTAAACCAGCTTTTCTGAAATGACCGCTCGAAGGCCTCTGTCCCAATTTTCCTGGCAGGAAAACTTATGTCTGGTCGACACGGCTCATCAAACCCCAAAACGTTAGGTGTCGGGTCTAGCTTGTCAACTGCACCACCTGCCGGTGTGTGGCCATGGCTAGCGTTAGCCACAGTTGAACTGCTAGCTCCTGTTTCATCGGTGCTGCTGCTAGGAGGCTGGTGCTCGTTGTTGGTGGTTGTAGACAAATGTCCTCCTGCCCCTGCATCTTTTAATTCAATATGTTTAGCAGATTTAGCGTTGTTGGAGAGAAAAAATTCTGATATCCGTTTTTGCGCCATGTCAGTTACTTGTGTTGTTGTGTGTCACGTTAAAAGTAGCCGACTAAAAACTATCAACAACCTTTTTTTCCACATCTTTTTTATTTTTCTTCCCTGAAGCAAAATAATGTATTATATAGTTTTAAATGATCATTTGAATAATAATATATAATATAAAATATAATCTCAGGCACAATGAAATGAAATAAATATATATAATACAAATAAAATACATTTGCAGGCAGGGGTGCTCCGCTCCCCCTCCCTGCCGCTAGGGGGTGCTGCAGCGCCCTCAGCACCCCCCTTCCCGCGCCCCTGTTAACATGTAATTCATCCTAAAGTGCCTTGTGTGCATGCAGCCGTTAGACACGATACACGTAGGAAACACGGACCACTTTATAGCTTTCATTGAAACTAAAACACGTCAGACAAAGCCCAGATAACATAACATTACATGTCGCTTCTCTTTTAATTCATGTTACTATAACTTACCTTATAGTTTGGTCGTATTGTCAGGAGTTGAAAAAGTCGCTGTCCCGTCTCTCAATCACTCACTCACTGAAGGAGAGCGGGGGAAGGAGCAGACAGGTCTCACTGGCAAAAGTGCGCCACAGCGCCACTCGCGGCCAAATATATATTACATCGGCAACGATTCAACGGTGCCATAGAGAATGAATGGGAAATCGTTTATGCAGGATCATGGAAAAATCATGAAACAATCTCCGGGGCCCGCGCGGGGATCCATGATCCATTGCAGCTGGTTTCATTAAAATTACATTTATTTATCAAGGGGGCGTATCAAGTCCTGCTGGGGGGTTGTCCTTTACAGCAGGGGCCCACCCCGTGCAGATCACGGACCCGCATGGGTAGGCGTCTGAAATGAAGTACTACATCTGTAGGCGGTTGCCTAGATCGCCACCCAGAGATGGGCGCCAAAAATTGCAACAAAAAAAAATATATATTTTTTTTTTTGCTTGGCGCAGTTTTGGCGCCCCCCTCTATATCTGCAACCATTATTCTTACATACAAAAATGTTTTCTAACATAAGGGAAAATGAGCCAAAAATCTAAAATGGTCGGTCGGTCGAAGAGCCTCGGATTTAGGTGTTCACAGTCAGAACATGCTAGAGCGCTGTGCATTGATGGATATCGGTCAAGTGTTTATAAAATTGAGCGTTGAGGAAAGAAAGACTAACGTTAGAGAACTATGAAGAGGCAAAAGCCATCCGGGGCGCAGTATAAAAACAGAAAAAAAGAAGAAGAGAAACGTGCCAAGGTGAAAGGTATGCAATTTTGATTGTATTGTCAACATTAGCGAATGGATCATGTAATCTTGCTAGTTAGCCAAGCCAACGTTAGCTAGTGTTAGAAATTAAAATCAATGTTTTAATGGGGAAATGTAGTTTAAACATGCCGTCAGTTTTAATGCTCTTTTATACTGAAAAACCAGAAATTCTTGTGCACAAGCAGTTAAGCTTTTATTCTGAAAATCCTTCATCTCCGGTTAGCATTTAGCATGTGGCTAATATACGATTTCCTGAAGAGGTGAATTTAGTAGCGAAATGATATAGAGTGGTGCAAACCGAAGCCTACTGATTTAACACTACAACTATAGATGTCGAGATACTACCATGCTGAATATTAAATGAAGGTACAGTTTATTTGAATACATTGTTTACAGACGAGAGTAGCATGTGACAACATCCGGAATGACCGGAAACCAAACGAGCCGAGAAGTATTGTTTAGAGTATTGATTACAGCGTTTAGAATGTGTTAAATGAAAAGTGATGAAAGAGAATATGAGGAGAAACGGTGTGTTAAGCATATATTGAATGTGAAAAGAACCTATCCTCTGTTTAAATGCAATAACGGACATTGGAGACGAGGCGAGCCGGCTGGCGGGGAGGAGCCAGCACACCATATATAAACCACCGGAGGAGAGATCCACTCTCTTGGCTTCCCTATCGAGGAGCGGATCACAGCTGTTTGTCTGACTGAACAATATTCTGTCTGTAACACTACCGCGCCTTTTTTAATTAAAGTACCCAATTGAACTTTCACAGAGACTCCATTTAGTCTCCTATTTTAAAGCTTCTCTCCTGGTCGGGAGAATAACGAACACAGTTAACAATCTGGTGAGTTCCCTGACGTGATCTCGCTGACCGAGGAGAGAAAACCAACCGGCTGTTTTCTGGAGACGCTTGCAGCCATTCGACACACAAGAGCTCAAATCAATCGGTAAGAAGATGCCTGTTATGACAAAGATTCTTCACTAGTTAAACTAGGCAAAGTTAGATTTGTGTGTTTGATGGCAGCCGGCTGATCCTGAAAATAGCTGTGCATTTTAATGTTAAAACAACCCAAATTCATAAAATAATCACTCTAAAACCACGAGGCGTTGTTTTGTCACAAGCAGGGTGAGTTCACACTTTCTTTTGTTCCATTAACCCTGCATGCTATTAACCACGTGTGGGTGTTGAATTTTAAATATATAGTGTGTGGACATTGTACTTCGGATAGGTGCCTTGCTGCTTTCACATGGGTGTCTCTTGTTACGTTAATAGTTATTTAGCCTATGACGTAAGGGTATATAGCCCATTTAACGACTTTTTGTTAAGATCTGGAGACATAGCGAATCGGTTAAGGGCCGAGAAAGTGAAAAGTAGCGGGGCATAGTGAATCAGTTAAGGGCTAAGACCGAAGTCAGTGAAGAAAGTCCTTTTCAAGAAAGGCTTGGTTAAGGTCTAGGCCTTTATCAGTGGTTAAAACTGTTCTGTTTAAAAAAAGATATTGCGGGTGGGTTACGGTAATCGGAGTTACAGCAGCAGTGCAGTAATAAGACGACGGTCTATTATCAGTGGCTGATAGGTCTCCATATTAGTCCCAGTTTGGCGTGTCCAAATAGCAACAGTTAACCATAGTCGACTATAAAGTCAAATATTACGTGAACAGGTTTATAGCTAGTGCGTAAGGGTTCCTAACTTTAAGTGATGATATCAATAAGATAAAGCCCATAGTCGACTATAAAGTCAAATATTACGTGAACAGGTTTATAGCTAGTGCGTAAGGGTTCCTAACTTTAAGTGATGATATCAATAAGATAAAGCCCATTTTTTCATAGTAAACTAGATAGAAATGTCGTTATTTTAAACTAAGTGTTGTTTTGGCTTGTATTTCAGGGTTTATGATACCACACCAGTGGTTTACTTTGTTACTGTTCGTTTAAAGATCACCTAGCCATTGTTTAAACTCCCACCTGGGAGCCGCATGGACAAATCTCTTTGTCTACAGGTCAGAGTGCGAAATAATCGGGTGCCATCTTGTTTACACCCCACATGTGGAAAAACAAAGACAGGGCAATCGCCATTTCGTGAAATGCTAATTCAAAGCACTCCTTTCTTTGTTCTTATGCAGCTGGTTTCACTCCAATGAGGCATTTTCCTGACCTCCATCTTGTGAAGAACGAATAATACTTCTTGTCACAGTTGGAACTAGAAGGCTGAATCAATTTTTGGATATTAGAGAGAAGGATTGTTGTATTTCCAAAGATTTGAAGTATTGCTGCTGGCAAATGTGTTTTGGCCGTTTTTGAAGTATTGCTGCTGGCAAATGTGTTTTGGCGGTTTTTGAAATATTCTTCTTTGCAAATGTGTTTTGGCGGTTATGTGTGTTGTGTTGTTTAACCATAGTGTAAATTCCTATTTTAAAGATATTTTTGAGGAAACTAAGTTTCTCCTTGTTAAAAACGAGTCAGTTTTGAAACAGCTATTCCCTAGTGGAACAAGCTGGAATTTAAAATAGCGCACTCTGGTGGTAGTACAGAATGATTACCCAAATAGCGGAAACACCATAACATTGTGAATATTCTTCTTTGCAAATGTGTTTTGGCGGTTATGTGTTGTGTTGTTTAACCATAGTGTAAATTCCTATTTTAAAGATATTTTTGAGGAAACTAAGTTTCTCCTTGTTAAAAACGAGTCAGTTTTGAAACAGCTATTCCCTAGTGGATTAAGCTGGAATTTAAAATAGCGCACTCTGGTGGTAGTACAGAATTATTACCCAAATAGCAGAAACACCATAACATTGTGAATTTGAACCAAATTCATATTTCAAAGTCAAAACTATACTGTACACTGTACAATTTTTATTTTTAACAATTTAAAATTTGCACAAATTTTTATTTTTTAAACAATTTAGAATTTGCAAAAAATTTTATATTTTAATTTACTTTAATAATATAAAAAATTAAAAAAAAAAAAAAATTTTTTAAAAAAAAAACAAAAGAAAAACAACAACCTGATTTAAAGTTAAGATTGGATGACATAGGATATTCAAATCAGGAACAAAGGTGCTAGTCGGAGGATTAGTGCTTCAATCCTTGATAAACTTCATAATTTCATTCGAATAAGAAGAGAACATGTCACTTAAAGACACTAAGTTGAGACCAGACGCAGAACCATGCACAACTGCAGTTATTAAGGAAAGGGTAAAAATCAGATCAGATGCTACAACAGTTCCAAATCTTAGATGGAAGACATGGACCCAATATAAGAAACTGTTGGAACAGTGGCAAACGAGAGGACTGCTTCCAGCAGATAATCAGCCTGAACCAACGAAAGCCCATAGAAAAGCAGTAATTGACCATGAAAATGGAGAATACCTGCGAGAACAACAAGCATGGATCAAAGCCGGACAACCCTCTTGGTATGGACCTGAAAACATTGCTATGAACAGAGCTGAAAAAAGAAAAGCTATGGTTGCAAGTCTGGTATTCCATCTGGAAGATGCCAGCCAAGGATTGACAAACAGCTTACATGTGGTAGAACTCAGCAGAAGAATGGAAGAGGAGACCAACAGAAGAATGGAAGAACTCAGCAGAAGAATGGAAAAGGAACTCAACAGAAGAATGGAAAAGGAACTCAACAGAGGAATGGAAGAGAGACGAAAGGCAGTTGAAGCCCATAATGACATTATTGCCGAAAGACAAAGGGAGGTGTCCGATAGGGTCGCTTGTCTCAAACCAGTGAAGAAGTCAACAAGAACCCAGCTGAACTAGAGAGTGACTGTTAGCGGGAGAACAGTGACGGAGCGACGGAGACTGGCCCAACATTTTCCATCCAGTACATAAATGGACCCCGTCAGAAGACCGGGGCTGTGTTTAAAGGGGAACTTCACTTATTCTTAGCCAGAAGTGTAGTTTTTAATCAAACAATTATGTGATTTATGGAGTCAGATTACATTTTTCTCAAACACAATTTTATAATCGGTCTGAAGTATCTGTTTTAAGGCATGAGCCGCAGATTAAATAACATAACACTGATTGAGAGCTTGGATGAAGAAGTTGTAGGGTTTTTACAACAGTTTCAAGAATCAGTCTTTATTTATTTATTCTTGAGTAACTTTACTGATTTATAGTGTAGTGCGTAAGGCAATATCTCATTTGAGTGAGGGGCACCAGCCCTTCATGCAGGTCACTCTCTGTGAGAATAGTTCATATTTTCCCTCCAGTTTGGAGAAATATTATTTTATCATGTTAGTTCAGCAGTGTCAACCAATCCTCTAATCCTCGAGTTATCGAGACGCATTAGCGACACCAGAGGTATTGTTTTTCGCAGCAACGATGATGCATAATACCATTACAAAAGCCATTATTGAAACAAGTAAACTATTAGAAGTGCTAATTGCTGATTTTTTTTATAGTGAATATGCATTTATACCATCAGAAAACCATAAATCATACGATATTTTTGTACCCCTTGTGGGTACACGGAGAAGTTATATTTCTTTAATGCAACGTTATGGGTTTTACATGTCCTGTTCAGAATAGGGTAATCATTGCAATATTAATTGAGCATTTTATGCTCAAAGGAGGGAGTGTCATGATTATACAGATATGTTGATTTCAGTGACGTTGTAGTTAATAAATAATAACATGTAGTCAACAAGAGGTATGCCGAAGCTCGGGCCTTCTCCAAGGAGGGAGTGGTCCAGTTTTAGATATTAGACAAATAGAAGTGGATGAATATGTCAGAACTCTGAGTAATATTATGCAAGTTTTGTCTACACAGCAGGCTAGGAAAACTACAGAGATTCCAGACGAGGCACCAGAAGAGACTCCTGTTCGGCCAGGTGATTGGGTGAGGGTGAAAGTTCACAAAAGACAGTGGGCTGATCCCCGGTGGACGGAAGCGTGAAAGGTTGTAACAAACTTCACACGCGCTCCGGTTTAAAGGTAAAGAAAAAGGAGCAAATTGACACCACCTCACACATGGTCACCCTTCACTGGCAACTTCCAGAACATTATTGGGAGTTAGGACTGATTTGGCAGAGCTGGAACAAAACAATAAATAGAAATAAGATAAAGATAGAAACAGCTCAAAAGGCAAATTGTCTATATTTTTTTTTCATAGATTGTACATTAATGTGAAAACCTATTTTTTTTGTTTTACATCTGAAAAAGAGACCAATTTTTTGTATGTTATTTTTGGACTCGTTATTTAAATTCTGTAACGGACACAACCAGGGATAAAATAGAGATGATGACGAGAACAAAGCCAAACCAATTGAGGGGTCCCCTAGGGATAAGAGTCAGAATAGCATTGTTGATTGTGCTCATTACACTTGGCACCTTTCTGGTTGGAAGGGGAGTACAATATTATGTAAGACATGGATCCATTAGTTCACTCATAGAATGCCCACATCACTAACAAGACTCCAGCTGTGTTTCAGAGACTTTCACTTATCCCCAGAGCCAAAAGATCAGCTGAGCAACAAGAGGAGGAGTTAGAAATACTCGGTCCCAAACAAGAGGCGGTTATAATCAAGATGATTCACCCCCTTATATGCAGTTCTTGTATCAAATGATGAGATGGGTTTAAGTGATTGGGATATGTAAGTGATGGGGATTTACAGATTAGGGGAATCTCTAAATACACTGGATCCATGTTTTAGTCTGTACCAGAAACACCCCCTGTTAAGCTATGAACAACCGATTGGTGATCTGAGCACAATTATTGAAAATGATTGTTAGACACAGGCTACTAACCCAAAAGTACAGCTTTGTACGTACAAACTCTATGAACAAAATTTCCCAGCAGACAGTGGCGACATTGCAGATATGTCCAGTCACCAAAGTTACTTATGTTCTAAATAACAGTGAGATTTAAAGTGATGGAGAAAAATGGAGACGTTCCTTTATAGTGTGTGAAATATGTGGTGCTTGAAGCATCTAGGTATTTAAATGTATGGAAGAAAGTGGTTTCCTGAAAGTTAATTGGAGTAAACATGTTACAGTGGGTGAAAACAATGTTTAGGGATATGGTACAATTATTAGAAAACATTAACTGGGCTTAGATGACATTTAACATCAAAGAAAGATAGTATGGTTAGGAAAATGGAGTGGGAAAGATTGGATTTATTTTACCTCAGTGTGTTAACTATAGATAATGCGTCCCGAGATCTCTCTCTCTCTATCTCTCCGCCTGTCAGAACGCTACGACCCCAACTTCCAAGCAGACAAAAGACCTCACCACGGAAGACTCCTCCTCCTCCATCGAACAGACAGAGAAGCAGAGCTGAACCAACAATGACAAGACTTTATCCAGAACCATCTCCACCTGAGGAATTCAGAACTACAGGTGACATAAAAAGGCACACTCTCATCGGTCCCCCACAGGACATGGAGTTCCAAGCTGAGCCACAAGATTTGGACACAAGAGCAGAGTGTGGGACATGAGAGCGGAATACGCCCTCCATGCAACAAAGTAGAGACTAAAGGAGGAGATGAAAAGCAAAGCAAATGGGACACTGAAAAGAGTTACAGCGGAAGGGTCCAAGCGCAGATGGACTGAGGAGAAGGTGGACGGAGGAGAGGAAAGAACGGAGGAGTTGGCCTGGTCCGGCAGAATGTGAGGGGGTCGTGGCTTGACAACCAGAGGGGGAGAGAAGGAAAACGGGAGTGAGTGAGTTTACACATAAACACACTTATTCACCAACGAGAAATACGTAAAGAAAAAGATTTATTAGCCATGAATTAATCAATTGGTGAATTTATAAAGAAAGAAAGAGGAAACTATTAAATAACCCTAAAAACACACTGAGGGTAGAACATATTATTCAATCTTTTCATCATATCAACAAATTATTCTTTAAGAGTTTTTTATTCATGTCTGAATTTGGGTAAGATTTAATTTGTTACAGTTTAGACCTACAGTTTAAAGGGATGGTTTTAGTAACCACTCTATAAAAGCAGACAAATCTTTATTTGTATGGAAAATGTTAAAGGTAGAGCTAGTACCAAGCCAAAGATAGTATTCCAATCTAGAGTATTGATTTCTCCATTGTAGCATGGTTATTACCTCAGGAGGGAAGATTAAGGTGGAAATAACATTTGTTTTTCGTCCAAGATGTAGAGTTTTAAAATGACACTGGGCAAAGAGCGAAAGCAAAGTTTAATTTAAAAAAAAAAACTAATGTAGTTGGGAGCAATACATGCGGGGCCTTGGAGCACTCATTGTGATGGTGCATATTTGTTACAACAAACATCGTTCAGGGAGAAGGGGTCGCTCAACCCACCCTGCAGATGTTTTAAATCTTACTTGCAGCTTCAGAGGGCGCTCCTAAAGGTCATCCATTCACCAGATGACCTGACATTTAGAGATGTTATTTAAAGGAGAAACATATCTGCCATTAATGTAAATTCCTGAATTAAACTACAAACCATTAATGAAATGACTTCTGTTTTTGAAATCCTTGTTAAAGGAGGGAGTAATTATCACATGCTCGGGCACCCAAGGTTCCACACACTGTTAAAGGGGTTAGCATAGCTATTTAAGTAGACCAGAATTGAAAATAAATTAGTATAATGCGTTATTGACATTCCACCGGTTTTCACACCATTTCAGGGACTTTATCACTGCATTAGAACAGACCACCCAAAGGTAATGAGAAGGAACTTTTAAGTGATGAAACTCTACAACTGTTGTAACTGAGCAAAATCTTCTCCCAGAAATGACTGTCTAGAATGCCGTACCCCAGAGTAGAACGCACAACGGCCCCTTCTAGAGAACATATTACTTTCATACCTTAAATGGTATGAAAGGAGGGAGGGTACATTTCTCATGAGGAGACGGTTACAAATGCTAGCAGAACAAGACGACCCACCCCGTATACAGATGTGGATGACAATGATGAGTTAGTTTAAATGATATGGATGTTCGGAGATGAGATTGATCAATGAATGGCCAGCCGATGTGATTCTTTAAATGATATCATGTGAAGAAGTGAGCAAAATTAAAATGGAGTGAATCCATTTCAATTTACTTCATACTATTCCAAGATAGTATATTTTTAATATTTTTATTATTCCAATTAATTTTACACTATTCTAAGATAGTCCATTTTATTTGACTTTATTATTTTATACTATTCTAATATGGTAGATTTCATGTTGTATAAATCATTGCTATTCTAAAATGGTTTGTTTCTTTTCACTTTGTAAAAACAAGTGCCTTAACACTGAGTGTGGTATGAGAACGGTTTCTGTGAAAGGAGGGAGGAAGAAATGTTCTGATACCAAGCCATTGCTGCTATTTTGAAGAATGATATTGAATGTAAACACTAGAAGTTATGCACAAGGGAAAACTTTTATGTTTGAACACAGACAAGAATTTATTTTGTATTTTTGTAAAGCCGGCTGTAAAACCATTCCATTTGATTGTATGTTTGTTAATATGAGATATGTAATATGCAAAGTTCAGATGAAGAACTCATTGATTTCAGTATTATACACACCTTTTAGGTGTGTAAGGAGGGACTGTTAGAAATTAAAATCAATGTTTTAATGGGGAAATGTAGTTTAAACATGCCGTCAGTTTTAATGCTCTTTTATACTGAAAAACCAGAAATTCTTGTGCACAAGCAGTTAAGCTTTTATTCTGAAAATCCTTCATCTCCGGTTAGCATTTAGCATGTGGCTAATATACGATTTCCTGAAGAGGTGAATTTAGTAGCGAAATGATATAGAGTGGTGCAAACCGAAGCCTACTGATTTAACACTACAACTATAGATGTCGAGATACTACCATGCTGAATATTAAATGAAGGTACAGTTTATTTGAATACATTGTTTACAGACGAGAGTAGCATGTGACAACATCCGGAATGACCGGAAACCAAACGAGCCGAGAAGTATTGTTTAGAGTATTGATTACAGCGTTTAGAATGTGTTAAATGAAAAGTGATGAAAGAGAATATGAGGAGAAACGGTGTGTTAAGCATATATTGAATGTGAAAAGAACCTATCCTCTGTTTAAATGCAATAACGGACATTGGAGACGAGGCGAGCCGGCTGGCGGGGAGGAGCCAGCACACCATATATAAACCACCGGAGGAGAGATCCACTCTCTTGGCTTCCCTATCGAGGAGCGGATCACAGCTGTTTGTCTGACTGAACAATATTCTGTCTGTAACACTACCGCGCCTTTTTTAATTAAAGTACCCAATTGAACTTTCACAGAGACTCCATTTAGTCTCCTATTTTAAAGCTTCTCTCCTGGTCGGGAGAATAACGAACACAGTTAACACTAGCCAGCGTTTGTTATTGCCATTCAGTCGAAACTGTCATAAGGCTATTTTCGATGTGTCATGAAATAGAAATATTAGTAATAATGATATGTTAGTTACGGTGTAGCGAGCTAGCCAGTGTGGTGGAATGTTAGTTAGTTGGTAACGTTAGCTAACGTTAAGTTTACCTCAGAAAGCACATTGAATATCTGAGTCAAACATTTGCCAAATTCAACCCTGTCATAATGTGCGCTAACGTTAGCTAACTAGCTCAGTGGTTCTCAACTCCAGTCCTGTTGAATGTTTTTGTTCCAACCCAGAACTAACACACCTGATTCAACTGTTCGAATAAGATAGGCGTAGCTCTTGATTAGTTGAATTAGACCTGTCAGGCTGTCCAAATGCTTACTAACTAAATAATAGCAACATTTAACAAATGGAAATTATTCAATGTTGATAATACATATTTTTTTATATCATTTTAGATTAACTTTTAAAATATCTGGGACCACCTGCTGCATCAGTTGACAAGGAACAGCCATGCACCTCAGCTGTGCCGGCTTCCTCAGGTGAGTGCAATGTGTCAATAGATGTTCCTGATGATAAATAATTTAATGTGAAATGCAGTCAATATATTTGCTCTTGTGTGTTCTTTCTATATAGACCTAGAACCACATGAAGGAACGTGAGAACAGCAAGCTGCTCATCCTGATGAGATGACCACTGTGCCTGTTTGTTCTGGTGAGTAGTGTCAATAGATGTTCCTGATGTGATGATAAATAATTGAATCTAAAAATGACTGTCATACTATTCTAATCCAGCCAATATATTTGCTCTTGTGTGTTCTCTATATATGTATAGGCCCAGAACCACTGCAAGGAACGTCAGAACAGCCTGCTGCATCTCATCCTGATTGCACCACAGATTCCACCCATACCCACACGTGTGTGTGTGTGTGTGTGTGTGTGTGTGTGTATGTGTGTGTGTGTGTGGATATTGTGAATATGAGATGAGAAAATGTGCTTCACATGCCCTCCAGATGCAGCAAAGACAGACGATCCACTACCAACCGATCCTGCTGACTGCCCTTCACATCTCACAGACACAATGAGGACAGAGTTTGTTCGGAGAGGACCATATCAGATAACACCTGATTTTATTTTTGGCCACCATCAGTACTTCAGCAGGACCTTAGTAAATGGAGAAAGGATCAAAAGAAGTTGGGTGACATATTCAAAAAAGAAGAACAGCCTTTTTTGTTTTTGTTGTCAACTTTTCTCTCCAAAACAAATTCATTTACCAAATGCAGGACTGTCGGATTGGAAAAATGCAAGTGCTGCTTTGACCAGCCATGAAAATACTCCGGAACACCTGAACAATTTGGCGTCATGGAAAGAATTGGCAGTTCGATTTAAAACAAGGTACAACAATAGACAAACAAGAGCAGGCCCTCCTTAAGGCAGAGAAGAGTCAGTGGAGAGCAGTGCTGACACGACTGGTTGCTATTGTAGTCTCTGGCAGGGCGAAATATGGCATTGAGAGGAAAGACAGAAATACTCCACTCTCCTTCAAATGGAAACTTTTTGAAAGAGGTTGAGCTTTTGGTGCAGTTTGACCCAGTGATGAAAGACCACATCCACAAGATTAAAAGTCAAACATCCTACCACAGCTACTTGGGCAAAACCATTCAGAATGAGTTGATTGCATGCATCAGTGGAAATATTCTATCAACAATAGTGCAAGAAATAAAGAAATGCAAGTACTTTTCCCTCATTTTAGATTGCACCCCGGATGTTAGCCACACTGAACAGCTGTCAGTAGTCATCAGAATTGTGACACTGGAAGAAGACCCCCAGATTAAAGAGCACTTCATGGGATTCCTAGTAGCAGAGGAGTCCACTGGTGAAAGTTTGTCCGCCCTGATTTTGAAGAGGCTGGAGGAGTTGCAGATTGCCTTTGATGACTGCAGAGGACAGTCATGTGACAACGGTGCAAATATGAGAGGGAAAAACAAGGGAGTACAGGCCAGGCTACTGCAGTTGAACCTAAGAGCTTTGTTTGTGCCTTGTTGGGCACATATACTCAATTTGGTCATTGCTGATGCTGCCAAAAGCTCCAAAGATGCCATATCATTTTTTGGCATTGTGCAGAAGCTATACTGCCTGTTTTCTGCCTCTACACAGAGATGGGCCATCCTCAAGAAAAACGTCAACCTTTCACTCAAAATGTTGTCAGAAACGAGATGGGAGAGCAGAGTGAAAGCTGTGGAGCCTCTGCGATATGAAGCCGCAGCTGTGAGAGAGGCACTGCTTGAGGTGAGAAACCAGGCCAAAGACCTAATCATCAGGATTGAAGCCCGGTCTCTGGCAGAAGAAGTGGGGTCATTCCGCTTTTCACTGTGCACAGTGGTCTGGTATGACATGTTAAGTCAAATTCAGCAGGTGAGCAAACTCCTGCAGTCCCAAACAATGCAAGTGGATGTAGCAGTAAGTCTACTGAAAAAGACTGAAAAAGCTCTCGAATCCTACAGAGCCACAGGCTTTGTGGCTGCACAAACATCAGCCAAGGACATGTGTGAAGACATGAATGTGGACGCAGTCCTTGTGCAAAAGCGGCTGAAGTCAACAAAGAGGCACTTCTCATACAGATGTAGCACTGAATTTCGGACTCCAGCTTACAGCTTCCTGCCTACTACCTGCCAAAGACCAGTATAGAGGAATGTTAAGCCCTCCCACTATTTTCCAAGAGGGCGTTGCCAGATTTTCAATTTCAGGTTTTAACCAGGAGATGGCGCTTCATTCACAAATACAGAAAGACAAGTTTCATGGACTTTCAGTTGTGTTTTGAAGAGCATTTGAACACATCAATATTTTAGATCAACTAAAGTATATCTAATCTTGTAATTCAATAATATATAGTCTTTATATATTAAATAATCATAATGTAAATGTTTACATTATACTTCTTTATTTGTTATGCTCATACTTTAACCTTTACAATCGTTTGCTTTAATATGCAGTATATTTTTGTGTTTGCTTCCTCCTGCTCCCTTTCGGACACATACTGTATGATTTATTATTAATATGAAGATATTATTAAGATAAGATAAGATGTTACTTTATTGATTGAACATTTTAGTTTAGAATGTGCT
The DNA here is from genome assembly GCF_949606895.1 of Notothenia rossii. NCBI lineage: Eukaryota > Metazoa > Chordata > Actinopteri > Perciformes > Nototheniidae > Notothenia > Notothenia rossii. The sequence goes on from NC_136909.1 coordinate 51,610,317, forward strand.
GTCCCACGGTAATTCAGAAGGCTCACAGGTCACATTCCGACCATTATTTAAAACAATAGGTGCTTTCACACCGTCTACAGTTTTGATTTGTATAGAGGGAGCTCTGTCAGTTTTCGAATTACCCATTTGCTTTCGGGGAGCCCTATTTTTCAGAGCACATCCTGCTACTAAATATGTCACACGCACGCTCTGTTGACTGGCGCAGCAGCGCGGATGCGATCAATTGCTATAAAAACACTCTTCTACTAATACAGACGGTGTCACTATGCCGGCGGATGTGGCCGTTGTTGAAGCCTCTTCAGGCTCCGCATCGGCAGGCCTCTCCCTCGGTGTGGAGCTGTCAAGCTCGACCCTAACGTCGCTTACAGCCGGCCAACTAAAAGTTGTTTTCTGTTCACGTTGTCATTTTTAGACTCCTTCGCTTCTTTGCTTGTGAATCCAAAAGCTGTGACGCTTGGCTGTTTTCGTTTTGCCATATTTCTTTATTACACAGCCAGAGTAAAAAAAATATCAATATAAACATTTCAAATACCGCGCCGGCATCACCGCCATAACCATAGCAACGTAAGTAAGAATGCAGCGCCGCCATGTACAGATGGCAACACCCAGACATATTCACAAATATAAAACAAATATTCAGAAACTGTAATGAACAATAACTATTATCTATTTCAAGAACTGTTATTTACAGAAACTCAACATTTCTAATCTGTGTGACACAAATATGCACGATTGTTTTGGGCTCCCCCTATTTATCTCAAAGTCAGCCATCAGGGGAGCTCCCTCCCTTTTCGGGGGAGCCAAGCTCCCCCTAGCTTCCCCCCATTTCGAACAGTGTCTGTGGCTGAATGGCCAGCGATTAGGTGCAGCGCTTTTATCATAGGTGATCAGAGCTAACTGCCTGCCGTCAGATTTCATTTAAAAAACAGATCTGATTTTAAGACTATTTCTGCGCTCATAAAGAATGATAAGAATAAGAATAATGCGTATTGAACTGGTTTCATTAATTAGTGAGTTTATTTAACACTAGAACCGCCAATCGGGTCAATTTGTGTGATGTGTGTTGTGTGTGTGCAATGTAACTTTTTTTCAATAAAATATTAAAGTCTCCCAGTCCGTGACTTTTCCTGAAAGTGTGTTATGTAGCAGCCTATGTTGTTAAAAATTGCATTCTAATAGCGGGATTTGACGGGTTTAGGTAGGCCTATACAAAAACCTCTGGCGGTTTTAGTGTTGAGGTAATTAGGTACAGTAGAAGCCCTTTTTTATCAGTAACGAATTTAGCAGTTGAACATAAAAGTCAACTAACTGAGGGTCACTTGCAATTACAGTGTTGTGTCTAACTGTAAGCTTGTCACTCAGAGTAACCTACCGTTACTAGCTGCTGGAGAAGAAAGATCAAGGGGGGAGGGGGGCAGAGAGCTGTGGTTGATGGGCCATTAGTTGTGTAAATACACAGCTGAGAGCTGCCGTTTCATTCAGACTGTTTAAAAAACTGTAACAACGGACTATTTTTCTTAGCGGATGCATGTCAATTTAAATCAATACATACAACTATTTTTTAAATCAATAAAAACATTTTCTAAATGCATAAAAGCATTTCAATTAATATTGGGAGTCATGTCGTTACTTTGTTGAGAATGTGGCCATGTAATAAGCGGGATAATTTGCAGCGACTTGTTCCTTATGGGGAAAATAACACCCTTCATCCAGATGAGGATCCCTCCGCTACACTTTGGGATCCTGATCGACCGACGAAGCTCCATTAAAATATACATATTTTTGGTGAATTACTGAGTTTAGGCACGTTAATAACGTTTTAATGAAGTTGAATACAGTATTTTCATATGTGTCAGTGATTTAATGTCAATTCGGCGAACATAAACAAATGATCGTGGTGAAGATGATTAAATTAGGATTAAAAATCGAGAGCCGGGCTGCATTTCCTCCCGTTCGTTTTTTTCGAATAACAAAATTATTTTGTTAAATAACAACATGGTGATGTTTTGTAAATGATTACACGTCTCTTATTTAGCACAGTAGTATGATATCCGTGACATATGGATCTTAACAAAGTTCCGCTGTACATCCAGCGTACTGTATCTCACTTTATTTCACATGAGCTCCAGTGTGGAACCCCACTGCACCCCCTGGTGGATCAATGATCCATTGCAGCTGGCTTCATTATAATTACATTTATCTATCACGGGGGCGGTCTCAAGTCAAACTGGAGGTTTTCCCTTGAGCGAGGGCAGATCACGTACCAATCACGGCCCTCGCGTTTCAAACTGTCTGAAATGAATCGCCACATCTGTATGAGTCTCCTGATGAGCCATTGAGGGATGCCTTGCAAAATCTTGAGGTAACCTTCTTTAACGTGGTGGTGGATGCTGCAGTGTCAGAACAAAAGGAGAGGTTTACCACTCTTAAACATGTGCAAGACAAGTTTGGCATTCTGTACAACTTCCCAGACCTGCCACATCAAGAGCTGATGAAGCAAGCAGAGGCACTTGCACACACCTTAAGCCATGGAGGGCAATCTGATTTGGATGGGAAGGAGCTGGCTCAGGAGTTGGAAAATGTACCTGACTTGCCATCAAAGAGCATGTCAACTCTTTAGTTGTTGAAATTCATACACACAAAGCAGCTCACCGAAATATATCCCAACTTGTGTATTGCTCTGCGGATCAGTGCAACGCTATCAGTAACAGTAGCTTCAGCCGAGAGGAGTTTTTCCAAATTAAAACTCTTGAAAACATACCTGAGGTCAAACATGGCTCAAGAACGCCTCATTAACCATGAGGTTGGTGGTCAGATTTCATATGATGATGTGATTAATGACTTTGCAGTGAGGAAGGCCAGAAGGATTGCACTGTAAATGGAAACCAGAAGGAGCTAATATGTAGGCTAACCTTGTGTGATGATAGGGAGTGGAATGTAAATAGTTCTTGAGACAAAGGGAATTTGTAATTTTTATGTATTTGTTTGTTTATTTAGCATATTATATTTTGATTATCTGACATGTGTAACATATTTTACAATACATCATTTTCTTTGGAAGCAAATGTGCACGTTATTTTATTGTTTGTTATTGTTATTATTATTATTATTATTGTTTGTTAGCTAAGTTGTTTATTTGTTTTAATTCTTTAGTGTGCACTTTACATTTCTTCTTAGCTCTTGTTCTTGCTTGTAATAAATAAAGGTGCAGTACTTTACTGTATAACTGTTAAGATATTTTGATATTTCTTTTGGGGGGGGGGGGGGGTGCAGTGGTGAAGCTCGCCTAGGGCACCAAATGTGCCTAGGGCACCAAATGTGCTATGTGTATATGTCCGCCCCTGGCCATTTATACCTATATCCGCCTGCGGGTAATATTTACCTCTGTAGTGCCGAGAGAAGGGAGTCAGAGGCGGTGCATCGAAGGTGCAAAGTTGGCTTTATTAAGCAGGAGAAAACCACATGTTGTCGGGTCGCAGCCCGGGAAGAGAAGAGAAAGAAGAAAGGGGGGCACACAATAAGTAGTCAACATCATATTTGTCCGTGTGGAAACAATACCCCCAACCTGTAGTTCCATGAGTGAATTATGTAACATGAGTAAATTAGTGATCACTGCACAAGCCCCCCCAGAATTCAACCATGGACACAATCCTCACGTCTGGGAGGAAGCACCACAGGGGCCGAGCAGGGTAGGGCCGCAGGCGAGGGCCGGGCCAAGGAAAGGGCTGTCGGAAGGAGGCTGCAGAAGAGTGTAGGGGCCCCAACGAGGGCGAGGGCATCCCCACCGGGGAGTAGGGTGCGGGCCATGTAACGGGCCGTCGAAAGGGGGCCGCAGAGGGCCGCGGTAGACGTCGTGGCGGATGAAGACAACATCCGCCAGCCGTAGAAAGCTGGGTCGCTGTGCTGCGACGTGGGGATGGGCATGAATATCCCGGTGTTCCCCAGCAGGAAGGAGCGCAGCCCGGCCGCGGGCGAGCGCGCATCGGAGGCGGGCACAAAGTCCTCTAGAGGAAGGAGCGGTATCCCCGGGAGGCAGGAGCCATGGACAGGGGAGAGGCGAGACGGGGTCCAGAAGTGCGCCACCCAGGCGCCGATGACAGCGTGGGCGACGTCTGAAACCGCCGCCGTCGAGGTGAACCGCGGTTGGAGGAGAGGTCAGGCAGGGTCCAGTAGTGCGCCACCCAGGCACCGATGAAGGGCGTGAGCGACGTCCGAAGCCGCTGTCGAGGTGGTGAGAAAGCGAGAGTGTCCACACGAGGTCGACCGTCTGATCGAACCTCCTCTCAGACACCGGAAAAAGCTCTAAAGGGTCGTCCACGATCAAAAACAGGTGGGCGAAATTGTGAGAGGATCCACAAGAGGTCAACCAGGCTTGGTCGAACCTCCCCTCCAGGCACCACCAAAAAGGGTTAACAGTCAGATGTTAACACATGGAAGCAGTCAGCCGTTAGCTGCTAGCCGTTAGTTGTCAGTCGTCGTTAGCAGTTACCCGTTGTTAGCCGTTAGCTGTTGTTGTTAGCTGTTGCAAGCCGTTAGTCGTCGTTGTTAACCATTAGCTGTTAGCCGTGGTTAGCTGTTAGCTGTTAGCCGGCGTCGACGGCCACTAGCTGTAAGCCGGTAGCCGTTAGTCGATGTCGTCGGCCCCAGAGCCTCTGCTAGGCGGCGTGCCTCTACCAGGGAAGGTGCCGCTGCGTGTAGTGACCAGCACCCCAGGTGTAAATCGCCGGGCGGCCAGGAAGAACCGGTCAGCTTCTTCGGCTAAAGCGCGGGGCTCAACACCAGCCGCATGTCCCGAAGAAACAGTCCCACAAAACATAAATCGGGCTCTTCCGTACCTAGCAGGTCGTGTATGATACGATATACTTTATTGTCCCCGTAAGGACATTTGTTCTGGACTCCGTCCTGCAGTTCCGCATACATGTACATATACAAACATAGTGGACATTAAGAGACATACACATACCATCAGTCATACACCGTTTGAACAAACACAATACACAGACGCACATACTGACAATGGCGACCTATTGCATTGCTAACATTTAAAAAGTACATTTGACTACATTTAATTTCATGTGAATGTTAAGAAGCTTAATCGGCAGCTTAATCGAAGCGGTTCAGCCTGCTCTTGGGAACCCTAAATCTTCTACCAGAAGGTAGTAGCTGGAATTCTGGGTGGAGTATGTGGGTGGAATCAGACACAATTTTGTTTGCCTGTCTGATAATGGACTGCTCGTATATGTTTTGGAGAGATGGGTGTTTTTTAACCCCCATCATTTTCATAGCAGTCTGTACCAGGCGAGCGATCTGTGACTTTGACTGCACTGTCAAGTTTTCATACCAGGCAGTAATACCATACCCAATGATGCTCTCCCACACTGCATGACAGAACAGTAACATGAACTTCTGGTCGACTCCGAAAGCCCGGAGTCGACGCAGAAAGTACAATCGCTGTTGAAATCTCGAGCACAGACCTTGAACATGCGCCTTCCAGCTGAGTGTATTATCTAGATCAGGGGTTCCCAACCTTTTTCACCCAGGGCCCCCACCAAATGACTCCTGTTGGAATTGGCAACCCCCCAAAACTTTGAAACTTTAATTATCGCTGTTGCCGATCTGCCCCCCTGCCCGATCTGTACTGTGCATGTGCGAGATGGTCTGCCATACTGGATAACTCCGTACGGCAACTCAACTAGGACACTTGACACAGTGGCGTTTGGCAAAGCACAGTTATCACAGTTATCAGTTATCATACTGAATAAATATTTACTGTGAATGTATGCGAAAATGTATGGCATATAGCTGTCTAACAGAAGTTAAATCTATGTCTCACTTATTCTGACAATTTACTTAACCCCAAATAAAAGAACCCAATAAAAAGATTTGTTAAATAAAAGTGAAGTCACGTTGTCATAACAATAACTCATCTCTCCCGGTTTTTTTGTGTTCTTTTTCTGCTTTGCCAAACGCCACCGTGTGAAGTGTCCTATTACAGTTGCCGTATGTAGTTGTCCAGTATGGCGGACCATCTCGCACATGCGCAGTACAGATCGGGCAGGGGGGCAGATCGGGTAGTGACAGCCGTGCCTGGTAACTACCCCCCCCCACACACACACACACACACGGCAACAGCGGTAATTAAAGTTTAAAAGTCTCAAAAATGCTACAACTATTGTCACAAACTGGATGAATGTGAAGTATTTCATTAAAGGAGGATGTAAGCGTAATTAAGGAGGACTATTGGAGTGACCTTGTTGGTTATTGGACTCAGGATTAATGAATTTGGATGCCCGCTGTATCAAGAAATTAAAGTGGAAACAATTCACAAAGGGATTCAACTGTTTAAAACACATGCTCAAAGTAAGCCGGATTTTGGCGATGTGTTTATGTGGATTAAAAAATCGTAAATAATCTACAAAATGGAGGAGACCGATCTGATCGGAGCAACTGTGACAAATAATCCAACTGTATGCATCATATTTATTTCAAATGTCGAAGAACAGGACACTTCAAAAGAATATACTATGTCTAATAAATAAATGGTAATATGGTTGCATAGGCCTGTATAAAACAAAAATGAAAAACTGGCATATTAAGCAGGTAAATCAAATGCTTGTCTGCCATGGAACAGGTAGCAGAGAGAAGACGAGGTTCAAGTAGGTTCATTAATGTGAACCTTGGGCTTGCACGCCCGCAGCCAGGGATGGAATGTCCGGTGTAATGTGAGTGACAGCTGTTTGTAGATGTAGGTGCATTAATAAACAAGGTAAATCAGGCTGTGTCTCAACGCCGTGTATTCACATTAAGCAGGTAATCATACAACTGGGGTAGTCACGTGAGGCAGATATATATATAACACAGGCACAATACATCCACAGGGTGGAGCTGCAACCTAGCCTAAACCATTCTGTAACATCTCCCTTCCTTTTGTTAAGTAACAACACAGGATCAATACTGCCATTAAACGGTTGACCTTTAAACAGAACATTAATCAAATGATTTCAACAACAAATAGTGCACCTAGCAAAGACACTTCAATAATAGCTGGATCAGAACACATCAGCAATAAACTCAGAACAATCAATCACATTTGTTTTACAATCTCTCCACTTCCTTTTTTTTTTTCTTTTTTTAAATCTTTATCGTCCATGTGTGTTTGAGTGCGCACAGTCCAAGTGTGTGTGTGTGAGTGCGTGTGTGTGTCCTAGAGGTCAAGTCTGTCAGGAGGTCTAATCAGCCGTCCGCTCCGGGAGAAGGCCCGGCCCTGTAACTCACGGCATGGTGTACCCCCAGTCTGCGGGGAAGACCGCGACGACCTCGGGGGTGATGGCCTTGGAGACTCCTCGGGGACGCAGACAACCTCTCTGGCGCTCCCCCCACTCGCAGGCTGCTCCGGGGCCGATTCTGGGAGAACTGACGGCTGGAGAAGGGCCGCCTCTGCTGGTCGAAGATCAACCCTGTTGCGCCGATACGTGGTCCCCTCCACACCGACCAGATAGGACCGGAGTCCCAACTGCTGAAGGCACACACCTCTCCTCCATCGGCCCGTCCTGTCTCCTGGGAGCGGCTTCATCCGTATGGGCTGGCCGACGTTCAGCTCCGGCAGATCCTTGGCAGATCTGTCATATGTCAGCTTTGCTGCTTGATGTTTCACTTTCAGCTTGTCAGGAACACCCGTGACGACCTGAGGCACCAGTAGCTGGTCGGCCACAGGGAGAAGGGTTCTCAGTCTCCGCGACATAAGCCGCTGTGCTGGGCTGCAATGCATACCCTCAGTGGGCGTATTTCTCCAATGCAATATGGCCCTCCAGGGGTCCTCTTTGGCACGGTCTGCCCTTCTGCACAGGCTCTTTACAATTTTCACTGCTGACTCCGCTTTGCCATTAGCCTTTGGGTGCCTCGGTGAGGACATGACATGCTCAAAACCCCACTCTCTCGCAAACGCCCGGAACTCTCCACCGGCAAACTGGCCTCCACCATCAGAAATGGCCGTAATTGGAATTGGAAATGGCAGTAATTCTGAAGTGTGAGGAGCATGCTCTGAAGGCGCTTTGGCGCACTGAGGAGGGGCTTGGTGAAGATGGACACCAGCGGGCGGTGGTCGGTCTCTGCAGTCACATCACCCCTCCCATATAGATAGTAGTAGAAGCGTTGGCAGGCGAATACGATGCTCAGGCACTCCTTTTCAATCTGTGCATAATTTTGCTCTGTTTGGGTCAATGCCCGGGAGGCGAATGCGACAGGCTGTCCCCCTTGAAGCAAGCAGCAGCCCAGACCCGCCTGACTGGAGTCGCTCTGTACGGTGACTAGCTTGCGGACGTCATAGTACCTTAGGACTGGCACCGCCGTGACCAGTGCCTTGATTTCCTTCATGGCGGCATCATGTTTGGGCAGCCAGTGCCACATCACATCCTTGTCCAGCAGTCTCCTCAGCGGCTCACATACCGCTGACAAGCGTGGCATGAATCTGGACAGATAGTTCACAAATCCGACACACCGCTGGACCCCTTTTGCGTCTGTGGGGTTTGGCATGTCCAGCACCGCCCTGACTTTGTCAGGGTCAGCCTTGAGGCCCTCCGCGGACAGTATGTGGCCGTGGAAGCGGACCTCCTTCACTCGGAACTGCAGCTTTTTCAGGCCCAGTCTCAGCTTTACTTCCCTGCATCTGTCCATCAGAGCGATGAGGTTTGTGTCATGGTCGCGATTGGCCTCATCCTCTGTGTCCCCACAGCCGACTACAAGGATGTCATCAGCTATGGGCTCAATCCCTGTCAAGCCAGCCAGCAGCTCATGCTGCTTCCTTTGATACAGCTCCGGGGCAACTGACACACCGAAAGGAAGTTTCAGCCAGCGTTTCCTACCCCACGGTGTCCAGAATGTTGTCATCAGGCTGCTTTCTTCATCCAAGCGGCACTGCAGGAATGCATCACGTGCATCCACCAGGGTGAATATACGTGCCTTTGGCAGCTTATACAACACGTCATCTAAAGTGGGCACAAGGTAGTGGGACCGTTTCAGAGCACGGTTGAGATGCTTCGGGTCAATGCATAGTCTCAATTTGTCTGGCTTTTTTACTATGACTAGATTGCTAATCCAGTCCGTGGGTTGAGTGACTGTGGTCAAGTGTCCCTCCTCTTCATATCGATCAAGCTGAGCCTTAACAGCTGCCTTGAGGGCCACTGGAACGTTCCTGGGAGCACACTGCACCGGTGTCACAGTGCTGTCCAGCTCAAAGTGAATATCACCAGGCAGAGACTCAACAGGGCTGGTGAACACGTCGTGGTAGGTGCTGACAAGACACTCCTTGGTCAGGTCTCCCTTCCTGCAGTGCTCCACCTTATTCAGCTCCTCAGGAATGGTGAAGCGTATCAGACCAAGTCTCTCACATGTCTCACCCGAAAGCAAGGGCCTCTGGCCAGTATGCACGATCTCAAAGTCCAGTCTGTGCGTCTTACCCCTAATGACGCATTGTGTGCTGTACACACCTAATGAGCTCATCCACTCACTGTTGTATAGTTTTAATCTGGTGAGACTCTTCAGAAGAGGCGTTCTAGATGCCAGTCTCGTCTTGTCCTTGATGCTCATCACATTGCAAGTGGCTCCAGAGTCGAGCTGGCACCTCTGAACCCCACTTTGCAGTGGCAGGTTGACAAACCACTTTTTACCTTGAGTGTTCACAGCCCCCACGCTCTCCGCTGTGTACACGTCTCTCTCATCGCTGTCCTCCAGTTCCCCTGGCAACGGGTCATCCACAGCATTCAACTGGCGTGCCTGCTGGCCTCTTTTCATGCATACTTTTGCAAAATGGTTAGCAGTGCCACACGAGCGGCACGATTTACCAAAAGCAGGGCACAGGTCCCGCCCACGCTTGTGCCGTGTGCCACAGTACTTGCATTCGCCAGCGTCTCTCATGCTCTGTGGTTGTGCAGATGTGTTGGTGGACTCGGATGGCCTGCTGGCAGACCTCCGTCCATATCGCTGTCCTTGTGTGGCATTAACGCTGTCTCCAGGTCCAGAGCTGCCCAGTGACATGGTTTTTAACTTGCTGTCCATGACCTCGGCTGCACGGCAAATTTTAATTGCCTCGTCCAATTTAAGGTCCTTTTCCCTTAGTAAACGACGTCTAGCACCCTCGTCAGTTATCCCGAGAACAAGCCTGTCCCTTATGAGTTCATCTTTTAAAGCTCCATATTCACAAGAGGCAGCCTTTTCCCTCAGCCTGGTAGCAAACGCATCCAAGAGCTCTCCATCCTCTTGTTTAAGGTTGCCAAAAACGTACCTCTCAAAGATTACGTTCTTTGCGGGCGTGAAGTATTGCTCCAGTGCCACCAGTATATCACCCGCATCCTTTTGTTGGTCCGCGGTGAGTCCCAGGTTGTGTTTGTAAACATGGCGGCAGTCGTTCCCCATTAGCCTCCTTAGCGCAGCTGCTTGTACCGGCTTTTCTTTCTCGCTGAGCCCGGTCGCAAGCAGATAATCCTCAAATTCTGCTCGAAAGCTCACCCAGTTGCCGTGGATGTCCCCCGCCATCTTCATAGGCTCCGGAGGTGGGATGCTGGATGCCATTGTTCCAACGTGACGCTAATGCTAACAGGCTAACTGAAACTGCTAAACCTCACCAAAACAAATAAATGCACGCCGTCTCAGCGACGGACAGTAGCATGCAATCCACAGCTGGGTCCTATTTGAGCTTCTGACACCATGTTTGTAGATGTAGGTGCATTAATAAACAAGGCAAATCAGGCTGTGTCTCAACGCCGTGTATTCACATTAAGCAGGTAATCATACAACTGGGATAGAGTCACGTGAGGCAGATATATATATATAACACAGGCACAATACGTCCACAGGGTGGAGCTGCAACCTAGCCTAAACCATTCTGTAACAACAGCCAGTCTAAAGTCGTTGTGAACGTCCAGTGTGTTGCGTGCTTTTGTTTTGATGGCAACAAGTGCGCTGAAGGCTGTTTCTGATAGATATGTCGTACTGAATGGGAGTATAATCCTGGTCGTGGCATGCAGTGTGATCTTTGGAGCGAGGCTTGGTCCTTTGAGAATCCAAAACTTTTTAAATCCTTTTTCCTGGAAGTATTTCTTTGACAGCGAGTCAGCTTGGATGTCGGTGAGCTCATCTTCGCAATCCAGGTATTCCACATCCTCAATTTTGGCTATAAAGGGATCTAAAACCCACAATTCCTTGGAGACATACTCGTCTATGTCAGCGAACCGTGATTGCATTTCTGTTTGCAGTGCGTTCATATGGCGGATGAACTCGCGACGTACAGACACAGGCAACGTTTCAGGATTGTTTTGGGATTGTTTCAGCAGTAGTGGAAACTGTTGCAGCTCCCCCCTCTCCATTTTCCCGACCCTGTACTCCAGTTTGCGCACAAATGCATCATTGGAGAATGTTGGACTCCACGCCTTGCAGACGCTTGTTTGTTTCATTGTATAGACTGAAGATGTCGGCCAGGTATGCTGTTTTAATCCAGAATGACTCGGTCACTTGCTCTGACAGTGCGCGGTTACGAGTTTGTAGAAACTCTTCAATTTTTTCCTTCAGTTCTACAAAGCTATCAGCACTCGGCCGCATGAGAGCCAGCGCACCTCGGTGTGCAGGAGGAGGGTTTGGTGCGCCTCATCCTCGCACAAGTCTGCGAATAGACGCTTGTTGGTGGGGCGACCTTTGATGAAATTGACTATTTTAATAACAGTTGAGAGTGTTTACCTGAGGTCTTCTGACAGTTTCTTGCTGGCCAGGGCCTGGCGATGTATCACACAGTGAAATATTGTGCAGTGTGGGGCCTTTTCTTTCAAGCGACTGTTAAATCCCTTGTTTTTCCCCATCATTGAGGCAGCTCCGTCTGTGCAACATGCAACTAAATTCTCATAGGAAAGCTTGTGGGATGAGAGGTAAGAATCCACTGCAGTAAAAATGTCCTCACCCCGGGTGGTATTGGTAAGGTTGACTGACATAAGAATGTCCTGCTTCAAATCTTCCCCATCGATATATTGCACATAAACGATCAGCACAGCCTCGTCTGCTACAGTTGTGGTTTCATCAAGTTGTATGGCAAATGGCCCCTTTCCAAGCTTTTCGAGCAGCTGCAGCTCGCAGTTACTTGCCATCTTCTCAATTCTGTCTTTCACCGTATTGTTTGACAGTGGTACAGTTTTTAGCTTCTCCGCGACCTGCGGGCCGCACAGTTTCTCAGCCATCTTAATGCAAGCTGGCTTAATGAGCTGCTCGCCAATGTTGTGCGGTTTCTTTGCCTTTGCTATTAAAAGTGCACATTCAAAAGAGGCCTCGCTGCCAGCCCTAACAAACGCTGTTCTAATATCCATTGGCTTGTTTGCCTTCGCAAGGTGTTGTTTCTTTATGAAAAAGTCCCGATCACGCCCGACTGTTTCTGGGTGCATGGTCTGTTGGTGTCTCTTCATTTTGCTGGGTTTCATGCTTTCGTTGGCTAGCTTCTCTCTGCATATCACACACTCTGGGCGGGTTTTGTCCGTTCCCTCCATGAAACCGAAGTTAAGATAGCTCTCTAGGTAGGTCCTCATTTTCTTTTTGATTGCAGATGAGCTGTCATCTCCTTTACGTTTTTCAGACATTTTTAGACAAAAATATTCACCTTATGAAGTCGGTCGCTAGCTAGCAAGCGCAGCAAACTGTTATTATTATGAAAGCTGACACAGTAACGTCAATGTTGGCGCCAATCGGAGGAGTATCAGATGAGTTTTTTGAATTTTAATTTTAGTTCATCAACTCATTTCTATATTTTATTGTAATGTAGACAAGGCTTTTAGCGCCAATCATGTATTGCGTTACAATATGTAAAAAAAATGATTATGTAAAAAAATGTATTATGTAAAAAAAATTATATGTAGGCCTACATTTTTTAATTTTTTTTATTCTAAATATGATATTAGGCCTCAAATCATCTGAGGTCTGGCGGCCCCCCTGCGATCTTTGGCGACCCCCCAAGAAACTCAAATAAGACTGTGTGTAAAACTTTACTGCCCCGCCAAAAAAAAAGTAACCACTTTGAATTAACTAGGCCAGTAGGTAAGGACTTTCCACTGGATAATAACTGCAGCGATGTATGTATATGTTTTAGCTGAATACACGTGTTTTAACCCTAACTGATGCAGTTTGTCACTTCTTTAATGTTTGTTCTTTCTGATGTAAAGTCAAGGTTGTAACTGTTTCCTATGAAGTTGTGGGGCGCTGAACTGTTCCTTTGATATATGATAGTAATTACTTGTCTTTCAAATTTGAAGGAGGGTGAGCAAGCATCTTGAGGAACATTCATCATTAACTCCTCCAAAAATATAGTTTATTTAATAATAACACTGAATATGTGAATAATAACAGTGATTGACAGCTTATAGGAATAATATGATTGTTTAGAGTATCATATTAATTCAGACAAACATCGATGAGACAGTTAATTAATGTAGTTATTGCAGCAGTCTGCATAGATTTGGTACCCCTGCTGGTCTAAGAGTGAAACAAACTCATTCAGTTATTGTTCATTCAAAATTCATTAAATTATGTCTGCCACCTTATATATATTTATATTTAAGGCTTTAGTAATGTGCCACAATAATGTCACCTAATGATATTGAGTTAAAATATCATTATTGTGGCTTTCCAAGTTAACATTGATTGATATGACTGCGATTAAATCAGCATATACTTCTGCCAGGGGATGCCACCCCTGAAATTCTCCTGCCACCCTCTTGCCACCCCATGAATATTTTTCTAGATTCGCCCCTGCGTCTCAGTAGCATTATCCACGTCCATCTCATGAAATATACTCCACTCAGTGAGAAAACATCCTTTAGGAGATTCTATGCCAGGGGTGGCCAACCCGCGGCTCTCGAGCCGCCTGCGGCTCTTTGCCTAGTTTCATGCGGCTCTTCAGTTCATATCGAATTTTTATATGTGTGAGTTTGGGGGAGAGACACTGACTCCTGTGTTGCACGGTGTACCGATACTTGAAAGGTATACCGCGATACCCTGGCGTTAAAAACGTGGGATTACCCACAGTATTGAGTATGTAAGTCGCTTTGGATAAAAGTGACTAACAAATGACACAATGTAATGTAATGTAATAAAAACACAACACTGTCATTGCAAGTGACACTCATTGACTTTCATGTCCAACTGCTAAATTCGTTATTCAGGCAAATGTTTTGCAGTCCATAACTCATTAAAATATCTAATGTTAGTAACTATTAAAGAAAAATGGGGACAATTCTGTTTTAATGTAGTTTGACCTTTGTAACTGCTGGGCAGACATAGGCTACTGATAAAATAGGGCTTCTAACTAATTACCTTAAATAAACACATTAATTAATGAAACCAGTTCAATACGCCTTATTCTTATAATTCTTTATGAACGAAGTAACGGTAAGGTATTTAATTATTTAATTAGAATTCCATAACTTAATAATAGAGATGGTCAAACTAAAATGGAGACAGGGCAGAAATCCTACAATGAAGCGGGGCATTGAAGTGTTCTCCGTGAGAGGGCAATCAAGAAAAGAGAGTGAGCGGCCCCGTTGAGGGAGTTTACGGAGCAGATGAAAAGACACAGAAAGACAGAAGCACACTAACAGGTATATTTAGGTCCCCTGGTTTGTCCCCTATACTCTAACGCCAGGCAGGCATTTGGTGTGATCACCATAGCCATATGAATCCGGACTCGGAAGGCTTTCCTTTGCTTCCAGCTGTCAGATTGTAAACAAAGTCACGTGACTGGGGGCAAATGAAAGCGCTGACAAGTTGTGTTTTTATCGCAGTGAGACGCTAGAATACTAATTGTGGGCTTATCATGTTGATTCGGCCACAATAGAAAACAAAAAAACTCTCGCTATCTCCAGGGGACAGGGCAGACACAAATGGCAAACGGGCCGTTGCCCGGGCAACATTAGCCCGTACCTGTGCACGTCCCCGGTCGCCAACATGTGTTTTCGAGACACTGATATTTACGAGTCCTGCAGGACTCAAATAATATAATTTTTGTTTTTTAAATATATATATAGCACCAAATTGCAAATAATCTATCATTTCTGTCACTTTTCACATTGAACATGTGCTCTTTTATTAAATAAACTAAACGCTTTCATTTTAAGTTGTGAGTTTAGTGTTTTTGACCCTAAGAAACTGAGCTTACCTACTATAACCCCAGCTACTATGAGTAAATGGTGCAGCCCTCTAAGGCTATCGCTATTGGGTAATCCCCCTGCGCCCCCGCGCAGCACTGAAACACTTGTAGTCCACGCCCACCCGCAAGGTGGGCCCCACCCTCGGGCCTCCTTCCGGTATAAATAGGAAGGAGGCCCGGCAATCTGCTCCCATTCCAAATAACTTTTCTTCAGCTATTCGTAGAGCCAGTGGGGCCCAGCACTTAGAGGGCTACGCCATTTACTCATAGAAGCTGGGATTACAGTAGGTAACCTCAGTTCTATTTCGTATATGGCTTCGCTCTCTAAGGCTATCGCTATTGGGTTAAGGGCGAAGCATGATGTAGTCTGCGCCCCACTGGGTCCGCCCGGCACTAGAAGCACAGACACACCTGCTAAATAACACCCCATGCCTGTTGTGCCATGCGTAATGGCGCATCACCGTCCCTGGAACATAGCAAAACATGCCTATTTTCCCGACGGGGTGAAGGCTGGGAACAATACATACCGGCCGCTGTGAGAAAGTAGAGACGAAGGTCCCACCTTGCGCAGCGATCATAGGAGCGTCCAGTAGCAATTTTCTGGCCGTCTCCGTAACAGACGCCGCCGCGCTGTGGTGACGGAGAGGGGGAAAGCATGTTCGGCCGCCAAGCTGGCACCCTGCTCTGACTCTGTCTCCCCCGTCCGGGAGAGAGGAAGGAGGGGAGAACCGAACAGTGAACCATGGAGGGAGGCTTGGCAGGAGTTGCTTCGGACTCCTGCCCGGCACTCTGCCCCAGGGACACGAGGCCCCGTCCCCGGGCTCGTAAGCCTGGACGGGCCAATCGTCCTCCTCGGCCACAGCAGCAAGAGTGTCCACTCTCCGCTTCCTGTCGCCCGAGGGGAGATGAGCGCAGTGCATGTTACCTGCTGGTTTAGAGCCACGTATGCGTGCTCTGACACCCGGCAGGATTCGCATACTGCTTTTATCTCTGCAGGTCATAACTCATTATCAACCCAGAGCCACATGAGGGACAATCACGGACGCAGTTGTTGCTCATGATGATTCTCAATTGCTGTGCTTCAATAACTGTGCTGGTTTGCTGAAAAAAAGAGGGAGCAGATTGCCGGGCCTCCTTCCTATTTATACCGGAAGGAGGCCCGAGGGTGGGGCCCACCTTGCGGGTGGGCGTGGACTACAAGTGTCTCAGTGCTGCGCGGGGGCGCAGGGGGATTACCCAATAGCGATAGCCTTAGAGGGCGAAGCCATATACGAAATAGAACACTGATGCATTAATCAATAACAATAATCAACAGCTCCTCTCTCTGCTCAGGAGGATTTAAAAAAAATATATCCCAATGCCACAAAAATGCATCAGTGACGTGGTTGAAATCTTGTCTCCAGAAAACAAAAAACTGAAACAAGCGGTATCAGTGATTGTGTTTGATGTGGCTCTTTGAAGTAACATGTAAAACATGTGGCTCTTAACCTCTGACTGGTTGGCCACCCCTGCTCTATGATGTCACTAGTCCAAACCTTTACAGTCTTGCTCTGTGGTTTACAATGCTTGAGAACCGTTTTGTTCGAGTTCGAAAGCGGGGGTTTGGCTCTACTCACATATCCGTTGTTCACATTTCCGTAACATTTGTCTAGAATTGTATCTTCCCGGGTCTCAAATGTAACGTATTGTTGAAAATCGGGTAGTGACAGTTCAAGTTTGCAATGCTTAAAGTCCCCTAGAATAAAAACCGGAGCGTCAGGAGTGTGTAGTAGCTGCTGGTGAACACAGTCAGTTATTTGAGCTGCTGAACTTGCTGCGTTCCCGCTGGGTGGAATATAAACAGTGCAGAGAATGATATTCCCAAACTCTCTAGGCAGGTACAGGTGTCTTAGGCTCAAGCACATAAGTTCAACGTCGGGGCTGCAGATAGTCTTACGCAAAGTGTGTTGTCTGCACCACTTGTCATTGATAAATACACAGATACCCCCACCTTTGCCTTTCCCCGACGTTTCACTCCTGTCCGAGCGGATGAGTGAAAAACCCTCCTATTCACACAAAGCGTCGGGAATATCCTGATGAAGCCATGTCTCACAAAACACCATAATAGACGACTCACGGTACTCGAAACAGGCTGTAGTGTTGATCCGCAGCTCTTCCATGTTCCTCCGTAGCGACCTCACATTACTGAGTATCATGGAGGGTAAAGGTGGCCTGTTGCCTCTCCGTCTGAGGCGCTGCCGTACTCCTCCCCTCCTTCCCCTTCTCGGAGACATCTCCCTGGAGCCGTAGATCGTATGTCCACCGGCAGGTTGGGGGGTGGGAAGCTTCCCGCAGCACCGAGGGCCAGCAGTGCATCTCTGGTGTATGAAAGGGCCAATTTTTTTCCTCCCCGTAATGTTTGGCATGGTTGAAAAAGTTCAAGGATAAAGAGTGCCAGTAGAAGTTTCGCAAGGGTTGTCATTGTACCAAAATACACACACACACACACACACACACACACACACACACACACACACACACACACACACACACACACACACACACACACACACACACACACACACACACACACACACACACACACACACACACACACACACACACACACACACACACACACAGACACAGTCTCTTGATTAAAGCGTGTGGTTTAAACCAAGGACGAAACGTTTAACCAGTCATAAATACACAAAAACTGCAGCATACAACAGGAGCCCGGGTCGCAGCAGTGCCGCGCCACCAGTGGTGATGAATAAAAAGTATCGTCTCCATGTGGTCGGGAAGGCTTGCTGTCTCCCAGTGCCGAAACGATGTGGGAATGGCGAGAGACGTCCTCGGCCATTCCGCGGAGGGCGCACCGAGCCTCAATCCGTGTGCACGAGGCAGCCACGAACGTCTCCAAAAATCTCCGGCAGTTTGCGAAAAACTGCGTTTCTAGCCATGTCTCGGAAACTTCTGCGACACTTATGTCAGGGTCACCAGTGTAGTGCCGAGAGAAGGGAGTCAGAGGTGGTGCATCAAAGGTGCAACATTGGCTTTATTAAGCAGGAGAAAACCATATGTTGTCGGGTCGCAGCTGTTGGAGCACCACCTCTGCTCCGCGCCGTCCCTTGATGAGCTGGTTCACAAAAGAAGGAACCCAAAGCACCAGGATAAGGGTTAAACAATAATATGCGATACAGATATCGGGACCAGCCAGTCAGAAACAGGGGGCATCGTGCATGAATAAACATCAGTATACATAGACAGATTTGGGGGCAGAGTTGTGTTGGTTGCTCCGCCCCCCCAAATCTCTAATTGGTCGATTTCACTCCTAAGCGAATCAGAGAGTCCGTGGGGAGGAGTTGTGTCGGTTGCTCACTCCCCTAGGTGTTCTTACTGGTTGGATTCACCTCTGGTCGGGCCCAATACAGCGAATCAGAGTTCTGGGAAAAAGTATTTTACTTCTGAACAGAGCGTGAGAGCTTTGGAAGTAAACAAGGACAGAGTCAATCTTTATCTTGCACCTGAATTCACTCCTTTGCTTTCCCAAGGAATATTTCACACAAACTATTCTTTCCCAGACAATCAAACATTGTACACAGATATATTGGTACCTGAGATTATATTGGCCCCAGAAAGAACCTTGAAAAGAATGTGTGTGTGTATGCTGGTATCTGGGTCAATGAGTGTAAGTGAGAAGGTTATATATATAGGATTACTTGAAAACAGTCCCAAATAATACATGTTCACTTTAATACAGTTTAGAACAATATCTGTTGACTTTACAGCCCGGGAAGAGAAAAGAAAGAAGAAAGGGGGGCACACACTAAGTAGTCAACATCATATGTGTCCGTGTGGAAACAATACCCCCAACCTGTAGTTCCATGAGTGAATTATGTAACATGAGTAAATTAGTGATCACTACACCTCATAGAAAATGCAGCGTAAACATGACGTGTTGCTATAGCAACGCCTTTTGTCTACTGTGGTTCCTTATAGATAGAGAGATAGATAGATTGATAGATTTGTCTGAAAGGTAGGATAACGTTCTTTAAAAACATTCTTGAAATGTTTGGTGATAACCTTCTTAAGATGTTTTGATAACCTTCTTAAGATGTTTTTGATAACATTATGCCCTACTGTTCTTAAAACGTTTTTATTTTGGTTCCCAGAATGTTCTTCTGAAAGGTAGGATAACGTTCTCTAAAAACATTTTTGGTGATAACTTTCTTAAGATGTATGAGCGCATTGAGACAATGAATAGGACATATAAAAACGAATTTCTGAATGCCAATATTCACTCACATGCACTTATAATCACACTAAGTGTGCTTCCAGACTCGGTGAGGACACTATCGATACTGACTCAGCAATCACTGTAAGTTATATTCTTGTTTAAATAGACTTCTCTGTTTCATTTATTCTACTCTGTATAATTGTTCTGTAGTTATTGTAGCTAAAACGGCGATTTCTGAGAGATTTTAAAATCTCAGATCTGCTCAACTCCAGGCGTAACTCAGGTCTCAGTGAGTCACGCCCCTCAAGTGTGCATTTCAATAGGTAGGAAGATTCTGCTGATTGCGTGAAGTGCAAAACGCTTCCCAGCTGAAAAACATTTTAAATAGCGCATTTCAAATCAGAATAACTCAGTGTGCTTCCAGACTCGGTGAGGACACTATCGATACTGACTCAGCAATCACTGTAAGTTATATTCTTGTTTAAATAGACTTCTCTGTTTCATTTATTCTACTCTGTATAATTGTTCTGTAGTTATTGTAGCTAAAACGGCGATTTCTGAGAGATTTTAAAATCTCAGATCTGCTCAACTCCAGGCGTAACTCAGGTCTCAGTGAGTCACGCCCCTCAAGTGTGCATTTCAATAGGTAGGAAGACTCTGCTGATTGCGTGAAGTGCAAAACGCTTCCCAGCTGAAAAACATTTTAAATAGCGCATTTCAAATCAGAATAACTCAGTGTGCTTCCAGACTCGGTGAGGACACTATCGATACTGACTCAGCAATCACTGTAAGTTATATTCTTGTTTAAATAGACTTCTCTGTTTCATTTATTCTACTCTGAATAATTGTTCTGTAGTTATTGTAGCTAAAACGGCGATTTCTGAGAGATTTTAAAATCTCAGATCTGCTCAACTCCAGGCGTAACTCAGGTCTCAGTGAGTCACGCCCCTCAAGTGTGCATTTCAATAGGTAGGAAGACTCTGCTGATTGCGTGAAGTGCAAAACGCTTCCCAGCTGAAAAACATTTTAAATAGCGCATTTCAAATCAGAATAACTCAGTGTGCTTCCAGACTCGGTGAGGACACTATCGATACTGACTCAGCAAACACTGTAAGTTATATTCTTGTTTAAATAGACTTCTCTGTTTCATTTATTCTACTCTGTATAATTGTTCTGTAGTTATTGTAGCTAAAACGGCGATTTCTGAGAGATCAGATCTGCTCAACTCCAGGCGTAACTCAGGTCTCAGTGAGTCACGCCCCTCAAGTGTGCATTTCAATAGGTAGGAAGACTCTGCTGTCGCCCATCAGCAGAAAATAGTTAACTAATTACAGGGGCGTGCCCCCAAAGCTGTGAGAACTGAGCAATCAGGTATCCATCTTAGGTTGCGTTTTCCTGGAGCGTCAGCTTCAGCGTCAGCCAGACGAAGACTGACAAAGACATTAAGAGTCCTGTGGGAGGCAAAGAGGAGGCAAATCGTACTCTGATTGCGCCAAGTATCGCTGGTGTTATTTAGTTTTATTCAATTCTCTTGGGTTCTCTAGCCCCTCATGCTATAATCATGTGTATTTTCTGCATTCCTGTTCATGTGTCTTCTCGCAATTATCACTGGCCCCGTGTTTCTCCTAATCGATCTCACCGGCCTGCTCTCGTCTATCCCACATGCTCCACTGAGATCCAACATCTCGTTTCAGGGGGCCTGTGGAACTGCCAGTCAGCTGTCCCTAAGGCTGACTTCATCTCTGGCTACGCTTCCCTGCAGTCTCTGGATTTCCTTGCTCTCACGGAGACCTGGATCACTCCATCCAACTCCATCCAACACATCCACCCCAGCAGCTCTCTCCACAGCATATTC
The DNA here is from genome assembly GCF_949606895.1 of Notothenia rossii. Lineage (NCBI taxonomy): Eukaryota > Metazoa > Chordata > Actinopteri > Perciformes > Nototheniidae > Notothenia > Notothenia rossii. Next base: position 51,631,563 of record NC_136909.1, read on the forward strand.
CTTCTCCCATACACCCAGACCCTCTGGCAGAGGAGGTGGCACTGGTCTCCTGCTCTCTCCCAAATGGAGCTTTTCCCTCTTCAAGCTACCTAATTTCACTCCTTCCACCTTTGAATTCCATGCCGTCACAGTAACCCATCCTATACAATTAACCATTGTTGTTCTCTACCGTCCACCAGGCGCCTTGGGGGACTTCTTGGAGGAGTTAGATAATCTCCTCTCACACATCCCTGAAACTGGCCCTCCCGCTGTACTTCTCGGAGATTTCAACGTCCAGACAGGGAAGATATCTGAACTAACATCTCTGTTAACCACCTTTGCTTTCTCACTGTCTCCATCCCCACCAACTCATAAAGCTGGCAATGTCCTTGATCTCATATTCTCAAGGAACTGCTCTACTTCTAACCTCTCTGTAAACCCGCTCCACACATCCGATCACTTCTTCATTTCATTCTCTCTACCCCTTTCCAAACATAACAACCTAATCTCTTCTAACTCTGCTCCTGTCCGCCGTAACCTCCGTTCCCTCTCCCCCTCTATCTTTGCCTCATCGGTGCTCTCAGCCCTCCCTTCCTCTGACTCGTTCCAACTCCTGCCTCCAAACACTGCTGCAAAAACTCTCCTCTCGACTCTCTCATCCTCTCTGGACTTTCTCTGTCCTCTCACATCGCGGCCGGCTCGTCAGTCCCCTCCTGCTCCCTGGCTAAATGATGCACTGCGTGCTAATAGAACCATCCTTCGGGCAGCAGAGCGGAAATGGTGGAAATCCAAACACCATGACGACCTCCTAACCTATCAGGCTCTCCTCTCCTCTTTCTCTGCTTCCATCTCTCAGGCAAAAAGCACTTTCTTTCAAGATAAGATCCAATCTTCCTATTCCAATCCCAAAAAACTATTTTCTATCTTCTCCACCCTCTTGGACCCCCCCAAAGCACCTCCCCCCTCCTCCCTTCTGTCAAGCGACTTTGTTAACCATTTTGAAAAAAAGGTTGATGATATTCGCTCTTCTTTTTCTGACTCACCTTTACTCACCGCTGGGTCACCAGACCCTCCCTTCACCCACACACTGACCTCCTTCACCTCTGGGTCACCAGACCCTCCCTTCACCCACACACTGACCTCCTTCTCCCCTCTCTCTCCAAGTGAGGTTCTTACCCTCGTTACCTCTGCCCGTCCTACCACCTGTTCTCTGGACCCTATCCCCTCAAACCTCCTTCAGACTATCGCTCCTGATATTCTACCATTTCTCACCCATTTCATCAACACTTCTCTAACTTCTGGTCACTTTCCAAACAGTCTCAAGGAGGCAAGAGTAAACCCTCTCCTAAAGAAACCCACTCTCAACCCGTCTGATGTTATTAACTACAGACCCGTCTCTCTCCTCCTGTTCCTGTCTAAAACACTTGAACGCGCTGTCTTTAAACAACTCTCCTCTTATCTCCATCAGAACAACCTTCTGGATCCGCACCAGTCTGGTTTCAAGGCAGGTCACTCAACAGAAACTGCTCTCCTTGCTGTCTCTGACAAACTGCACACTGCTAAAGCAGCCTCCCTCTCCTCTGTCATCATCCTTCTGGACCTGTCTGCTGCATTCGACACGGTGAACCATCGGATCCTCCTTCGCACTGTCCAAGAACTTGGAGTTTCAGGCACTGCACTTTCCCTCCTCACCTCATACCTCAACGACCGCACCTACAGGGTTACTTGGAGAGGGTCCGAGTCCGACCCTTGTCAATTAACTACAGGGGTCCCTCAGGGCTCGGTTCTTGGTCCCCTCCTCTTCTCCCTGTACACAAACTCGCTCGGGTCTGTCATTAGCCCGCATGGTTTTTCATACCACTGCTACCCTGACGACACCCAACTAATTCTGTCCTTTCCCCGCTCAGAGACCCAGGTCGTCGCACGCATCTCTGCTTGCCTAGCAGACATCTCTCGGTGGATGTCTGCTCATCACCTCAAGCTCAACCTTGACAAGACTGAACTGCTCTTCCTTCCGGGAAAAGATTGTCCCACTCTTGACCTAACAATCAACATCGGCACCTCTGTTGTTTCCCCGACTCAGACTGCAAGGAATCTGGGTGTGGTCCTAGATAACAAACTGTCCTTCACTGCAAACATCGCTGCTACAACCCGCTGCTGCAGATACACGCTTTACAACATCAGGAGGATACGTCCCCAGCTGACCCAGACATCAGCGCAGATTCTGGTCCAGGCTCTCGTCATCTCACGCCTAGACTACTGCAACTCCCTCCTGGCTGGTCTACCTGCATATGCCATCCGACCTCTGCAGCTCATCCAGAATGCAGCGGCTCGTCTGGTCTTCAACCTTCCCAAATTCTCCCACACCACACCGCTCCTCCGCTCCCTTCACTGGCTTCCAGTAACTGCTAGAATCCACTTCAAGACACTGGTACTTGCGTACCATGCTGCGAATGGATCTGGCCCTTCCTACATCCAGGACATGGTTAAACCGTACACCCCAGCACGTGCACTCCGCTCTGCATCAGCCAAACAGCTCGCTGCACCCGCACTGCGAGGGGGACCCAAGTTCCCGTCAGCAAAAACACGTGGGTTTGCTATCCTGGCTCCAAAATGGTGGAATGAGCTCCCCATTGAAATCAGGACAGCAGATAGCTTACACATCTTCCGACGCAGACTGAAAACTCATCTCTTTAGACTCCACTTCGAGCGATAGAATTACTATCAAAGCACTTATATACTAATAAAGGGCTGGCTTTCTAAATGCCAGTTGAGTAGCACTTGAAATGTTTGGCTCTATGAAACCTGATGTACTTATATGATTCTGTTTTCTTAAAGGTTGTATCTTCCTGGTCGAATGCACTTATTGTAAGTCGCTTTGGATAAAAGCGTCAGCTAAATGCAATGTAATGTAATGTAATGTAATGTAGGCCCACAGTATTCATAATATAATTTGTTTAAAATATCCCAAAAATAATGGACGGCAGAACTGTAATTTCCCGTGTTCAGTGAATGCAACAGAGGCAAGACACCAGACCAATCAGAGAGTTGCATGGAAATAAACCTGTGTCATTCAAGCTCGGCTCTGTGTGTGTGTGGCAATAGCGCATTTAGTGTGATAGAGAGAGAGAGGGAGAGAGGGGGGCCGGTGCCAGCAGGGACCGTGTTGTTAGCATCTGGTTATCTAGCTGCTCTAACGGACATAAGGAGCTGTTTCCACAACAAGCTGGAGGAGGGTCCTCTCCTGTCAGACTGAGTGACTCAGGTGAGCTAAAGGACTCTGAGTGTTTAGATAGTTAACTTTAGTCTAAGTTATCTCAGTGGGTCTCAAACGGTTTGGTCACAAATTATTCAAAAGATTATCTCCACGGCACACCTTCATATGATCATTATAGTTATAAAAAAAATAAGAGAATAAAGGAAAAACAGTTAGGAAATCTACTATATGGCAGTAAAACAAGAATAGAGTTTAAAAGGGGAGTGATTTGTAAAATATCCATAAAGAAAAAGAAAATCTGTTAACAGTTCTGTTTCATATGGGTGTTCCCGCCTGGAACACCACCACTAGTGTGCCCTTGAGTAAGGCACTTAGCCCTTAGTTACTCCAGGGAGAATGTCCAGGGTTCCCGCGGGGTCTTCAAAAGTCTTAAAAAGTCTTACATTTGATAATCTGAATTTAAGGCCTTAAAAAGGTCTTAAATATGACCAAAAAAATAAGAAAGGTCTTAAATATTATTTTAGAAGGTCTTAAAAATGATCGGATTTGAAAGGTACTTCTGTGTTGCGATAGAGTCTAAATGTGTTTTGGGGGAAATGTCCGGGCTGCAAAGTAACCAGTACGGTAATAGCCTTTCAGTTCCCCCCAACAATTTGTATTGAATTAAATCAACATGGAACCAGTAATCACTAACTTTGTTTCCCCCGGCCCCTTATTGGAGAACACCCAGCTAGTAACCTAGCAACCAAGCTTCAGCTAGCGGCAGTCAGAAACTCATGTCTCTTCTAATCTACTTACAAATAAATATGGGGAAGTGTAAGTTCAACCGTATTTGGTTGGAAAACATCTAATTTAGTGCTTCGTTGAAACCATTGGAGGGAACGTGTTTGAAGCCCGCTGCACCTTTTTGCAAAATAAACTAGCGTGTTTTTTGCTAATGCAGCGTTAGCTAATGTAGCGTGAGCTAGTGCAGCGTTAGCTAGTGCAGCAGCTCCCGCAACAAGACTGGGGGACCTCCGGGCGAAGTTTGGGTCTACGTCAACCCTAAAAGCGGAGGTGCTGTAGACGCTAAATACCGTAGCTAAACACCAATCATACCACAGCAACGATGAAATAGTTTAGCCAAGGCAGCAGAGCTCTGAATATAGCTCTTGTTACTCACTCTCTCTCTCTATCTCACACACACTCACACTCACACACACACACACACACACACACACACACACACACACACACACACACACACACACACACACACACACACAGACAGACACACAGACAGACACACACACATTCCCCTGAATGTATAATTCAACTGAAAAACCAATACAAAAATTAATTAAATAAATTATACATTTAAATAAATAATATCAAAATAATAAATACCAATAAACAAGATCAACAAATATTTTTGGAGCGCTCTTCCACAAGCTACTTAACATATATAAATATGATAAATAAATTAGACTAATATTAATTAGATCAAATATGTTGTAGTGCACTGTCACAACCTAGCAAAGCAAAATAATCGTTTTTTTCGAGTATGTTGTTTTCGTAATTGTGGCAGGCCAAAATCGTAATTGCGATTAAAATACGATTAATTGCACAGCCCTAACACACACACACACACACACACACACACACACACACACACACACACACACACACACACACACACACACACACACACACACACACACACACACACACACACACACACACACACACACACATTACCCTGAATGTATAATTCAACTGAAAAACCAATACAAAAATTAATTAAATAAATTATACATTTAAATAAATAATATAAAAATAATAAATACCAATAAACAAGATCAACAAATATTTTGGAGCGCTCTTCCACAAGCTACTTAACATATATAAATATGATAAATAAATGAGACTAAAATTAATTAGATCAAATATGTTGTAGTGCACTGTCACAACCTAGCAAAGCAAAATAATCGTTTTTTTCGATTATGTTGTTTTCGTAATTGTGGCAGGCCAAAATCGTAATTGCGATTAAAATACGATTAATTGCACAGCCCTAACACACACACACACACACACACACACACACACACACACACACACACACACACACACACACACACACACACTTTTTGTCTAACACGATAAGACAGTTCTGTACTGTTATGCTGTTATGTTCAGTCGTTGTTCTTATGTTGAACATGAATACATTTACTTTGTAAGTAATTATGGGACGTATTTCTTCTTTCATAGCAATTTTTCTTCATACTTTCTTGCCGTGAAATAGGTCTTAAATTCTATTCAAAGAGGTCTTAAAAAGGTCTTAAAAAGTCTTAAATTTGAGTTGGCGAAACCTGCAGGAACCCTGATGTCCCTGTAATTGGTAATTGTAAGTCGCTTTGGATAAAAGCATCAGCTAAAATGAAATGTAATGTGTTGTGAGATGTATCCATAGATTTCTCCATGTTGCTCTCAAAGTGCACCAGATTGATGCTTTTAACTTCAATATTTAAAAAAAAATCGACCCCCTTACAGGAGGTGAGGTCCGCCCCCCACTCATAAAAAATAGCATTTTATCCCTGCCTAAATGCCGTGAGCTGATTATCGAGCCTTCATTGTACTGTGTGTTTGCGTGTGGGGGGCGTTGCAGTAGAAAATTCCACTGCAGCGCCACTGTGGGCTAAGCCCCGAATGTTTTCAGGACCAGGCGACGCCCCTGGCTCTAACTCAGGGGTGGGGAACCTTTTTCCTCTCAAGGGCCCTTTCAATTTTTTCAACATCCTCCGAGGGCCTTACAAATTATTGACCTCTGCTTAAAAATACTAAAATCACAGCCCATTCATTTTGCCTTTCTTTCATGCTGTGCAAAGAAAAAGCAACCTCTTAATTAGGGATGCACCGAATATTCGTCCGCCGAAAATTATCGGCCGAAAATGGTTAAAAAGGCACCGAAAAAATATCACCGAATGTCAGGGAACAGGGTTACGTTGGTAAGCTAACGTGTTGTTGTGATCACGTAATCAAAACGCGGCGACAAGCACGGCGCGCGACCATGCTCGCGGCTGGCTCACAGCCAACATGTCTGGTGCTTGGAGATATTTAAAAATATCAGCGAAAGAGGCGCGGATTGCGATTTGTAAAACGTGTTCAGCAGACATTTCTCGAGGGGGTGTAACCGCAAATACTTTCACCACTTCAGGATTACTCCACCACTTGAAATCAAAACACCCGGACAAATATGCGGAGTAAGATCAAATCACAAGCACTGACAGCGAGTGACTGTGCAGCTCTGCCTCTCATGTGCTTGATGAGAAGAGGAACAGACTTATGGCTGATAAAGCAGAGAAGCTACAAAAAGAACCTCCCACTTTTCCTTAATAAGTAGACAAGGCTGGCTTATCATAGTTCTACATGTCTACTCTATACCCACTTTCCTGAACAATTTTCATTGTGAGTTATAATTCACCATCTCAGGTTATCATTAGTGGGAAATGACAGCAGCACAGTGTTCAATATATTGTACTTTCGGTATCTAAATGATACAATGTTGTTTACATTGCTCATGAGGACAGACCACCTTATTTGCAGATTCTTGAAATTGTAATTTAATTTGTAATTGATTGTGGATTTTGTATCCAGTTTTCACTTTATGTATCTTTATACAATGTTTACTACTTTGCTTATGAGGACAGACAGCCTTATTTACAGATTCTTGCAATTGTATTGTAATTTCATTTGTAAATAGTTACATTCATGTGGATTTATCCAGTTTGCACATTTGTATGCATGCACTTATAGGTGCATTTGTTGTTGTTGAAGGCCTGGCTATTACAGTCTTTATTTACACTATTTTGTTGTAGGCCTACTGGCCTAGATGTTTATGCAGTTTTAAAGCACCTTGGCTTTGTTCTGAATGCACTTTGTTGTAGCTATCCAACAGAGAAAAGAAAATGCACTTGACTTGGAATTAATGTACTGTAGGCATTCAAAAGTGCTGAATAAATGTTTTATGGACCCATAATAGTGATTATTATTTAAGTTAAGTTTTGCCATAATCATGTATTTTTCCATAATCAGGCAGCTAAACAACATTGGTAAAAAATGTATACATTATATATATATATGTAATATATATATATATATATATATATATTTCTATTAATCATTTTCGGCATTCGGTTTTCGGCCAACTGTTTCCTATTTTCGGTATCGGTTTCGGCCAAGAATTTCCCATTCGGTGCACCCCTACTCTTAATCCAGATATCTTACCATGACTCGTGCATGCATTCACATGCATGACCACCAAAACAGAAAGTATATGGACACAAGATGTGTGCAAATGTATTTAGTTCCCTATCCATATGGACGTGATTTAAGTGGGGGGGGACCTAACCTCCTCTAGGGGGTCCGGGGGCATGTTACCCCGGGAAGATCTTTTTTTAAATGTTGAAAGTTAAAAGCATCAATCTGGTGTACTTTGAGAGCAACATTAGGAGATCTATGGATAGATCTCTCAACATCCCTATGAAACAAAACTGTAAGCAGATTTATTTTTCTTTATGGATATTTTACAAATCACTCCCCTTTCAAACTGTATTCTTGTTTATTAATAACAACTTTTATTTACTGTCATATAGTATTTTATACCTGTTTACTTTATTCTCTTGTTTTTTTATAACTATAATGATCATATAAAGATGTGCCTTTACCTCACTGGTTGGAGAAAAAGCTTCTTATATTCGTTAGCATTGGCCAGGAAAAACAGGCACTCGCTTGTTTAATTTTTTTGCGGTCGAGATTTCTTAAATTTTTTTCTTTTTTGCTTGTGTTTATAAATTACCTCGAGGGCCGTACCAAATGGTCACGCGGGCTGTATACGGCCCTGGGGCCGGAGGTTCCCCACCCCTGTTCTAACTGTTAGATAAGCTATCTGGCCGTGTATGGTTTGTGAGGGCTGCGTATACAGTAAACAGTGTCCGCTGTTTATGCATATTGGATACAAATCGTTATTGCACCCTTTAGATTTGAGACCGACAGACATATAGAGGAACGGACCGATTGTCACTGCCCTTCCCTGAAACCCCTGTTAGTGTTTGTATGTGTTTGTTTCTACTGTGTGTCTCTCTCTCTCTGCCTGCTGGTCTGCTCGACAAGGCTGGGAGCAATCTCCAATCAACCACACCGGCAACCTGCTCATCAGCCACACTATGAAAGCCTGCAGCCTGCACTCATTCCCTGCCGGATGGTTGCCGTGAACAGTTTGCTGCGTGCCGCTCTAGCTTTTTATCAGCATATTCTTTGACAACTTTGTCTGCTTTTGCCTCACACTCATTTGTATGTCTCTCCCAGGAGGAATCCAAGGCCTTCCACACTCCCAAGACCAGCCAGGCCTCTCTACCCACCCTGGAACAACTGTTTCCCACTGCCGCCATAACCAACCTCCCCTTTTCTAATAAACAAATGTAACTTTCACCAACTGATTCCGAGTCTGATTCTGGGTCCCCTCCAGTACATGTGACACCTACAGTGACTCGTACTAGCTGCTGGTCGCATTTATAAAAAAAAGAAAATAATTCTGATAAATCTGAACGATAAAGCATGTTATCATACTCTAAAATAATAACATTCTAATTAAAAAGTCTAACTTGCAGCTGAAAATGTTTTAATAATAGTAGGGCATAATGTTCTAACAATGTTATCAAAAAAATGAAGACAAATTATCTTTCTGGAAGCGAAAAAAGGAAGAAGAAAAAAGATGGAGATGAGAGAAAAAAAAAAGACAGTGGTAAGTAAGTTGAGTAGATAACGATGAAATACGAAATAACTAAATGTTGCTAGTCTAACCTTAACGGCCCGTCCACACAGCAGCTTTGAAAAAATCTTGAAAATCTTGGAGGTGGGCGTGTCTGAAAGCTTGGGGATTTTTTGCGACCAACAACCAATCACATGAATCTCCCGCCCCGACATACAAAGCAATAGCAATGTTAAAGCGAAGTAAACTGGATATAAACTCCCCAAACAGGCGAAAAACTACCAGTTTAACCCACTGTCTCTGCCAACTCCCTCCATGCCTGGTTCCTCCGGTTTGTATCCCGGTAAATAGTCTGGTCGTAAATAACCGGGTGATTTGCTACCGTAATTTCTCGTTTGGAATATGAGGAAATGAACTGCGGACTGGCTCTCCCAGCTTGCAAGCGGTTTGATTGGCTAGCGCTTGTACTGTCAGGGGAAAATCAGCTAACTTTTTATGTAGGCTAGTTAACTGATGAAGCTGTGTCCGACTGAGCTAACTGTCAGCTATGAATGTTAAATTAGGAAATGTAGATGCAAGACATTTGGACAAGTGTTCTCTAAATAACTTATTGTTAAGTTAGTGTTCTCTGTGTGGAGTGTATTTTATTGTATTTTGCTTCTCTGTAGTGTACTCCTAGTGGTTTTATGATGATACTGAAAACTGTATATTTCAACCTTGGTAGCCATAGTGCAGGCTCCAGCACAATCCTCTGTATTGGAACCATGTTCACTTACATTATCCCTTTCAAATGAAATGGAAATAGTAAACAATAGTGGAAGCTATCCCCAAGAACAACATTCGAAAGCTGAATATGAGGAATTTTAATTATATAAAGTGAAAGCATTTTGAATTGTTAACATGTTACTGTAATAAGTTTCACTTTATTATCCATCCTCAGGATCCTTTCTTAAGTTTCTGGCACCAGCAGCAGCAACGGAAAAGGATAAGGTGCCCCCTCCAAATGCTGATGATGGTAAGTTAAGTATTCCACTTTTAATTGATTATACCTGCATCGCACTCCAAAGATTCCTTGTAACATGATATTTCCTGTTTCTTTTTTGGTCATAGCAGTTCAGTCAACATCTACCTTGAGTGGGGCGTCAACATCTTCCTCCAGTGGGGTGTCAACATCTTCCTCCAGTGGGGCGTCCACATTTGCCTCCAGTGAGGCGTCAACATCTGCCTCCAGTGAGGCGTCAACATCTGCCTCCAGTGGGACAGCAACATCTTCTCATCATGAAGATGACAAGTCAACCCCTACCTCCAGCTGCACTATCACGACTACAAAAGGTTTGATCACATCAGAAGACCCTGCACAATGGCCAAATGTCCTGAATGATAGTGAAAAGTGTGCACTAGTAATAAGAGGACCAATACAAGAAGCAGATATAGTCTTTCTGCAGAATACTGAAAAAACTTCATGTAGATTAACAAAGGAAAACTATTCTGGTTTTAATTGTTCTTTTCTATGCGTGATTTATTCGTTTTTGTATGTCTTAACGTGTCTAACACAAGAAAAAGCTGATGAAAGCTGGTTCGAGGGGCCCCCAGTGAATTTTTGCCTAGGGCCCCCACAGACCCTAGAATCGGCCCTGCATAATGGACACACAGTGCAAAAGCCAAAACCCATTGCAGGCCAGAGTTCCTGTTAGCCGGTAATTATCGGACTATGACCGGTAAAATATGCTGAAGACCGGCAAATCTAAATCTCTCCGGTCAAAGCGTCCGGTCAAAATATATTTCCCCTTAGTGCAATACCGCATCAGTTGCGCAACTTGCACCACTTACAGTATGTGACAGACAAAAGAGTATGTGACAGACAAGAATAGTCAATTATATTGTCGAACAAGTAATTTGGAGAAAGAGATGTCCTGTGTGGGTTGATTGTGCGTTGATCTGTTGGTAAGGCCTCTGGGTTCCGGTGGGCATGTAAACAAATGCATAATTGTTACGTCCCAACTAGAGGAAGAGGAATGCAAGACACACCAGTATGTAATTGGTAATAATTATAAGTGTTTATTTAAAATAGCTGGGTAACCAAAATGCCAGGCATGCAGCCTGGAACAAACAAAAGGGCCAAAAGGGCACAGGTTGACAAATAACAAAACAAAAGGAGGACTCTAAGAAAGGAGTCTAAAGACATACAGGGAAAATAAATACTAATATACTAAATAAAGAACGAAACAAACCCTCACTTTAAAAGTGGTACAACTAACACAAAGAATCTATATAAACACACAACTAAACTACAGGCAACCGTCACAGAATCCTAAGCTACTCTAAACACTAACTAAGCTACTCTACACTCTAACTAAGCTACTTTAGACACTACTAATCACACAAGTTTAACCACAGAACCAGCGCCGTATAGACTGAGAGTTACGTCATCTCCGTTCACTCCAATGGACCACTTTTTTACAGCAATGGCGGATCGTGGAGCCTCTCAATCGTTCCCCGGAAGTTAGCGCCAAGGCTAGCAGAGCTGTAGAGTTGCAGCATAATAGACCGTTCGTGACGGACTTTTAAAGGTAAGAAGAAGTTTAAAGATTTATATTGCGGATATTATCAGTACATCTGATTCAAATTAACATGTGTATTAAAGGATGTCAGTGGATTATCCCTAAATTATTAGATTTAGGGAATGTTTACAGATAACAGATAAAGCTAGGATAACGGATCAAGTTAGCAACACACGTTGAACAGCCTTTTAATTATAAATTCCGTTCTCTTAGTGTCATTTCGTCCAACGTTGTTGAATTAGAGAAGAGGGGCTTCTAAACGGGATTGTATGCGGGGGTGGAGGGAGTTAAATATTAGATAAATATAATTTTGGTGCGTGTAAGTGTGAGTGTTTTTAGCAGAGCCATATTGTGTTGATTATTACCTGTCTGTATAATGTTGCAGCTCAGCTGATTTTGGATTGATGGCAAAGGGAGAGGGACTTAAGTGAGAGTGAAAACACAAGGTAAGTTTAATACTACTGTTTTATATAAGTAAGCATACTAAACATGTATTCTATCACTGTATTATATAAGTAATCTTGTTAGTAACCTACTGTATGGCAGGTGGAGGGGCAGTGATGTTACGGGTGGAGGAGCAAAACTGCAAAACTGCAAACTCACAAGACAGAGAAATCAAAGTTTGTTCTCCAGAGAAGAGGTCGATTTCACTTCATTTATTTCATATTTTCTAAAGATGTGGAAATGGCAACAAAAAAAAACTTGAGAGCTGTAACCAAGACAACTGTAACAACATGAGTAGAGAGCCACCAAGGTTTTTCAAGTCCCTCTCTTACTCCATTTTGCCAACCCAAACTTCCAGGTACATCACTGGACACCTTGCTTGTTTTTGTTGTTTGCGCTCCTCTGGCTGGGTGCTGGCAGGTGGAGGGCAGTGATGTTGGCAGGTGGAGGGGCAGTGATGTTACGGGTGGAGGGGCATTGATGTTAGCTGTTACACACCAGGCTCAAACTTAACACATTGCATCCTTCTTTGCAGTGTCCTTATTCCTGGAAGGGGAATCTGCAATTCCTGCAGAGTTTTGTAACCCGTTGGTCCGCACGCAAAGCACATTTTTAAAGCCTTCTTAATTGTCTCATTGCTCCATTTCATCCCCTTTGTGGTGAGTCTGCCTAATGCCTTAAGTTGGTGTTTTTAAAACGTTTTCTTATATTTGTTGTCCCTACTTTTCATTGTTTTCTTGAGAGCTGCATTTTCCTTCCTGATTTTCCTAAGTGCAGACTTTGCTTTTTTGGTGATTCCTTCTTGGCTCTTTAATTTTCTCTTTAATTTTTTTAATAGATCTGTTTGACTGGCTGCTGGTTCCCTCGTATGCTGACTGGCTGCTGGTTCCCTTGTATGCTGACTGGCTGCTGGCTGAGTGGGTGGTGTCCACCCTCCCTGTCTCTCCTCACTAGCCATGTCCTCTCTTTCTTCACCCTCACTTTCCTTTATCTCAGTCTCCTCATCCCTTCTTCCCTCAATCTTTTAGACTAATGTAAGTAGAAGACATGGCACTGTAGATTTTCGAACATTTAAAATATTATACCACTTAAAAATAAGAAATATGACTTTTGTTACTAAGAGTTCATACTTATTATACCTGTGTCACCTTTCACACTATAGCTGTGATCATGAGCTATGGGCTTTGTAGATACAGGTCCCGGGGTGAATCGTGGTGCAGGGGCCCTTCTCTTTTTGACCACAGGGCGATGCACGAAGACGGTGGGTATAGCCTCTGCTCTTAGCCTAGTCTTGCCCTTTTTTGTCTTGACAAACTGTTCTGCATCAAAATGTGCCTGCAGAGTGACTTGAGGTTACTTCACACACAGAACAACTCAGTTTTGTCTGCCCACATACATATTCCATAGTGGTTGAATACACAGTATTAGGAAACACTTTATACTTACTGGACATGTTATACTCATTACATACTGTATATAAAATATGACCAAGAATGTGAGACAACTTTATAGAAATTCATATCACATCTGTTACTGAGGCCATTTGTCATACTTGTTAAACTCACAAATAATAAAGTTCCATAACTTCAGTTGGGAACAAAGACCACACCTTATCTCCCCAAGGCAATTTCCCATCCAATAGGTGTGCTATATAGGTGTGTATAACCCTTTCTCCTGTCTGTTACTCTCTCTTTCAGCACAAGAACCAGAGGGGGATTCAATGGAGCCTGAATACCTGCACTGAGACCCTCACCCCTCACCCTGCACCCTGAGTCTCAACTCTGTGTTTTTCAAGCCTTTCCCTGTTTTTTTGTATGAAACAAAACATTAAGCTTTCCCAATGGTGTGGTTTTCGTTTTGTGAAAAAGTGCAAATGCAGTGTTTGTATATAATATCCTCAGATATTTTTTTGCTGTTGGTCGTGAAATTGCTCCTGCTGACTTGAGCCAGCCATTTTTTCCTCCGCTCTGTGTCAGTGGGGAAGCCGTACATTCGTACTCCTTTCTCGGAGCGATTTGAGCATCCCCAGGCAGCACAGCTAACCATGGTGGCGACTAGGAGGCGGCACAGCAAACCAGGACAACACGGAGGAAAAGGCACAGACAAACTGCATGATATGCTATTCAATGTTTATTGAATTCCATGTATTTGCAATGGATGTTCCTAAAACAACACATTTAACATCATCATCATGCTGCTGCTGCTGCTGCTGCTAGTCCTTTGATAGTCACCTGTCGGTCTCCTATCCTTTCTGAAAGCCATAAAGATGACATTAGTCATTTAGATAACTTGTGTCCTCAATTACCATGGGATTACTGAAACTACCATGAATTTAAGAAAATGGTAGAAATTAATCTAATCTGAATTTTGAAGCTTTCCTTTAGATCCCCTCCCTCTAAATATATCAATAAACATTAGAAAGTGATGCTCCTGACTACCATACAAGTTTAAGAAGATAATATTGGTTTTAAAGAATTCAAAGCTATAAACAGCAACAGGCTCTTTAACCAAGGCACTGTTAGCCTAACATGTAAACTAGTTGTTCACACTAATCCTAATATTATCACTTAATATTAGCAAATTCTATTTTATTTAAAAAAGAATATTGATGTAAATACATACACATATCGATTTGTTTTATAAATATTGCAAATCAAAACCTTTATTCACTAATAATTACCAAAAATCGTAGTTCTATCTCCTGTTATCAATGCATTCACATTGCCTGCCATGAACTTACGGGGAACGATCCTCGTCTGCATGAACCACGTGACGATAACCGTTTTTGGACTTCCGCTGTCGTAACTCTTCTATCTATACGGCGCTGCACAGAACAAAGAGCAAGTAGCGAGAGGCATCTGTCCACATACAGAGCCTCCAGAATGATGATTGTCCCCAAGCTTTGTAGTAATCTCCAGCAGGTGTGTGCCGGCTGTGCGCTGCAATTGGATTGCGTCGGGCCCGGTGTGCTCCAATCGCAATCTTCAGGGGCGGACCAGGAGATGGCAGCCAATGCCGGGAGGGCAACCGCACAGCTCATTTACATAGAACACACACAGCTGAAAACACTCAGACGACCAGGAAGGCAGCAGCCGTAACACTCCCCCCCTTAAGACACAAACCCACAGGTTTTGTGAACCTAAGCACACTAACGAAACTCGTAATAACACACATTCATCACAAACTCAATCTGACACACTAACATCACAAACTCAACCTGGACAAAGCATCGGCCAACACATTCTCTGGTCCCTTCAATGATGGGTGTCTATCGTTGTAATCCCGCACAATCAGAGCCCATTGCATGAGACGCTGACTGTGCTTGGACACGCTGGGGCAGAATATGAATGGATCGTAACATGTACACATCACAATTGGCCAAAGGCTGGGTCCAACATAAATCTTGAAGTGTTGCAGAGCTAACACCAACACTAGGATCCGATAAACTAGCTGATGCTCTCTGGTTACCGGGAGAGTCGAAAAGTCGGGAGGCTTGTCCGAGCCGGCGTGTTGCGTCGGTCTCGCGACATCCTCACGAGGAGGAGCCACAATTTCTGGCTTCTCCTCGGACACAGCTTCATCTGAAGGCACAGGCACCATCACAGGATCAGATAATGAAACATCAGGGTCACGTTTACTTGCCTGTGCACGTGCGTGTGTAGCCAGGCCAATGCCTTTAGGCGGGGATATATTCTGCCGCTGTTCCTTACGTTTCAGAGCTGCACAGTTGGCAATGACATGTCCAGGTTTATGACAGTAAAAACACTCTCTCTTTTCTCTGCTTAAACGTTATACACATTTGCTGGCTGAGTAAATGGTGCGGCTGACACACGGCGGGATCTCTCTGTAGAGATAGGGGAAAACACAGTTTTATGTGTCAGCACATACTCATCAGCTAACACAGCGGCAGCAGAGAGAGAGTTTACCCTTTTTTCGTTCACGTACTCAGCAATGCGATCAGGCAAACACTTCTTAAACTCCTCCAACATGATTAATTCCCTCAGAGAAGAATAATCCGTAGCTTTACCTGAGGCAATCCACTTATCAACCCACATCCCGTTTACTCTGGCAAACTCCACATGCGTTTGGTTAGGATCCTTCCTAAGGTCTCTAAACTTTTGTCTGTAAGCTTCAGGAACGACTTCGTATACTCTGAGGATGGCAACCTTCACCAAGGCGTAATCTAGACTGTCCTCCAACGTAAGAGCCGCAACTGCTCCCTGAGCTTTTCCAAATAATTTGCACGTTACCATCAGCGCCCAAACTTCAGCCGGCCACTGCAACGCTGTAGCAATGCGCTCGAAGGCACAAAAATAGGCATCCACCTCTGTCTCACGGAAAATCGGCACTAACGAAATATTTGTACTCACGTCAAAAGCAGGGGGATGAGAAGGAAGTGGGAAGCTTCCTCTGGCATTACCAGAAGCACCGGATGCGCGCAGCTCGGAGTCTAACTCCAGCTGGCGCATCCAGACTTCCTTGTCGATTTCCAGCTTTCTTATTTTCAACTGAAACTGCCTGCTCTGCCCTTTGCCTGTTGCTTCAAGCTGAAGACGTGCAAGACGGACCTTCAGTTTAACCCCCTCTCGGGAGTCTGGGCTGCCAGGAGACAGTGGGTCACAGCGAGGTGACGCAACCGGTGCTTTACACTGCCCGCCGTCCTCACCCTCTACCTGAGCAACTGAAAGCTCCGCCTCAGACTTCTGTCTCCCAGCTTCAGACAGGACATTGAACGCAGCTTGTACGGGCAGCACCAGAGAACCCCTTTCCACCAACTCATCCAGCATCAAAGCCTTTAATTCTTTTTTTACCGTTTGCTTATTCACTGCGAGACTGAAATGTTGCGTTATCTCATATAAGTCGTCTCTACGACACTGATCTAATTGCTCATGAGAAGGACAGACCAAAAACGACTCCAAATCAAAAGTTGCCATACTCAGCTAAAACTGCACACAACCTTACCAAATTGTTTTTAGCTATAAAAACCACTTATAACCCCAGGAATTTTGTTATATCCCAGACGAGCCCCCATGTATGTTACGTCCCAACTAGGGGAAGAGTAATGCAACACACACCAGTATGTAATTGGTAATAATTATAAGTGTTTATTTAAAATAGCTGGGTAAACAAAATGCCAGGCATGCAGCCTGGAACAAACAAAAGGGCCAAAAGAGCACAGGTTGAATAATAACCAAACAAAATGAGGACTCTAAGAAAGGAGTCTAAAGACATACAGGGAAAATAAATACTAATATACTAAATAAAGAACGAAACAAACCCTCACTTTAAAAGTGGTACAACTAAAACAAAGAATCTATACAAAAACACAACTAAACTACAGACAACCGTCACAGAATCCTAAACTACTTTAAACACTAACTAAGCTACTCTAGACTCTAACGAAGCTACTTTAGACACTACTAATCACACAAGTTTAACCACAGAACAAAGAGCAAGTAGCGAGAGGCATCTGTCCACATACAGAGCCTCCAGAATGATGATTGTCCCCAAGCTTTGTAGTAATCTCCAGCAGGTGTGCGCCGGCTGTGAACTGCGATTGGAGTGTGTCGGGCCCGGTGTGCTCCAATCGCAATCTTCAGGGGCGGACCAGGAGATGGCAGCCAATGCCGGGATGGCAACCGCACAGCTCATTTACATAGAACACACACAGCTGAAAACACTCAGACGACCAGGAAGGCAGCAGCCGTAACAATAATGTAAATGCTATACTTTACGGCCTTACCCGGTTGCATAGCGACGCTTATTGTTTAGGTGTCTTTTAATAAGCAGGTAGTCATATCATTAGCTAGAACTAGCTAGATCTGATCGATATGGACATAAACGCGAGTAAAGTCTAATCTGTCGGGAGAGAGAGATCAGCTGCTGCTGACGAGTCGACACGCAGCTCTGTATAATCACATGCAGCGGTGAGCGGAGCAAAACACACTCTTCAGGTTAGAATATCACACGTAGCTATTTTAATTACCTCTGAAACTACCTAAACTAGTTATAGATATGTTTAGTTTTACTGTCGGGTCACTCATTACTGATCCGCGAGCTGTATGATACTGACGGGCTGTCAGGAGAGGGAGAGAGCGCTCCGTTTATTATTCCTGTGTTATTGTAAATTACTGTACACTTTTGAATAGTTAATCTACTATTATTAGTTTGTTTAATATTGAATCATATCAATTTGTTTTAAAGCTCAATAATTAACAAAGAAGACCTTTGACCGGCACTTTTCAAAATATTCTAACGGGAACTCTGTTGCAGGCCCTCTTAAAGGGCGAGCACAGTAACATTCTCAGAATGTTTTTAGAACCAACAATGTCTAGCTTGGAGAGCCCCGTAGCATCGCAGAGCTGCTAGCAGAGCAGAAAGCTAACAGCAGCAGTCCCTGGAATGACCTGTCACTCAATGTGACCACGCCCTAATTTATGCATAACTGTAAGGCTTAATTTAACTTAAACAAATTATAAATGCTAGTAACTCATTAATAAGTGGTGATTTGTTTATCACTCTACAATACAAATTGGCAATTATAAATGGTTGTAACTCATTCATAAATGGGAATGTGTTTTACACTTTACAAGGCTCCCTTTTGGCAGTTATACATGTTAGTAACTCGTAAATAAATGGTCATAAAGAGATGCCAAGAAACATCAAGATGGATGGGGAGGAATCAACTCAGTGAACAACAGATACCAAGGATGCTGGCTGATGCAGACGACAAAGTAAGCTAAGTAGCCAACATAAGGCTTAGTCATCTTGCTAAATAGTGAGTCTGTGTTGATGTATGAATTATAAATCGTTATTAATGATTAATAAAGTGTTTACAACCTAATTCATAACCTAATTATAAACCCTTTATGAATCCTTTATAAGGGTAGTCTTATTGTAAAGTGGTACCAGTGAATCTGAGGAGAACAGTAGGGTTAAGTATTCTGTCATTCATGCTCCTAGTGTTTTTTCCTTATTAAGAGTGATTTTGTTTTGTTAGTGTTTTTCTTCATGAAGAGTGATTTTCTTTTTGTACCATTATAGTTGAGCTTTGGTTTGAATAAACCTTTTTTTGTTAAATCCTGTGTGAGTTGTGCATTTGAGTTAAAACCCGTTTACTCATTCGTAAAAGTAGTCCAGGAGAATCAGGAACAGGAGGCGGTGGCTCTTCCTCACGCTCCTTCTGCTCCTCTGCACTTTTCTCTGAAGCTCCTGGCAGATGGACAATGGGTTTTAGGTGCCGACGGTTCCTGCGTAGCACTCCTCCTCACATTCATTTGAACCAAGTATGACCTTGGAGAGACACACTGCTTGAGGAAAGATGCTGTTTTTGTCCAACCTCGTTCACTGTCCAGTTTCACAGCAACAACTGTACCGGGCTGAAGTCCTGGTAGAGTTTTGACATCATGCTTGTTATCATAGACTCGCTTGTAGCTTTGCTTAGCTCTCTCATCCACCTGTCTCACATGTTGTTGATCCGGCCATTCAGTTTTTAGTTTGGTTTTTAGAGTAGGAACTGTTGTGCGGATTTGTCTGCCAAGCATGAGCTGTGCTGGACTCACACCTGTGACCTGCAGTGGGGTTGCTCTATAGGTCATGAGGGCTAAGAAAGGGTCATCCTTCCTTTTAGATATCTGTACAGCTCTCTCTGCTTCACCATTGGCTTGGGCATAGTGGCATACACTTGAGAAAACTTTTTGAAAGCTTTGCCAGAAAATTGGGAGCCATTATCAGTCACAAGTTCATTTGTGCCTCCCCATCGAGAGAAGATGTTTTTCAGTTTAGCTCTTCTGGCTTCTCCCGACATGTCTTTGAGGTAGGCTATTTCTATGTATCTTGAAAAATAGTCCATAACTACGAGGTAATTTTTTTGTTTCACACACATGTAAATAATATGTACAAATGACCAAATATGTATTTATGTTAATTCATTTCTTATTTTATAGTTATTTATCTTTTAATTTTTATCTTTGATTTTATCCTTAATTATATTAATCTGTGTGAATCTGTGATGTTCTGTTTTTCAATCTTACCCTGTTGCTATTAAACTAGTGAATTTCCCCATGGGGATTGATGAATCTTATCTTATCTTATAGCTGGATAGTGGGGTTGTTATCAGGGGTTCTCTTTTCTGAGAGGGTTTTGACTCCTGACAGTCTCTGCAAGTGTTGACTATCTCCAGGATGTCTCTGCTGATCCTAGGCCACCACACACTACACTTTGCTCATTCCCTGCATTTTAAAATACCCTGAGGCCCATCAAGAATGCACTGCAATATGTCAGGTCTCATCTTTTGTGGCACTACTATTCTATCATTGTACAACACCAGTCCCTCTGACAATGTGAGGTTATGTTTGTGGGTGTATTAGACTTTTACCTTTTCTGGAGCATTAACTGTCACATAATTTTGGACCATCTGCAGCCAGTCCTGCAGGGTTAGCTGCTT
This sequence comes from Notothenia rossii, assembly GCF_949606895.1. Lineage (NCBI taxonomy): Eukaryota > Metazoa > Chordata > Actinopteri > Perciformes > Nototheniidae > Notothenia > Notothenia rossii. Next base: position 51,651,956 of record NC_136909.1, read on the forward strand.
GACCAAGTCCAGTTTGGTGGAGGTGATAGGCCATGCCTCGCGGACTGCTTCCTCATATGCCTGCACTTCACTAGTCAGGTCAGCAACATCATGTGTCATAACAGCTTGTGGATGTCTAGACAGGGTATCTGCAACAACAAGTTATTTCCCAGGCACATACTCAGCTGTGGGGTTATAGCACATAATACGCAACAACAGTCTATGACATCTCATCGGCACTGAGTCGAGGACTTTATTGTGAATTAGGGGAATTAAAAGTTTGTGATCGCTCTGTAGAATAAAGGACTCTAAGCCATAGGGTTAGGGGTTAGAGGTATCTGGAAAACCTTTCACAAGCCCAGACTGCAGCAAGACACTCTTTCTCTATCTGTGCATAACGCTGTTCAGCGTCTGAGTGTTCAACTGTCCATCATGTTCCTGCAGCAGGACTCCTCCTAAACCATAGCTACTAGCATCTGCGCTAACAATAGTTGGCTTTTTCACATCATAAAATGTTAGCACTGGTGACTCTGTAATGAGGTGTTTTACCTTCTTGAAGGCTTCCTCTTGTGCTGTGTCCCAAACCCATGCAGCATCACTTCTAAGTAGGTCGTAGAGAGGTTTGGTGACATCAGACAGGTTTCGTAAATACATGCCTAGGTAGTGAATCATTCCCAGGATTCTTCTCAGATCTGTGATGTTGTTTGATGGCTGAATCTCTGTGACGGCACTCACCTTGGCCTCATCTGGGTGAATGCCATATTCATTAATGCGATGTCCGAGGTAATTAAGTTGTTGCTGACACAGTTTTCAACTTTAAACCTGCATTCTTCAGTGTGTCAAGGGTTTTCTGTAGCCTGACCTCATGCCCCTCTGGCTTGTCGGAATACACAAGGATATCATCCATGTATACTGCAACACCGTCATGGTCCCTCAAAAGGTCTGTCATTTCACGCTGGAAGATTTAATGTGCACTTGTAATAACGAAAGGTCTGTTGAAGTCAAATCTACCAAAAGGGAGTTATAAATGTTGTCAATTTGGCACTCTCGCAGTCTAGAGGTATCTGCCAGAAACCACTTGCTGTGTCCAAGAGAGAAAACACGTTTGCACCTGCCAGAGATGGAGTAATCGAGTCCTGGACTCGGACTCGAGTGCCGATTTTCGGGACTCGTGACTCGACTCGGACTCGCGCACTCATTGAAGCGACTCAGACTTGGACTCGTGGATTCTCGCGCACGATGACTTGGACTCGGACTCGGACTCGTGAATTATCGTGTACGCTGACTTCGACTCGGACTCGTGAATGTGTCCCCCCACGATGACTCGGACTCGACTTGTACATTGACGCTCCGACTTGGACTTGAGCAAATTTTCTCTGGAGTCGGATGTCCTCTATCCTGACGTGTGCACCTGCGAGGCGATTTCACGTACTGGGCCCCGCTACTCCAGTCTAAAGATGTCCAGAGACAGACCCTGCATCGTGCTGTATGCTTTCACACATTCTGCTTCCACATTGGAAAAGAACAGTGCAAAATGCTCGTTGTGTGGAAACAATATTGAAGAGAAGACTACGTAACACATTACTCAGAGTTCAGACATATAGGCTGAACACTATCATCAGAGTCAATCAATCAATCAATCAATCAATTAATGTTTATTTATATAGCCCAATATCACAAATGTTACATTTGTCTCAGTGGACTTCACAGTTTGTACAGAATATCTGTATGACAATACGACACCCTCTGTCCTTAGACCCTCACATCGTACAAGGAAAAACTTCCAGAGAAAACCCAAAGTTTAAATGGAAAAATGGGAGAAACCTCAGGGAGAGCAACAGAGGAGGGATCCCTCTCCCAGGACGGACAGACGTGCAATAGATGCCGTGTGTAGTAACGTGATCTAATCAATAAATTAAGATTCAGCCGATAACACGAAAGCACATGGCTACTTAACAGGCAGAATGAGGTAATTTTGTATGATAAGTAGCCATGTGCCTTCTGGGGCTCAATCTTTATCAGTAAACGATTCAACGGTAAAAGTTCCTTCAAAATAAGAGTCCCGATCTTATTACTATCAAAATAAAAGTGCAAAACGAAAACGTTACCCTAGGAAAATATTGGCATACAAATATAATCACTTCTCTAAAAGGTAACTCATTTTAAATATAGTTTATTTATATATAATAACAATAATATGAATATGAGTAATAAGCTTTATATTTGTATGGCACCTATTACAAGAATTGTAGCCAAACTGGCTTCACAGCAGTTCAATTGACAGATTAGTATAACATGACAGGATAAAAGCAATGTAGAGGAGCAGCTACATTTCAACACATACTGTATATCAACGAAGATTAATACATGAAGACTTGTGACTCGAACTTGACTTGGACTCTTCTTAGGTGACTCAGACTTGGACTCGGACTCGAACATAGGTAATGATGACTCGGACTCGACTCGGACACTCCCTTGGTGACTCGGACTTGGACTCGGACTCGAAGAGTGGTGACTCGAGAGTGACTTGGACTCGTGAATTGGTGACTTGACTATAACACTGGCACCTGCAAGTTTGGGTAAAGTCAAAGGCAACTTTATTTTCAATCTTTCAGTTTGCCTGTACAGACAGAGAGAACGAAATACCGTTTCCCACAATCCCGAATATAAAAACAAATATATAAATATGTATATACCTGGCTTCTGGGTGTGCTGATGGAAACGAGCGCTTTCATGAATGGTGTTTACCTTCGGCACAAACTAATTGTCCAGTTTGTTCATAACAGTCTTCTAATTGTCTGGATCCTTCTCATCATCTTCTGAGAAAGTGAATGTGTTGAAAACTTGTTCCGCTTCTTTCCCCAGCGAGTAGAGCAGCGTAAAAACCTGTACCTCTCCCTCTTCTTTATGTAGCTCGCTGCTATCCTGTAGCGGTGAAACCTCTGGCGCCATTCAGGTCATTGTTCTGGGCGAGATTTGTTGTCCGGAGGTGGGAACTGGCCATCCTGCGACGACTTCTGATGACATGTAATATTATGTAGAAATTATTAGGAGACAGCGGCTGTCTTTAACTGTTTAATAAAGATATTCTTGAGACATAACACTGGAGACTGTACTGGACACGTTCATGTCTAAAGCACACCAAAGCATAAAACTAGGTCCGGGCATTACCCCGAACAGGACTGATGTCACACACATATCCATACATTATAAAATAGTACCATTACAACACACAAACCAAGAGCAGGATCAGAGGTCTGTGTTCAGAACTGTCCTTATCACATTAACCTGTTAAGCCCGAGAGACCCGGTACCGGGGCAGCATTTTTTCTTTTCACGAAACTGTGTCTCAGGGCTTCTTAACATTTAAAAACCTATGAATTTCTTATACTCAAATAACGGGAAAAAACTCAGCTACCTGACGATATGAGCCATTTTTACCCAAACAAAACACAAGTCTCTCAAGAAGCGTTAGCATTAGCCCTTAGTGAAAACGGGCTGATGCTACTTCCGGTGCTAACTAGCAAAAACAATCTTTAAAACTTAATATGTTCTGCACAAACTACATATCTTCTGAAAGCTGATACTCCACAAATTATTTTTGATTTAAGTATCATCACTGTAGGACACAAACTCACTGAGCTAGCAGCCAGAACAGAGCAAGAAAACAACAACAGTGTTCTAAACCATAACAATAATGATGTCTTACCGTAGATGTTTTGTGATCAAAAGTTGTGTTCAAGGGAATAAAAACGCTGCTCAAGATTAATCCAATGTCTCTTAGTCACTTTAGAATTGGTCCTGATAATCCATCATTACATTCATGGCCGCAGAGTAGGTATACAGTTTTGCAGTCCGGAGTTCAGGCTGTAGCATGTGCTGCTTACGCAAGCCTCTCTCTCCTTGACGTAAGTGTTTAGCGGGATTTACTAACTCTCCCTCTATTCTATTGGCTCTAAGGTTTCAAAAAAAGGTGTCAACCCCCAAAATCGTCCAATGGGTTCCAGAGATAGGATCCTGCGCAGTATAAATAATGCCAGCAGCGGCAGCTTTACGCACATAACGCAGCAGAGGAACCACAGCCGCATCTCCACCGCACAGCAGCAAAACACCGACAACACAGCGACGAACACAGCGAACAGAGAACACAGAGACAACAGCAGGCAACAGAACATAATACTACAAGGACAAGGATTTATTTGCTTTTAGGACTTATTCGAGCAAATAATGGCACCCAGAAAGAGGCTGTATAAGCTTGAAGACGCCGTGGAAATGGTGTTCGCTGACTCTCCGTCAGAAGATGATGGTCTACTTCGGCCACAATCAGACCCTGATTATGAACTTCAGGAAAGGTATGTACTCTCTCTGTTTGTATCTATTAGTTGTGTATTTGGTGTAATCTATAGTAATTCCACACTCGCAAAATACAAAATGGACACCGCTTTGTTGTTGTAGCGTTATCGTTCCGTGAGAAACTAAAACAATGGGAACATCGTGTTGGTGAACACTCATCAATAGATTAATTGTATTTCGTGACTATAACACGGCAGTATATAAATAAATCTGTATTGTATATCAACCCAGTCTATATATATATATATATACAGATGGAGCACTGAATTTCAGACTACCGCTTACAGCTTCCTGCCTACGACCTGCCTAAAACCAGTATAGAGGAATTTTAAGCCCTCCCACTATTTTCCAAGAGGGCGTTGCCAGATTTTCGATTTCAGGTTTTAACCAGGAGATGGCGCTTCATTCACAAATACAGAAAGACAAGTTTCATGGACTTTCAGTTGTGTTTTGAAGAGCATCTGAACACATCAATATTTTAGATCAACTAAAGTATATCTAATCTTGTAATTCAATAATATATAGTCTTTATATATTAAATAATCATAATAATAATGTAAATGTTTACATTACACTTCTTTATTTGTTATGCTCATACTTTTACCTTTACAATCGTTTGCTTTAATATGCAGTATATTTGTTGTATATTTTTGTGTTTGCTTCCTCCTGCTCCCTTTCGGACACATACTGTATGATTTATTATTATTATTAATATGAAGATATTATTAAGATAAGATAAGATGTTACTTTATTGATTGAACATTTTAGTTTAGAATGTGCTGTCCCGCGGTAATTCAGAAGGCTCACAGGTCACATTCCGACCATCATTTAAAACAATAGGTGCTTTCACACCGTCTACAGTTTGATTTGTATAGAGGGACCTCTGTGGCTGAATGGCCAGATTAGGTGTGGCGCATTTATCATAGGTGATCAAAGCTAACTGCCTGCCGTCAGATTTCATTTAAAAAACAGATCTGATTTTAAGACTACTTCAGCACTCATAAAGAATGATAAGAATAAGAATAATGCGTCTTGAACTGGTTTCATTCATTAGTGAGTTTATTTAACACTAGAACCGCCAATCGGGTCAATTTCTGTGATGTGTGTTGTGTAATGTAACTTTTTTTCAATAAAATATTAAAGTCTCCCAGTCCGTGACTTTTCCTGAAAGTGTGTTATGTAGCACCCTATGTTGTTAAAAATTGCATTCTAATAGTGGGATTTGACAGGTTTAGGTAGGCCTATACAAAAACCTCTGGCGGTTCTAGTGTTAAGGTAATTAGGTACAGTAGAAGCCCTTTTTTTATCAGGAACGAATTTAGCAGTTGAACATAAAAGTCAACTAACTAAGGGTCACTTGTAATGACAGTGTTGTGTCTAACTGTAAGCTTGTCACTCAGAGTAACCTACAGTTAATTTAGCTGCTGGAGAAGAAAGATCAGGGGGGGAGGGGGGGAGAGAGCTGTGGTTGATGGGCCATTAGTTGTGTAAATACACAGCTGAGAGCTGCCGTTTCATTCAGACTGTTTAAAAAACGGTAACAACGGACTATTTTTCTTAGCGGATGCATGTCAATTTAAATCAATACATCTATTTTTTAAGACAACAAAAACATTTTCTAAATCCATAAAAGCATTTAAATTAATACTGGGAGTCATGTCGTTACTTTGTTGAGAATGTGGCCATGTAATAAGCGGGATAATTTGCAGCGACTTGTTCCTTATGGGGAAAATAGCACCCGTCATGCAGATCAGGATCCCTCCGCCACGCTTTGGGATCCTGGATCTGCCGACGAGGCTCCATTAAAATATAAATATTTGTAGTGAATTACTGAGTTTAGGCACGTTAATAACGTTTCAATGAAGTTGAATACAGTATATTCATATGTGTCAGTGATTTCATGTCAATTCGGCGAACATAAACATAAATGATCGTGGTGAAGATGATGATTAAATTAGGATTAAAAATCGAGAGCCGGGCTGCATTTCCTCCTGTTCGTTTTTTTTGACTAAACAACATTATTTTGTTAAATAACAACATGGTGATGTTTTGTAAATGATTACATGTCTCTTATTTAGCACAGAGTATGATATCCGTGACATATGGATCTTAACAAAGTTCCGCTGTACATCCAGCGTACTGTATCTGACTTTATTTCACATGAGTTCCAGTTTGGAACCCCACTGCACCCCCTGGTGGATCAATGATCCATTGCAGCTGGCTTCATTATAATTACATTTATCTATCACGGGGGCGGTCTCAAGTCAAGCTGGAGGTTTTCCCTTGAGCGAGGGCAGATCACGTACCAATCACGGCCCTCGCGTTTCAAACTGTCTGTAATGAATCGCAACATCTGTACTGTTATTTCACACACGCCAAATGGAGGAATTATTTCTGATTCGAGTTACATTTTTCAAAGAATAAGCCAGTGAAGTAATCGATTTTGTTTTTTCCACATTTGTTTTCACAGTGATGAAGACGAGTATCAAATGGCTTCTGGATCACAGCCATCAACATCTGCCTCATCCGAGCTACGACGTGCATCAGATCAGCATACAGTTGCCCCAGAGCCATCAACATCTGTCACGATTCTCATGTTATATCACGTTTATAGTTTTGTAGGTTTGGGTGTTTTTGCTGTTTTCCATATCATGTTTTCCTTTGGGTTATTGTCTGGTCCTTTTCCCTGTGTTTTCCTCTTGTCATTAGTTTCCCTGGTGTGTCTAATGGTCTGATTATGTTCACCTGGGCCCCTGTGTTTTCTCCTACCTCCTCACCTGTGTCTTGTTGTGTGATTGAGTCTTGTGTGTATTTAAGTTTTGGGTTGTCTGTCTGTCTTGGTCGGTTCGTCTTGTTCCCTGACTAGTTCTGCGGTGAGTGTTCTGTTTTGATATTGTATATATATACCATAGCCTTGAAATAAAGGAAGTTTCAGTTTATATCTGCATTTGGGTCCTGCTTGTTTCTCAAACCGTGACAGTACGAACCGACCAGAAATATGGGCCCAGCAGATCCTTTCGAGCAGGAGATATTGGAGTTAACCGTTGCTTTGGCTGTCTGCTCTAGTCGATGGTTGGGAGCGTCCAGGGGTCAGCAGCGAGAGGCTGTTCGGGCTGAGGCACACCAGAGGGCAATGGAGAAACCAGGTTTAGTTAAATTCTTACCTGGCTGGATTTTGGACTTCCTCTCAGTGTGTGATTCCCGGCCTGCTAGCCCCAGGCATGCTAGCTCCATGTCTCCCAATTCCCAACCTGGCACCATACGCCTTGGTGGGTTCCGTCTGAAGTCAACCCGTGCTTCTGCCCCAGTTCCTGCTCCTGTCCAGGACTCATATTCTGGAACTCGTCTGGCTTATGGAGGTCCACGGAGTATTCAGGCGGCTGCTAAGAGGAGGAGTCGCAAGGCCAAGCTAGCAGCTCAAGCCCCAAGAGCCATGTTTCCGGCTCCAGAACCGGGCCTTACAGCCATGTTTCCGGCTCCAGAACCGGACCTTACAGCCATGTTTCCGGCTCCAGTGCCGGTCCACACAGCCATGTTTCCGGCTCCAGAGCCGGCCCACACAGCCATGTTTCCGGCTCCAGAACCGAACCTTACAGCCATTTTTCCGGCTCTAGAACCGGACCTTACAGCCATGGTCCCGGCTTCAGTGCCGGCTCCAGTAACCATGGTCCAGACTCCGGCTCCTCGTCACCTGCTGACTCATCGGCCGACGCCAGCTCCCCGAGTCCTGTCGGCGTACCGGCCGACTCCAGCACCTCGTCTCCGGTTGGCTATCCGTCCGACGGCAGCTCCCCGTGTCCTGATGGCTGTCCGTCCGACGCCAGCTCCCCGAGTCCTGTCGGCATACCGGCCGACTCCAGCACCTCGTCTCCTGTTGGCTGTTCGTCCGACGCCAGCTCCCCGGGTTCTGTTGGCGAACCAACCCACTCAAGTGTCTTTGGAGTTCCCGCAGACTGCCCTTCTGCCGGGGGTCCTGCCAACCCCATGTCCTGAGCCGTTGGAGGTCCCGCAGACTGCGCTTCTGCCGAGGGTCCTGCCAACTCCATGTCTGGTCCCGTTGGAGGTCCCGCAGACTACTCTTCTGCCGGGGGTCCTGCCAACCCCATGTCCTGTGCCGTTGGTGGTCACGCAGACTACTCTTCTGCCGGGGGTCCTGCCAACTCCATGTCTTGTCACGTTGGAGGTCCCGCAGACTACTCTTCTGCCGAGGGTCCTGCCAACTCCATGTCCTGAGCCGTTGGAGGTCCCGCAGACTGCTCTTCTGCCGGGGGTCCTGCCAACCCCAGGTCCTGTGCCGTTGGAGGTCCCGCAGACTACTCTTCTGCCGGGGGGCCTGCCAACTCCATGTCGTGTCCCGTTGGAGGTCCGGCAGACTACTCTTCTGCCAGGGGTCCTGCCAACCCCATGTCCTGAGCCGTTGGAGGTCCCGCAGACTGCTCTTCTGCCGGGGGTCCTGCCAACTCCATGTCTTGCCACGTTGGAGGTCCCGCCGACTACTCTTCTGCTGGGGGTCCTGCCAACTCCATGTCCTGTCGCGTTGGGGATTCCGCCGACTGCTTTCCTGCCGGGGGTCCTGCCGGTCCTGTGTCCTCTTCCATGGGGGATCTTGCCGACACCGGCTCCTGACCGGCCTCCGGAGCTGTCTGGTCTTCACCCCTCCTCGGACTCTGCCCTGCCCCCGGGCCGTCCGCCCGAGATTCCCTCCATGGACTCTGCCTTGCCCCCGGGCCGTCCGCCCGAATTCCCCTTTTTGAACTCTGCCTTGCCCCCGGGCCGTTCGCCCGAGACCCGTCCTCCAGACCCCCTCCACCCACCCTGCTGGATTTTTGTTTTTTTGGGACGTCTGGAATCCGTCCCTTGAGGGGGGGTTATGTCACGATTCTCATGTTATGTCACATTTATAGTTTTGTAGGTTTGGGTGTTTTTGCTGTTTTCCATGTCATGTTTTCCTTTGGGTTATTGTCTGGTCCTTTTCCCTGTGTTTTCCTCTTGTCATTAGTTTCCCTGGTGTGTCTAATGGTCTGATTATGTTCACCTGGGCCCCTGTGTTTTCTCCTCCCTCCTCACCTGTGTCTTGTTGTGTGATTGAGTCTTGTGTGTATTTAAGTTCTGGGTTGTCTTTCTGTCTTGGTCGGTTCGTCTTGTTCCCTGACTAGTTCTGCGGTGAGTGTTCTGTTTTGTCATTGTATATATATACCATAGCCTTGAAATAAAGGAAGTTTCAGTTTATATCTGCATTTGGGTCCTGTTTGTTTCTCAAACCGTGACAACATCCAAGCTATGCCGCCGGACGTCTGCACCAGTACTAACTCAGCCTCCCTCTGCATCTTCTGATTCAGTGGACAGACTGTCAGGAGGAAAGTGAAACGGGCTGGTGTGTGGCAGACTAAGATTGTTACCGTTCCTGACGCTGTGGTGGACTACAAGAGAAGCATGGATGTGTCCGATGCTTTGATTGGGTACTACAGCGTTCCCCACAAAACCATGTGGTTTTGTGGTACAAAAAGTACAAGACTTGTTTTTACCATGTTCTGGACATTGCCTGGCCGTATCCAACATTGAGGTCACTGAGGTCCGGAACTCGGTAATTTTTTTCGAGCTGTGTATTTAACAAAACTTGTGAAATAACTGCACTAAACGGGGTATGTTGTAGTACATCTGTACAACTGACGATGGGGGCGTTGCATAACTACGTAGCCTCGGTTAAAGCAAACAGAAGAAGACGACATGTATCAACAAACCACCACAGCCCGGACTTGTATCGGAGCAGCGGAGGAGTGATGAGGTATCTAGAGATCTGAGTCCAGCGGGCTGCTTGTGTTTCTGTTCCTCAGGACATCATATGACCCGCAGATCCTGTGTGAACGCTCTACGTTAGTCAGTGGACGTCCGACAACATGCACACTAACTTATATTGCAGCTATAGGCTATACTTTTGTTTAAATTGCGTGAATAAACTAGCTAGAGAGCTAAAGTTAATTACATTCATCCAATGTCTGAAGGATTACCTTTTAACAAACGTTGTGATGCTTTTCTTTCATTTCAATTTGAGTAAAACATTGAAGATCTAACATTGTAATGTTTTGTTTTTACACTGACTCAGATATAATGAAAATACTACGTCAGTCAAAGCTCAGCTTTGGTAAGGAAGAGACAGGACACGCAGAGAGAAAGAGAGAGAGAGAAAGTGATGGAAGTCAGGGAGGAACTGCAGGTACAGTCACACACAATAATGTAGGCCATCTATTTATCTATGTATTTATCTATAACAATAGTCTTCATTTACAATATAGACAATAGGCATAATTTTAAAACAACATACATCTATTGCAGTTATGATGTCATAATAACATACAATTGTATAAAACACCATTTGCTCACATCTTTGTTCTCTTTTGAGAATCAAACAAAACAGATTTAAATACAAAAAAGAATGCAAACAAACAAGTGAAATGAACTAAATTGCTGAATTGCTTTTAATTCACTGGCAGGAGTGACAAGTGAGGAGGAGCAAAAAGTGAACAACGAGGGAGAGATTGAACAAAGAGAAAGAGTAGAGGACAGAGAGAGTAATGAACAGGAAGAAGACAGAGAGGCTAAAGAAGATGGAAGCGAGGCTGCAGGTTATGGAAAGGAGAGAGACATGGAAAATGAATGTTGACAATGTTTTGTGATCATTTTAGCCTCTTCTGCATGTCCAGATCATTAATAGCAACAATCAACTGATATTTATGCATTACACTTTCAAAGATAATTCACGCTGACATTGTCAGCCCACTGACATGGTTTTAAATCAATATATTATCCAATTTGTGACCCCCTACAGGACTTAAAAAGCACCTAAGTAGATCATGAAAATCAAAAAAATCTCATGGGGTATCCCCCGAACCCCCCTAGCATGTTTGGACCTCGGTATTTAGGAAATCCTGGATACGGCCTTGCTCGTATGCATTCCCAAGTATTATGGGGAAGATGCCACCGCGCTCAGGAGGTGCTCTGATGCTGGCAACAAAACGGTGAAGACCTATCTACTGCACTAAGTGCCTGGTGCCTCAATTCAAAAACACTAAACACATTCAGGTTGTGTAATTTTTTTCTTTTTTGCCAGTGTTTCCAAAAAAATGCTTGTGGTGTTATTTCGGTTTTAGTCAGGGGTGAAAGTGGTTTGAATTTCTTGCAGGTACTATAATGCTACCCCGACCTTCATTGGTTCATATTGTTCTCCTCCCGCCCCCAGCTTCATGCATCCCTGAACACAAACTTCAAATTTGTAATGTCTTTATGGGGTAGAAATTAGAAACACTTGACAATATGTATAGTCAATTATTTATTTTCAATTGTGCATACAACTTGTGTCAAAACTTAACAGACCATTAGCAAGGCATGTTGAGGGAGGTAAACTACACACTTTTCCACATTTTCCACAGAGGGCTGAAGTAGCTCTCCTCTTCTGTGTACCGGCGAGCCATGCAGCTTGTTGAGTGGGCTGCTCTTCTTCCTTTGCCCAGCCAGGTCTTCACATAAGGCAGTGGATCCCACTGTCTGCATGGTGGTCCCACAGAGCTAATGAAGAGGAGATTTGCTGCATTTGTTGTTGTAAGTTTGCTCCTATACTCAGTTATGATGTTATTCATTGTGCTGAACCCCCGTTCACAGTCAGCATTGCTTGGAGACAGTGCCACTGCCATGAGCAACTTCTTCATTTTGTTGGGAATGTTTCTTCCTCCACTGGCCTTGTATTCTGTGAATCCAAGATGGGCCTATTGTTGGTTCACATGTAGGACATCACACAAAGCCCTCACCTCATTATCTCCAAATCGAGGATAGTCATGGTCCCAGTTGTCAGGGTTGAGGACTGCCATTTGATTGATAAGGCTGTTATAAGCCTCTTTTCGGTTGGCTGCAACACTGGCCTGTGCTCTGTTTGCTGTGGTTGTGAAGAGTCTTTCTTTCATATTGTCTGCCACTGCTTGGATGAACTGAGCAGAGTCAATGATGGGAGACCTGCCAACTCTTAAATCCTCTCCCTTGAATTCCATCACTTCCTCTGCCTGACTGGCATCAACTGCATGTTGTCCTGGGTAGCAATTGAAACTTTCTATGCGTTTGACATACGTCGTCATGATGTCATGGGCCTTTGGGAGTGTGGTCTTCCTGTTCTGAAGAATTTCTGACAAGTTCTTAAGTTCAGTCAGAACATCTGCCATCAGTGCAAGACTTTTCAGGAAGTTGATGCAGCACAACTTAGAAAGCAGACCTTTGAATTTGGCCCTCTCTCTGCTGTCCCTTGTATCATCCTCTGATGCCTCACGGAAATGTTGTGCCAAGACTGGATAAGACTACCAAACTGCAGAGACTGCCCTCCATGAAGAAGCTACCCAGCGAACACTGAACACTTTTCCAATCCTCCTGAGGGCGATGTCCAGGTTGTGAGCAAATTCACTCAGCTGCCGCATGTTTTTTGGTGACTGGCTATATAATGAATATAGGCTGTCCATGAATGCCTGGAAGTCCTTTGTTCCCCCTGTCACATCCAGTGCCTGGTCAACAGCAAGCTCCAGTCTGTGATTAAGGCAGTGCCATAGTATGATACCTGGGAAGTCATCCTGGAGCAACTTCCCAACACCTGACTTCACTCCCAGCATGACACTGGCCCCATCACTGCAAAATCCAATGAGGATTTCTCTCAGCAACTCAACAGTAAAGCCATTTTTAAGCAAGCAACCCATAATCTGTTCCTTGATATGAGGAGCAGACATACTATCCAGCTCAACCAGGTACAACGGAAAGGCAATGGGCTCCATGTCTCCATCAACACTAGCCTTCAGGAACACAATTAGTGTTGATTTGTGCCCAACACTGGTTGACTCATCAGCCAATACTGTGATTTTGCTTTTGGTCTCTATTATCTTTTTTAGAAGTTCCTTTTTCATCTGTGATGACACATGCTCAATTATGTCAACAGACAGTTTTGCTATGCAAAACACGCCCCAAATCAGCAGAATTTGCATGCTGCAGGTCAATCAGAATCTCAAAGTCTGTGAAAGGCTTGTTGTTCTTGGCCACATAATAGGTTGTCATGAATACCTTGGCAGTAGACTCAAACACAGACTCCTGACTACTCGCGTTCATGTTCAGAAGAATATCTTTATTTGCTGTCTGAATAATCTTGACTGCTTCATTATGTGCTGCAGAGTTCTTGTGTTCACGGATTTTTTTGCGCAGTGATGAAAGCTGGACATCCCTTGATGGACCAGCTGGGATTATCTTTCCATCAGCCTACTGAATAGCAATATTAACACCACGGGAGGCCATGACACCCAGATCCTTCACATCATGGCATGGGGTACAGCCTAGCCTTCCATTGTGAGCATACATCCATTCATTTTTCTGTTTGAACTGTTCATATTGTTCTTCTTTCCATATAGAAGGGTATGCAGTAGGGCTAGCATCACCTATGGTGGCTTCTGAGGGACCTGCTGCCACTTCTTCTGGCTGAGTCTCCTCTTCCTCCCTCTGGGCCTCAACTGTTATAAATTAGAATAAAGATGTATAACTAAATTCAGCAGACAGTCAAAAATGTACAAGTCTCTGTCTTTCTTTGAATTTTCAGAATATTGGTTACATAAATTAAAATACTAATAAAATAAAATGTATGCCACAATGTGCAGATTAAAATAGAAGATATCAAAGCAAAATATTTAATGTTAAAATAGTATGCTGTGTACATGTTGTGTTCTGAGTAAAATAGCCATTGACTATATAGAGCAGGGGTGCCCAACCTTTTTTTAACCAAGACGGCGGCGATCGTTGACGGGGGGGGGTTATTAACTATAGTTATTTGACCACAATATTTGAACACAATTACAGTTTATTTTATTTTCAACTATATTCTTCTTCTTCTTCTTCATATTACTACTACTACTATTATTATTATTATTATTGTTATTGTATATGTAATATTTTTCACTCCCTTCTCTTTTTCAAGTGAGGGTGCTTAACATTCAACTGGGACCCTTATACACCCCCGTAGAACCGGGCCTGGAGGTGGCCAAACTACGGCCCGCGGGCCACATGCGCCCCGTTGATGTGTTTAATGTGGCCCGTCCAATATTGGTATAAATGAGCCAGGGTTCCCGCGCTGATCTTAAAAAGCCTTAAAGTCTAAAATACAACGATCCAATTTTTATTTATGTTATCCCCCACTGTCCACACGCCGCGCGCGCCGCGAAAAGTCCCTTCCTCCCTGGTCGTCGCAGCTGCGCGTGGACGTCACCCCGCGCGCGGGAGAATGAGATTAAAACAACCCTCAGCCCGACATGAATCAAGACGGAACCAAACAATGCCCCCCGGCCCGGCTGTCACATTGATACATCATTGTGGCCCCTGAACCAAAAAGTTTGGCCACCCCTGTTGTAGGACATTAACTGAATATTGTTGTTCTACTTTTAGACATCTCGAGATCGACTGGGGATCGACTGGTTGGGCACCCCATATAGAGATACAGTTTGCTAGTTAGCTAACTTATTATATTCATCATGGCCATGTTCATGTCCATTCTCTGGGCTAAATAAGCATCATCACCTGTGTCATCTGTGGGCGTTGTTTTTCAAATTTTAAGCACATTCTGAGTTTCTTCATCTCTCTCCTTTCTCTTAAACATCTAAAGAGTCGTCGTTTGCATTTTTGCTTTAATTACCACGTAGCCTAATTTTCTAGCTGTCATTCAGTCACTCCATTCTTTTCTCCTCCCGCTATTCTGATCAAGTGGGAAAAAGCTAATATGTGACCCGCTCTATCGAAATCAGTCGGAAGTCGCAACGGCTCATTTCAAAATAAACGTGGATTTGCGTAAAAAAAAATTGTTTTTCGGGGTTCGGGTGTTTTGTTTAATAAACAAAGTCTTGGCTTTCAGAATATGAAACTTGTTTCGGCAAATTCAGATGATAAATACAACTTAGAAGCTTGTAACGGCATAATTACAAGCGAAGAACGGAGTAACTTGAGGTCACAGCAGGCATAACAGCAGCCGGTGTTTCTCGTTAGTGTTTTCCCCGGGACAAACACAATACGCAAAAATACACACACACACACACACACACACACACACACACACACACACACACACACACACACACACACACACACACACACACACACACACACACACACACACACACACACACGCGACCAGACCAGTAATCCAAACCAAAATATCTGCCCTTCGTAGTATAAATTCCACGGGTGGAGCTATCAATTCTTCCCGGTCCTCCGGACCGCCTGGAAATCTCTTACCGGTACTAAGGACCGGGTAGGACCGGCACACTTTCAACACTGGTTTTAGTGTAGTTTTGTAGTGTGTTATTTTTGAAATAAATCTGCTCCTGTTGGAGATAAATGTATCCCATGTTTCCTAATTTTTATTGTGTAAGTAAACCTTCCTAGAAGTGTTAGTCAGGTGATAAACATGTAAGGACTGTTGCAAAGTCCACACACACACAAAAATTAAAAACACTTGTATTTGGATGGAATGATTACCTATAGTGATAATACAATTATTTTTACAGTATGGTACCTGAAAAAGGTCAAATGGCACTGATGGTATCCAAATGTGCCAAAATGTGCCCAAAGGTCATTCTTTTTGCTAAACCTCTCTAAAAGGTCAAATGTCACTTGTTTTGCCTCAATCTTGATACAGGGTACTTATTATATGTTATACTTGGGATTCCAAAAGCTTTTAGTCTACCATACCATCATTCAAGGGTGGTTTTCACTATAAGTAATGTTTTTTTTTTAGGCGGAGGTAAGAATTTACCTTTTTTTACTTTGTTCCATCTAAATTTACTCTGACGCAGAAACATCTATATTGATTCTGACACTTCTACATCCAACTCACAGATGTAACCTTGCTTTGATAAAAGAAATTATTCATATAACCCTTTTAAAAGTTAAGTTATAGTCATTTGGTTTGGGCATAGCATTTTCGAGCCTGAAACCTGAAAAACAGGCTCAGGGCTTAACAGGTTAAGGATTTGTGCTGGGCATAAATTAGGTTTCTTATTACTATGTGTCTATTATTTAGGGTGCATCTCAGGTGATGTTACAGAGTAGTCCAGAAGTACAGTAATGTAACTAGTAGTGTTTACTATTTACTTTCAGTAAAGTAATTTAGTAAAGTAAGGCATTGCTTTTTTCAAGTAACTAGTAATGTGTAATTATTTCATTATTTTGAGTAACTACCAACACTGAGTACAGCCAGTATCTAGCAATAACCTAATGAACTTAATACCAAAATATATGTAAAGCAAACAACTTAACATACAGACAATGCTTACAATGGATCCATTTCAAAGATTGCAACAGATTAGGAGAACTATGTTGATCAGCTCCCTGGTCCTACTTTTACATTCCTTTTCATGCTGCTGCAATACCACATCCAACCAGAGAGCAATGCTTAAGCAAACCAGAACCCTTCCCCAGCTGGCTGGAGGGCAGAACAGTAATTACCCACATATACAGTCTATGTAATTACCCCCCACGCACCTGAACCTCCTGACTTAAGGTGTACTATCATTGTTTGATCAATAACAAATCTACCGGAGAAAGCACTGGGGGGTTTGAGGTTATCTGTTGCTTTTCTTTTGTTATTTTTGTTCTCCTCTGATACGGATGATTAAGGAAGAGGACAAAGGAGTTCATTTATTTTCCACGTTTGCCCTTGACTGTCAACAGGGCAGCCATTCTATAGGGCGTGTACTACATGCTACAAGAGGGGTGAATGCATGTATCTAAAGGTGCTGGGGTCTGGATGGAGTAAACCCCCAGGGAAGCCAGTCAGACTCAAGAAGTGAATAAATTGACATCCAGGTAAAAACTATTTCTCCACAGAGCCTGCGTCTTTATGCAACACATGATTTCTTTAAATCTCATGTGTGAAATAGAGGCTTGATTTTTTCCAACTATTTGAAATAAGGTTTCTTAAAATATAGTGAGAAAACATTATCCACTTAAAATACAATATTGTGTGTGTGCGCTATTTTTAGGGATTACGTATTATTTATTATTGGTGTTATTCTTATTATTTGGTCGTCACTTATCATCACACACGTTGTTATATACAGCAGATGATACTGATGATGATGATGATGATGATACATCTTGCAGTCTGAATGTCAGAGAGGGAAAAAGCTAGGTGGAAACAGAGAGCAAATGAGCAGAGACAGAGAACGCAGGCGCAGTGTATGCGGGTGGGGGGGCGGTAGAGATAGTGTTGAGTGATAATGGGATTGAGGGAGCGAGAGCGAGAGCGAGGCAGAGAGAGAAACGACAGACCGAGTGGGAGATAGCATTGGGGGACACCTGACCTTAAGAAAGGAGTGTAGCTCTCTGCTAGCCAAAAAAACACACAAGATATATATACACACACACACACACACACACACACACAGTTCTTTCAGGCAGAGGCGGTGAGCCAGCAGAGAGCTAGGAGCCTGTCGACCAGCAGCCATGACAGACATTGGTGAGTAGCTGCATATTGACGTGTGTGTGTGTGTGTGTGTGTGTGTGTGTGTGTGTGTGTGTGTGTGTGTGTGTGTGTGTGTGTGTGTGTGTGTGTGTGTGTGTGTGTGTGTGTGTGTGTGTGTGTGTGTGTGTGTGTGTGTGTGTGTGTGTGTGTGTGTGTGTGTGTGTGTGTGTCTTTCCATATAATGTAGGTGATGACGTATGATACATCTGTGGTATGGTGTTGATGGCATCACAGTACCAGGTATGCGTGTGTGAATGTGTGTGCATGGATAAGGATGTACAAGGTGAAGATATAGATAGATAGGTAGATGGGTAGGTAGATAGATATATTATTATAATCAATAGAACAATTTCCCAGGCAATATTGCAGCTATGGATGAGTCCAGCATTGTCCGGAGTTACAATTATACATCATAGCTCACGCCTTCTCCACAACATAGCCATATCCACCTTCAGTGGTTTGTCCCCAGACCTCATTTCATTTAGATTTTTTTTTTTAATGCAGAAGTTGGCAGTATAGGCACATTGAAACAAAACTGATTATATGTCAGATTTCACTGTTGAAAACAATGTTGATTTATATTTCAGCATATTAATTAAACTGCTTTAAAAATGTGGTCAAAATGTTCAACCTAAACCACATTTAGTTTCTAAGAGCGTCACTTGGTGTTGAATTCATTAGTGTTGAGAAGGGACAGTTCCAACATTCATACAATTCAAAATAAAAAAAACATTAATTCCAAACATAATTTCATGGACTTAGACAATGTCAAATGTTTTTATATTTTGTATGTGTCGTTGTTCCCACACAGACAATACCAGAACACCCAGCTGTTTGTCTCACTGGGCAGTAAAAGAGCACAGTTCAGCTGGAAGCTATTCAGTCATGCATTGCAGGTTGAGGACAAAGCCTCGCACAACAACACGGCCTCATCTGAAGCTAGTGCTACTGTAATGTGTCTTACTGTAGATCAGAGGCCCCCATAGGCAGCATCATAAACATACAGATATTAAGTGATGGTGAAGGTGGAACATCAGCTTTCAGACAGTCTGACAGTAAGTGGTGGGATTTATTACTGGACTGTTGTTTTGGAGGTTTGCA